>NC_079554.1:2407340-2724291 GCF_015846415.1 Triplophysa dalaica | reverse complement strand
AAAATGAACTACAAGCAGTTTTCACAAATGGTAGAAATAGTGTTTCAGGCTTATGGCTTTTCCTGACAGGAAAGCTGTTGTCTGCGTCACAGAACAGTCCGTAGAGGAAGGAAAGCACTGCATGCCGCTGTAAGGTGGCTCACAGGAAGTCCAAGCTGAAACAGGTCAGATAGAGGATAACGTCTGTATGTGTAAGGCCAGTTCTCATGGGAAAATGCACTAGTGCCTGGATAAAACACAGCAAAGCAGGCTGGACCAGACCTGTCAAGGGAGACGGTCTCATAGGATGCTGCCTGTGGGCAGAAAAAGAGTCAGAGCTGGTATGGGTGTGCTCTTCCATCTGCTTCCGCTGTTCTTCTGCTCTGTTGTGACCATTCATTACTCACAACCATCAAACTACATGTGTGTGAGGAGTTCTGCTTTATTTTTAACTATGAGGTTTTTTACTTACTATCTGTACTTTTTCTGTGTTTATACTTTGTAAAAAATTGACTAGTACATTATAGAGCACATCTCATACTTTTTACATTCTTAATGCTATAAAATAACATTTTGACCAAAAATACTTAAGAAATTTAAATTATTTATGTACGTAAGTATTTCACTCAGAAGTAAATTAAGGAAATATAGTCCTTCAGAAATGCTCGTCCATTATAAATGTTCTTAAGAGTAAAAGTACTGTCCACCTCTGTTTTTTCTGAGCTGACTAACTTAAGGTCTGTGGATGATGTCAGTCCTTTTTAAGCGAGTTCGTTCCTCATCTTGCGTTGCCCTCAGGCAACTATTTTTACTCTCTTGTCTGTTTTTGTCTCCAGTCTATTTCGAGTACAATTTCTATCTTCTTGATAGAGACAGATAATTGGAGAAATTTCCAAAGCTTCCAAAGTCTGGAGATAAATGGTAAATATTTCTTCGTTCAAATAATCCCCAAAACATATTTTTATGATTATTAATGCAATCATTTGTGTAAAAGTTAATTTTTATTAGATGCAGATTATGTGCAATTTGCACATCTCAGAGGGTACATGTTTGCAAGACGTCATATATCCGTGTCTGGGTTGTAAAATTGGACCTGTTGAGTTAAAGGCTCAGCTTCACGTGACACAGCATCACTAGATCTGTTTATTTTACCCTGGAGGAGGACTAACATTTGACTACTGCTCTGTTTCAGCACCTGACACCATCAGCCGTTGCCGACCACTAATGAGCCGGATACTGCGGTTACAGCAAAGCCAAAGTAAACAAAGCAACCCAATACCAAAAACACATAAGCATCTGCACACACAAAATCAACATTGCTTCAAATGAGACTTTCTTGAACTTTTTTTGCTTTAAATGTGTATGCGTATAAAGACTTGAGGAGTGGGAAAAATCTAAAACTACATCATGGAATTTATAATTTGATTGAATTATTTGTTGTCCAAGACTTCATTTACACTTGGCATCTTCTGTCTTGATATGATCAAAAGTGGTCATATAGTTACCTAACTCACTGTTGCCATTTGTGCCTGATAACAATATATGTTTCAAACGTGTCTTCTGTGTTTCGATAACAGAATCCTGTGTTTCAAGACACACATTATTTAGTGTTTTATTGCGATTAACTTAACCTTTTAACATAATAATTCCTTTCAAACTTTGTCTTGCAGATATTTCATGTCACACAGCCCATAAAAGTTTTATGACAATGTAGGGGTGTAACGACACTTCTTATTACGATATTTTGTGATGCAAATATGTTACAATGCAGATCCGCATCATAGAGAGATGACATTTTATTATATTCGTTTAGCGGGCAAAACCCTGTCTACTCAGCCCCAGCGCGTCACAAGTGCTTATCTTACATATGCTGTAGAGAGAAGTCTCTGTGAGAAGGGGAAGCACAAGACACAATCTGTGTCTCCACGTGGTTTTCAAAGCATCTTATTTTCCTTCACAATCGCAGTTAAAACATAGCTAACTTCAACAAACTGCTGGTGAGTCACCCCGAAACTCATTACTAAGGCAAGCACAAACATTTTTAAACATTTACACGGGTCCCTCATATCTCACGTAGGAAAGATTGAAAGACATTTTTTTTTAAATATTTCTCTGTCTCAAGCAAAGACAGAGATCAATGATATGTGAGCGCTTGAGTCTGAGCTCTGTCAAAGCATTTCATTGGTTGAATGTACTGAATGTACCCTTAACCAAACAAATGAATCATCTGAGTCAAAATGAGATTGAATGAATAGGTACATGTCGTTGATGGTCTAATATTCTCTGTTTTGCAACAATGCATATCCAGTAGTTACTGAACTTTTCTGAAAAATAAAGGTTTTTACAATTTGTTTAATTTAATTCTAAAGTAAAGTAAATTAAGTCAAAACAGTTCAATCTTTGTATAGAACATTAAATTACACCAATTAAATTAGTTAAACCAGTTAGATTTTAGTAGACTAAATATAATGTAGATTTCGTTGCCTAAAACTAGACTTAAAGTAAAATGATGGGGATGACTAAAATATGACTCAGACTAAATTGTATTTTAGTGGAAATACTATGTCTAATTGTGCTGTCAAATTTGACACTCATTTTATTTCTAATTTCATGTTAAATTGCACATTTTGTCAGTGACAAACCTGCAATACTGGAGGTTTCGTAAAGCTTAAAATGTTTCTTTAAGACATGTGCAACAAAAAAGTTACTGAAATATTTTAAAATAAATGTTATTTGATGGTTCAATTTTGTGCAAAATATTGTGTATATCGTATCGTGAACTGAGCAATGAGATACAGTATGAAACGTGAGTGTATCGTTACACCAATATTACAATGTACAGTATAATTCCACTGATATGCTTATTCTACACAGATAATAGATCTTAATTCTCTCTCATATACACAAAGAAAAGTTATTTCCTTTAGCCACACACTGCTCTTGAGCCATTTCCTTTCAACAGGCCACTGACCAATCACACGCCTTCTTTGTTTTACTAAAACACAGTGAAAGTAATCCACCCATCCATGTCTGTTCCTGTCAGGCAGTTTGGGTCCAACATGCATGGAAACCGGGCTGCTGCAATTTTTCCTTCGCATTCATTTTACACTTGTTCTTAGTGATGGTCATCTAACAACCAACTAGTGTTGTTTGCTAGTTTATCTTTTATGAATCTTATTGTTTTATGAATCACAATTTCCCACTTTGAGAAATTATCATAAAATCATTTTTTTATGTAACATTTTATAAATGAGGTCCCAGGTTGTTCAAATCATGTTGGGTACAAGTACGCCACTTTCCATGCAAAGGTTTTGTTCTATTAAAATTAAACTTGATGGAAAAATCCAGGCAAACTATGACCCATGTGTACCCACATTCTGGAGATTGGGTGGAGATACACGAGCCACAGTCTTCCTCTGACTGGGATTAATAAAGGGAATTATGCATGGGTTCTGGCGTACGCATGGTTTATAAAACTCAAACTTTTGTGCATGTGCACACTTTAAGGGAGAAATCTACACAAAGTTTTATAAATAAGACCCCTGCTGTGAAAAAGACCAGGACCAAGCTAAGCTGACATGAACCAGTTTAGACCTGCCTAAAATTCATCCTGGTCTTACCTTATCTTTTCAGGAGAAAAAAGAAAAATTTATCCTTAATCTGGCCCACAGGTCCAGTCTCTTTGTTTTATCAATCTTCTCGATAAACAATTTGAATGCACCTCCTCAGTCTCTCTCAGTCACAACCAACTGAGGGTCATGAAACGACGTTATGCTGAAATTGTTTTCACATTCTGTCATCCTCAGCTGCTAAAGAAACTTCTCTGGGCTGAAAGGAACATGTAAACAAACTCACAAGACCCTTCACTGTTACATAAACGAGCTTCAGATTGTGGTTCCTGTCTACACCAAAAATCTGATCTCACCACCGGGAATTGAAAGAGGCGTTCCTCTTACACAACACTGCACTGGACAGAATGGAAAATATTTTTGGAGATCAACTCTAGCCGAAGCCATAGACAAAGCCAGAAGAGAATACGTTTAAACACCTTAATCCATCACTTGCTGGTCTTTCGCAAAAGCAAAAGTAGGTATAAGAATGGCTTCCCAGGGATTTATATTAGAAAAAGAATTTGAGCTATATTTCAAATAATTTTAAAATCATGTTGGGCCAGAAAGCAACTAGAAACCACACTAGTAGCCCAGGAATAACAGGGGCCTGAAGTATAAATGAGGCATATGCACAAAATGGCCATAGAAATGTTTGTACGCTGTTTTCCACGCACAACATCTTGCCGATATGCATATGTGACATACATCCATGTATGGATGCTCTTGACGGTGCGTATCCACTCTTTTTCCTTGAGTGAAAAGTAATGTAATAAACAAAGATTTTAAACTCTGCTTTCATTTTGATATACAGTTACGATAAATATTCCACCCTTAAAGTAAACACCTAAATTGCATCAAGACATTACGCAGAAGTTAAACAGAAATATTATATATTTAGACATATTTATACTGGATGTGCATGATCGCTTTCTATGGCATGCTATGTTTTAAGGACAGAAGTGCATGTTATAGGTGTACAATGTCTCAGGTTATGAGAAAATATAAATATTTGGCGTGAACAATGATCAATGATGCCCACTTACTTCAATATTATGGTGGACACTGCTGGACTCGGTCCTGTTTGAAAAGGTCTTATGATAATAGTTTTCTATTCAACCGCAGCTATACTGAGGTTGATGTCGTGTGAAGGCATTTCCACAACATTATAAAATAAACTGTATTGCAAGGATACAACTTACAGAGAAGGGTAAAAAATGCAAGTTTCCTTTTTAAAATAAAGCCAGCGATATATCTGTTTTCACTAAAATAGCTTAAAGATATTCACCTTATCAGCAAAACTGGATAAATCTGATTTGATTAGTATTTTTAAAACAACTGTAATACTATTTGGCCAGCGGAAAAGATTGAGATCACTATATTCTTTATCTGAAAACTATTAAACAGTTTATTGATATTTGGTATATTTGTTCTACAACATAATGATACTGAATGATTTTTAGCAATGTAATATGTATGGCACAAATGGCATTTATAGGCTAATCCGTCTTGTACCTTTGATGGTGTTAAACATTGTGTCACATGGATTGGATATGGATGGAAATCATATGTAGATGAGCTTATGCTTAGTTAAACTAGGCAATGTAAACCCCATATATGTTGATTTGTGGGAGGAGACGGGGTGGTGATGCAGGTACACACAATCTTTCTCTGACTGAGTTTAAAAAAGGGAATATATCTGTTATACAGATTTTGATTTTTAATACTTTTATAAATCTGAAAACTTTTGTGCATACACAAAACCTAGCTTTTGTTCGTACGTTTACTTTTAGGATGAAATCTACGGCGAGTTTTATACACGAGGCCCCAGGAATTTGTATAGGCAACCATTGCTCAATTTTTAACAAGAATTTGCATTTACTTCACCACTCAAGTAATCAAAAGGGGTTACGTGAATTACGGTATATAGAGGCACACAGAAGAAAGCCTTGGTGGGAAAATAATGTCTTTTCTATTCACTTTAAATCTTTAATTTTGCAGGATTTTTCAGTTGCCAGTTAACCGTTCCTCTCAATAAGACTCAATCTCTCAGCTGCAATATCCAGCAAAGCCACAGACGTACAGACATTCAGTGCAGACGCACTGAATGCTGAACTCAGACCCTTACTTAAGGAATTATATCTTTGAAAAATCTATTCATAAAACATTCCTTTGAGCTTTATCTTCCATAATTCAAATTATCTTCAATGCATGTGTTATTTTGCAGAATATATCAGTGCACATTATTGTAAAGACAAAATGTAAACAAGATCAAAGTATAATGAAAATATAACAACGCACGCAATAGTGGTTCCAGTTATTCCCTCAGTTTACTGAAATACTAAAACAGTGCATTAAAAACAAAGAAAAAGGTCATTATGTAATGTGAACAATAAAAATTGTTTTTCTTTCAATTGAAACTTTATAACCTTATTATGGCTTCTCCTAAAAGGGATTCGAGTCTTACCAGACTCCACCCCAGTACCACTCCAACTCCGTAAATCGGCACCCTGCACATCCAGCAAACATAACTGTACAAACTGTAAAAAAATTATTGTCTGGATAATGGAAAAAATAAAGATTTTGTGTTTTGGGAACTGAAACCAAGTGTGCAGGAAACACATGCACGTGTAATTAAATGCAGCTGCAGCTGAAGGTCGATCATTATTCAGCGGGACGGCCTGGGACAGGCAGATGATGTCATGAGGAGCCTATCTTAAAAACAGTTCTATTTAGCGCTCTGTGTTTACCGTAATAGTGATGGGTAAACGTTACCGTTTTTTGCCAGAGGGTTGAAGCATGCTGAGAACAAAAACAACTCTTGCTTATTAGCAAAAGCAGAGAAAACAAACGACCTGCTGCTTTTCTCCAGTTGGAATCGAAAGTGTTTCTTTGAGCAGTAAATCTCATCCCAGTGAGGTTAAGGCAACTCTGAGATCACTTGATAATGAGCGGCCCTCAGACGACACACTGGCGTGTGGCTTTCCCGAGGTCCGTTATTAACACAGAAGCGGGATGTTGATAAGATCACATTTACCATGTAATAGCAGAGTGGCTGTTGTGATGAGGTCTTTGAGTTTTCAGTGTGGTGTGACCACAGCAAGCCCCCGAACCGCTCAGTGCCCCCCTAACCCAAACGGACGCCTAGACACACAGACCATCGGCTCCCAAAATTACAGCCATGGGTAACCAGCTCTCCTCATAACCATGTGCTATATCATGAAAATTCACCATTTTCTGAAAGTTGTGTCGGCTTTGGAGACAGACATGCAAACTATATTGACCATAACTATGCAGGGTTGTTAGAAATCCATATGTTATATGATGAATCTTACAAAAACTTTATTCACCATACAAATATTCACCCAAAAATTACAATTCCGTCATTATTTACTTAACCACGTGTCATATCAAACCATTATGTCAAACCTTCCACATTTATTGTATGGAAAAGAACAGGTGCCTCACTTCTTTGGTGGTCAACAGAACTATGAATCTCACAGGAATTCATAACTATTTTACGAAGTGGCTAATTCATATAATTTCGTACAATCTTGTGCGTATTGCGTATGTTTTAGTACAATTTGCTTTTTCACCAGTGATGTTAGACTTAGGGATGGGGTTAGGTTACATTTTTCTAATAATCTTATGTTATTATATGGTTCACATAGTTTAAATTCATACGAATAAGCCATCTTGTAAAATAGTTACAAATTCCTGTGAGATCAGGCTGAAAAAAACTTACAGATTTTGACTCTTAGGTGAACTGTTTCTTTCACAAACATCACAAACACTGTTTTAGCTAGTAAGTTAAACAAAGTCAAAGTTATTGACTAATCTAACTCTAAACTTGTTTTGTCCCATTTGCACCATTCCTTTAAATTCTTAGACTGGGTTCTTCCCAGACCCAAGACTCAGCATATTCAGCTCAAAAATTCGAAAAGGGGGTCTGATTTGCCAAGGACAATGTCGACCTTGTTTGATTTGGATTGAGGTGAGTTCCCTTCCACCATATGTTGACTTTCCACTTCAGATCCTGTCTGGATGCTCAATGGCATTTTGGTTTCCAAACTGTGGGTGTTCAGCTGAGAGGCAGCACGTGCCTGTGTTGGATTCAGTTTCACGCTGGCGATGAATGAGAAGAGCTCAGATCTCAGGCTTGCTCTAAATGCAGCTTTGGTTTGGCTCTGTAATGTTTTGTACATTCTGAAAACTACTTTTCCAACGTCCTGTTGCAATGAGATACAAGAAGAACTTTTGTTGGTCGAATGTTACTTATAAAGTTACTTATAGCTTTCCTGTAGCTCAGTGGAAAGAGCATTGCGTTGTGGGTTCGATCCCAGGGGATTGCAAATGACTATGTAAAATTTACAGAATACAGCAATGTAAGTCGCTTTGGATAAAAGCGTCTGCCAAATGCATAAATGTAAAATGTGAATATCCCAATAAAAGCCAACTATTAATGATAACATTTTCTAAAAGAATAGACATGGACATGTAAGCTTCAGCAATGACAGCACATACGTTTGCATATTCAATTTATTCAATCTATTTGCATATTATATTCTGATAGGTTTCGAATCCCTTGCATTTATTTAACTAGCCAACTTTATTCACCATAGAAAACAAGTTGATTCTTGTCCTCAGAAAACAAAAGTCAAAACTCATCCTAAGTTGTATAGCAATAGCAAAGTGGCTTTAAAACATTTCATGAAATGCAACATGTATCACAAATTTGCTAAGATCAAAATCACTTTTAAAAGATCATTATGCACAAAGTCTATCTGTTCAGGCTCTATGAAATTTGACCAGAACTGGTCCAAGGGCATGCAGTGAGACTAAATGAAGTTCAACTGGGCTAAAGTAAGCTGAGAAGATAATATCGCGCCTACTCTAACGCTCTAACATCTCAGTGGCCTTTCTGCAATTACACGCTTCTGCTGGGCCCCAACAAGCGACCCAATGTCGGCTTTGAGGTGAAAAACAACAGAGTCCAAGAAGCGCCAATGCCTATCGCATGCCTTCTTCACAAAGAAAGTGAGTCTCAGCGCATGATAATGGAGGTTAATTAGGTAGAAAATCCAGCTAAAAATTCCATACGGCAGCAGTTCAGACAGCTGGGAACAGAGGCTCCTTCTTCCATCCCACAGCGCAAAGTCATCAAGGCACTTCAGCGGCTGGATCAGGGCCGAGAGCCCGCGATGACTAGCGCTGGAAACATTCAACTAGTGCCAGGTCCTTTTTGTATGTTCTCTAGAAATGACTCTTCTCTGTTTCTCTCTGATACTGATAAATGTCAAACAGTACGGCCCTAATTATCTTTGCCAAGCAAAACAAACACAAACAGCTTGCTAGCTCTGTCAGCAAACAATCCACACAAAAGGCAGCCGTCGTAAACTCTCAAATGTTCATTTGATGGACATCTGGTAATTCAGCTGAGCCAGAAAAAGACAGCCACACATCATACTGATTTGTTTCCAAATGATGTGTCTTACAATAAAAAACACGTCTTGCTCCTTGTATCTTTACATCAATGCATGTATTCAACAGCTAGATTTCAGTTGGATTTCAGTCAAAAATGTGGTTGGTGCTTGCCATGCAAAACTCATAATGAGTAGGGAACAGGGGGAAGGGTGAAGCTTTTTGTGGTTCAGCCACATAGGGTCACTCAAGAGAGATGGAGAGAAAGATCGGTAATAGATTGTTCAATAAAGCTTCCATCCAAAAGATAAAAGCATGATATTCAACTTTACTTGCGTAATGATGTTTAAGTCATTGGAACATAATGAAGATGCTCTTTCCAAACATGGTTCTGGGTTGACAACATTTTTTCTAAATGCTGAAACAATTTCTTAATTTCTAAACAAATTCTAACAATAATCTTAACCTTGGGCTGTTCCAAGAGTAATCACGATTAATCGCATCCAGAATAAAAGTTTGTGTTTATAATGATATGTCTGTGCACTGTGCATAATAATTTTGTTTTTATAAACACAACCATGTAGATATTTAAGAAAAATATATAAAAATAAATAAATGTGATGACTTAACTTTTATTCTGAATGCGATTAATCACGATTAACCCTTAAACAGCCCTTCCTAAACCCCAAACTAACTAATTTCATGTGGACATGAAAAGCAACCAACCTAGTACTAGGTCTAACCCTAATATCAAATTGGTTGTAAGGAATATTGTTCCAGAACCAACAAGGGTGTCGACCCGAAAATGTGTTCAAGGTGTTTTTCGCACCATCAGGGTTCCTCCTTCTACAAATCATGTTAAAAACCAATCTTCCTAATTTGGCCAAACAAAGGCTAACTAGGCGTGTGCTACACGATCAATAAGTAAATGACAATAAACCCTGCTGCCCTCGCGTTCATTGTAAAGTGACCTTTGCGATTGAGAGCTAACAATGGTTCACAGAATTGAACAGAAGGGAGGAACTCCAGCTCAAAGAATTCAGATAAATGCCACAATAATATAAATTAACAAGAGATCCCACTATAGACTGCATCATAATATATTCTTTAAATAAAACTGTTGTTTAAGAAGAGTACATACTGTATAACATCAATGGCATTTTTATAACTCAATTGTTAGCGCATTGCGTTAGCAATACAAAGGTTGTGGGTTTGATTCGAAAAGTTACCAAAGCTGCTTTAGAATCACCTGCCAAATGCATAAATGTTAATGTTGTAGTGACTACATAAATGTAAGTGAAGACCCTAATCCCATTTCAAAGTTTTAGGAGTCTTTGTTGATCACGACAGGTTTGACTAGCCAACAAAACTAGCAGGGTCATTTCTTACACAGTAATAATCATTACCATACGTGGCACTTGCTTGGTTGACCGTCCATTGAAAACCTCAACCCTTTGAAAACAAACTGTAGATCAGCCGTGCAAAGACATTACAAGCACAAAAGATGCTTGGACAGAATTCAATGTCGGAAACGTAAGAAATTATGTTGCTACGCTGCAGCCACATGTGCTTTCAATCTAGCGATAATTATCAGGTGCATTAGCGTCACTGAATAAACTTGGCATGCTGTTGCCACGCAGCCATATATCTGACTTTCACGCCCAATTGAAATCAAACAACAGTCCTCATCTGTTACAATCAAGACGATCCAACTGCTTGTCGACGATAAATTCCCTGTATAGTAGCTGCAGTAGCATACGGCTTCTGTCCAGAATTAACTTAAGTCACCACAACCAACAGTGTGAAAACGAATTAGTCCAAAAATCTATTTATTAGCCACATACTAGTGTCAGACACTATCACATTATATCGGACATGTATTGTGTTCCTTTTAAAGTAACCACAATCTGGCTAATTTTGTTTCCTTGACAACTAGCACAAAAGACATATTTACTAAATGTGAGGCAGAGACTGGTCACTCTCTTACTGTATGGAAAAGCACGCTCCACGTTAGAAAGGAAGTCATTTTGGTTCGGAGCAACATGACGGTGAGGAAACGATGACAAAATTGTATTTTTAAATGAACTGTTCCTAAAAAAATCCATCACGTGAAGGATGCTCTCAGGAAATTCCATATTTATTCCTGAAGATTCCACTTTTTCACATTCATAAACCCTTTAAGACCCAAAACAAAACGCCTAGACGCTTCTGGAAAACAATGTCAAATATAGCATTTCAGATAGATGGCGTCATATACTGTAGGCAAAACTCCAAATACAGACTAAAATACATCGGCGTGTGCATTCCATTATGATGTGGGCGCTCTGATCAAAAGCCGGTTCGGTTGGGATGTCAGTGGAGTGTGTGCCGGTGATTATGGGGTTGCGTTTCCACGACAGAGCCGTCTTTGTGCCACACAGACAGTCTGCTATAACTACACTGAAGCTGTGAGATGAGCTTCCTTTCCTCAAATCCATGGATTTAGCCATGATAGAGGGGTCCACAGCTGATGCTTTGAGCCCCGTTCACCTCAGCTGCACTCAGGGATTCCAGCTGGTCTTTGTAAGCTCTTTGAGATCCATACACTTCAAGACGACAACAAAGACGCACACACACACACACACACACACAGAGCCAGAAAAGGGGGGAGGTGACTCTGAAGACACAATAAGGAGGCAAGAGTACTCAACATGAGGTGGATTTCGCGCAGTGTAAATCATTAAGAGGTTTATACAAGACCCCTGCTATTACTGAACATATGGGAGAACATTATACTGCCCACTGTTACTTATTAGACCTTAATTACTGAGAGAAATGGAAGAAAATCTCAGGAACGCTATAATTTAATTGATACTAAGCTAATTGAGAGCAGACCTATGACATTATAATATGAGCGCTCAGTTTCTCTTAGAAAGGATGAAACATGTGCACATAGACAGATATAGTTTTCTAGAAAAGTATTTGGATAGCTAAGGCACTCTAATTGAATGCCATTGCCATAAAAATTAATGTTTTTTTTTCAGTTTGTTTAACTTGTGCGGTTTCTTCAACCATATTGAGTCAGTCAAGGTGAATTTTAGTGGATGTATAAAGTTCACCTGACATCAATTCACACAGGTGTCCCTAATCACAGTATTAACAATCTGGCAACCAAACTGTCTTTCTTTATAAACAGTGTATTCACCTTATTCGAAATAATTTTCTATTTAATTCTTAATAAAGATCTTTGTGAAATGCTCCAGTGGTTAGGCATTTGTACGCAATGACAATAACAATATTTTACAATCTTAAAAACAGAAGAGAGAGAGAGAGAGAGAGAGAGAGAGAGACAGAGAGAGAGAGATCAGCCCTTACGAAAATGAACCATAACCACGGCAAAAACTATAAACAAAACAAATAAAAAAATAAAAAACATGGTTACTGTAGCAAAACAATACACCAATCAAATTTAATCAATACACCAAATACATGGTTTTTACTAAAAAGTTTTGAGAATGCAGACCTATAAGATGCATAATCCATTTTTGCCCGATAGTGTTACTTTACAATGTCCTTTGTGCCTAACGCACGCATATTGTTTTACAATATTATGCATATACAAAGAATGTAACGTAATCGACAAGTTGTGTACTATCATTGTGTTGCGCGCAACAGTTTCAATCTCAAATTTCACAACCGTTACTCGGAACCATACAGTAAAGCACAGCAAGCGCACTCAAATATTTAAAGAAATGATTTACTTACCACATCCGAAATGAAGGAAACTATTGATAATTATTCATTTAATTCTTAATACATCTCGCACTCTTCAGTGTAGCATCGTTTATTTTCCTGGTCAGATGTACACGTCGTTCTCTCCTCGAGCTCTGCGCGTCTGACCATCACGAGCCAGAGCGCGCAGCCAGTGAGTAAACCACACCTCTCCAAACTCTCTAAACCAGAGAACAGACCCTCACAGAAAACATGATCTTTCCACTTAACTACAGCTCAGAGATGCTGTTTGCATTCCACGTGTTATTATTTATATCCAGCTTTACTTTAGCTCACGTGAGAATACTGTACTCACAGTTTTCAGCTGATGCTCAAGTAGGGATCAATTCAAAACACTTTTCTTTAACAAAGAATATGCTTTGAAGACTGTTTGTATGTCTTCTTAAGAGTGTTTTTTTATTCTTAGATTAACATACTTATGTTCACAGTTTTTAAGATTTGCTGCTGTTTTTTTATTTGTAAACTGTTGCACTTAGGAGCTAACTTTATAAGGTGCAAAAATAAAGAAAGAGTCCATATAAAAGTAGCCTAAATGTCAATTAATCGTAAGCGATCTGAAAATACATTAGATTCAAATTTGTAGATTTCCATACAGATGTTAGATTTCTATGTACTTATGGAACAGAGCAAAAAGAGTCAACGAATCCAGTTTAACGTTTTCGTTCCGTTAAAAAATGAAGGTCATGTGGGTTTGGAACAAGACGCGAATGAGAAAATGTTGACAGAATATTTATGTTTGGATGAACTGTTTCATGTCTTCCTAAAGTCTGAGTCAGTGTAGAGACGGAACATTCGGCACATCCTTGTGACCACATATCATAACCTCCAATGTGTTAACAAGAGAAGCCTGATCTCAATTTCTACAAGAGACGTGGAGCACAAACAACTTCCAGACATGAGTTATTATTGAAACAATCTGTAGTATTACCACAAGGAAAGTAAACAGTCAGACACATACACACACATTTCTCACATTACAGAAAGTCTTTATTTAGCATTTGCAGTTGAATTGTCCACAACTGTCTGACCCCCACATCTCACACAAAATCAACCCCTACAGCCGTCTTGTCTCTGCCTAAATGTTCCATTGTCACTGCCGCCCTCTGCTTCTCTTTCTCTGTGTCTCTCTTGAGGTCTCATCTGTTTAGTTGGACATCCTCATTTATACAAACACGAGTCCGTCTTAGCCTCTTGCCCACAGCTCCTGATCACAAAAACACCATTACACACACCATACCACCCCGGTCTCCCTGTTGGCCTGCCCCTTTGCAACGTGTATCCTTACTTATTATGACAAGAGCGATGACTCTCGCTATCAAACCACGGCCGAGGGGAAAAAGAGCTAGAGATCTAAAAATCATTTCATGCTATGGAAACAACATCAGCAAACACTGATAGGCCAGTGGTTCTCAAACTTTTTTGTTTTAAGGCCCCCTTTGTGTAGAGCAGATTACTTTGTGCCCCCCCCCAAAATAAGGATTTATAATCTTAAATTTAAAATTTTGATAAACATATTCAGTTATACAATGCTGGAACAACAATTACTTTGGCTGGTGGTCGTATTTTTCAGATGCTCAATTGCGTAAAATTTGTGATAAATTTCAATATTTCATAAAAACCACGACATTTTGGCCACCCTGGATTCATCTTGGCCCCCCCCAGTTTGGAACCACTGGGATATGCTACAAACCTCCGGCAGGAGATACAGCTCATGAGCATTATTATTCATTTCACTCCACTCAGGCAGAAAGAAACTCATCATGAGTCTAATTGACAAAGAGGATGAATGATGATTAAAGTTTGCACAGTGAGATATTCAGGGAGGTTTAAAGGAATAGTTCTCTTAAATATTAAAATTGTCTAGTAATTTACTTTACGGATTTGTATATGTCTTTGTCTTCAAATGGATAATCTAGTATTAAAATGGCAGAGGGTTTCTTCTTATATAAGGGGTCAATGTGGAAAAAATCTAAAATGCACATCAAAACTGTCATTAGGGATACTTCACCCAAAAATACAAATTCTGTCTTCATTTACTCACCTCCAAGTTGTTCAAAATCTGTAAACATTTCTTTGTTTTGATGAACACAGAGAAAGATATTTAGAAGAATGCTTGAACCAAACAATTCTTGGCCACCATTGACTATTATAGTTTTTGTTAATGACTATTATAGTTCTTCTGAACATCTGAAGATATTTTAAGAACGTAAGAAACCAAACAGTTCCGGGTCACTTTTGACAACCATTTTCTTTTGTTTTCTACAATGGTAGTCAATGGTCCAATTGGGTGATTGGATACGCATTCGTCCGAATATCATTCTCCATGTTCAACCAAATAAAGAGACTTATTCAGGTTTGGAACAACTAGAGAAAGAGTACTTGATCAAAGAACTTTCATTTTTGGATTAACTGTCCCTTTAAAGCCCAATGTAAAAAGCTGTAATATTCTGGCAGCTGGCATGGCTAAATTGTAAAGTAAAAAATAAAATAAAAATGTTGTTTTACTCCTGATTCGGAAATTTAGACATTTATCTATGTGAATTTTCTGTAAAATATTTGTATTCTTCTGAGGCAAAAAGAAAGTTTGTGACAGAAAACAATTAAAAATGAACCTTATATAGTAATCAATACTTCACGTATCCATGGCAACAGATCAGCATGTTAAACTGAAGCAGTAAATGACGGGATTCACTGACAGGACTATAGATAAAGAAAATCCCTTTATATCATAAAGTTTACATATTATTTGGAGGATGTGGAACAAGCAATGATGTTTTGTCACGAGACATGCAAGAACCAATGAAATTCAATGTTATGAACATGGTGCCATATTTGACTTTACCATGCAGGTTTGAAACGTGTTGAAGTTGAGTCAATTATAGAATATTTCTTTTTATTTTGGAGTGAATTTCTTTAATACATTTGAAACATTCAAACAATACACACAATTAAGAGTAGAAATAGTCACCAAGGTTTAAAGTTAAATTTGAACATAAAGATGCTACATAGACACACAGAGCTAAAGACAAAAACATTTTTTGACAGTACAGAGCAAACATTATTAAAAAATTGAAGTCTCACCCATAACCATGCTACCCATCCCATAAGATAACACACATTCAACAGCAATTCCCTGGAAAATGAAGAAACCCGCCATAGGTTTGTATAATTGAGTAAGAATGGATGCTATTATGAGTCAGGACATAAGAATGAGTGGTGAAGTTGGTGCGCTGTGGTTTACAGAGAGTCACAGCTCAAAACCACCGTTCGTCGGAGAATTCACAGGAACCTCAGGCGTGCCGATGTCGCGGCCCACAGACTGATGCCACATTGTACGCTGATATTTAGTTCTTATGTTGAGATTTTACAAATATCATCTGGTCATGTTTGGAATGTTTATAATGGCAATGTCTCTCACCTCTCTCTCTATAATGGAAACAGAGCGGTATTGACCATTCACTGTCTACTACTCTATGTAAAATTGTTGTGGGTGTTTGCTAGGGTGATACTTTGTGGTTACTATAGTACTTTGAGTGGACTGTTTCAGGTCAACTACTGTCATGGTGAAGCTGAAGTTTGAAAGGAATTTCACTTTTAATGAGTGTTCACTTAACAGACACTTTTGAGATGCTTGATGCAAGATACATAAATAACATTCAGTTTATTGACACACACAAATAATAAAGCAAAATAAAACTGTATGCACTTCACAACACCCAATGGATTCTATGGGCAATAATAATAATGAAAAACAAACAGTTATATCTGTTGACACACAGAGATGTAATAGTTTCCAGTGTGTGGTCAAACTTTGGGAATAGTCTTCCATCCACATAACCATCCATCATTCAAGCATACGGCTGAATGGAAAGATCAATTTAATATTTATTCATCTAAATATTCAGTTTAGTCTTGGATGGCTATTGTTGTTCTGGAAACTGCCCATCATCACCGGGTTGGACATAAGTGACCACTAAAAATAAATATACTCTTAAAGCAAACATAAAATGAAAGCGTTGTATTTTATTCTCAGTCCAAAACACACACACACACACACACACTTTCCTTGGTTAAGACTGAGTGTTGTTTTCTCTGTGGGACCTCTTCTCCATTATTTGATATTTGTGAGCGTGTAAGACAGCTGTCTGTTAGCCTCAGGAAACATGGGTAAAGAAACAGTAACTTTGTTATTTAAAGCTCATGAGTTTTCCGTGTCTTCTCGACACAAACAAGTAGAAACAACAAAATGAAGCCTCTTTGTTGTTTTCCCTAGATGCCGATGTAAACTTATTCAACAGAATTTGTGCAAACGGCTGTCCCACGTCAAAAAAACACATTTGAAAAGCATTCAAGTATTCAAATCTAAATAGTTAACTATGCTCTATAGAAACTCACAATAATATTTAAAATATAAATAAGCTTAATGTATTTTAAATCATAATCTATTGGGTACTTTCAATTGGGAGATGGCTGTCACGAACCCAACCCCTACATTTCTACTTATGTAAATAATAATAAATAGATTTTTGTATTTTGTTTGCATTTTTATAGTTATACCTGTAAAAACAAGAAAAAGGTGAAAACACAAAAAGACAGACTTATACACATACAAATGCTCCACAAACACAATATGCACACGTATTTACACACATAGACATAGACACACACACGGACGCGCAGACACACAGACACGCACACTGAAAGCACACATTTAAGAAAAAGGAGAGAAAACACAGGTCAAATATTAAACAGACTGTAAATTCCTATCTGCAATATTAATTATGTAAAACTTCTAATTTTAAAGCAGCCCCCCGGCCAGGCAAATAGTGCAAAACAGTATGCAAAAGGTTGCGAGAAACCCAAAACTATAATCGAGAAAAAAAAACTCAGGAGATCCCAGGCCCAACCAGGGGATTCCAGTTCCCCTCTGGCAAAAGCTGCTGCCTCTGCACAAGCTCACAGTACTCGCACAACAAGGCTTAATAAAAATAAATAAACTTATAAATTATAGATTTAAGATTATCATTATCTAATAGCATTTGAAATTTTGAAGTGAAGATGTGTCAAGTTGGCGCGACCTTCTTTATCCAGCTCTATCATCTCAGCTTTTGTCAGGTCGCCGCTTGCCATTCTCCGCTCTACCATCAGGTCTGGGGATAAACTGCATTTTGCTTTCTGCGGTAACCTTGGAACAAAGAGACAAGACTGGCTGAGAGTAGAGTGTTCTGTCCTCTTTGATGCAACAAGTACATCAGTTGTTGTTGGAAGTGTTCCTGGTTCCAGTTGATCTAACCAATGCAGCCTAAACCCTCAGAGGATTTATAATATGGAAGTGTAGTGCATGCAAGATTAAAAAGATGCATCTTTGTTCTAGATTTAAACTGACAGAGTGTTTCTGCCGGACAGTGCAGGGAAGAATATTCTAAAGTTTAGGCACTAGATAGGAAACGGATCTACCACCTGCACATGATTTTGAAATTCTATAACATCAAACACTCCAGTTATCACCCGCTCGTGATTTTTTTAAGCTTTGTCCTAAAAACAACGGTTGCCTAAAAAGTTGCTGAAAACAACTACACCCTTTGGCAGGTACATTAAATGGCATCAGGAATAACAATATAACAAATAATGCAAAATGGACACAAATCTCTAAAAACGTGGACGGATATTCATTCACGGACTTGCCAGGGACCCCTTTTTTATCAAAGTTTTTAGCCTTGTGTTAGCTTTTACCTTAAACAATTGCAAATATTGTGTTATTCTGTAAAGATGATCTTGATAGACAAAACGCGCAAGTATCATAAATAAGGGATAATCCGTGCATTAAAATCCTCCAGGAGGCCAAGAACCACCCGACACGAAGTGGAACCTCTGCAAAGTTCATTTAAAATCCTTTAATGCTTGGCTAGTCGTGGATTATCCTGCTTATACCATATTTGGCAACTTTAAGATGATATATGTGTACAGTGCAATTGATCAAACTGACTCAAACTAACTTTCAATTCACACCTTCCAGCCAATCTGAATCCAGGATTCAAACAGACTATGGTACTAATCTTTGTTAAAGACCCAGTGAAATCAAAACAAACGTTTTTTTGTTGATGAAATTCATCAATGAAGCATAATGCACTAGACTGGAGAGAGGATGATCCAGACAGTGTAAACGTATTAAAGTATTAATTTCAGGTTAGCGTGTTGCGAGCTCAGAGCTGATCATATCCACGATCATACATGCAAATCCACTGAGAAAACACAACAAATAATGCTGCGTATACCAAGGCAGTGCAGTTTGTCTTTAAAGTCTTAGTGAGATTAAAAATGACAATTCTCATTTTTCATGAAATATTGCAGCGTTTATAATAAATAGTTTAACAATGTGGGTCATTTTCCTTTTAAAATTCATGTACCTTCATAATCTTCAGCTAAAATCGGAAAATGCACTTCCGCCCTTATCCAGCTCAATTTGATGTAAATTAGAAGGCGTGGGCGGAGCATCCATTAACTCCTCCCCTTTAACTGTCAGTCTGCAAGCCACACAAGCCACGCCCACTCATTTTCTCATTTGAAATTCCTTCTCACTCGGAAATGTGTAAAAATAAGTGAAAAAGATAAAAACTTCTAGTTCACAGTGACTTTAAGCAGTGACCTTTTTTTAGGACCTTTCAAAAGTCTATGGGAATGGTCCACAGGTTTTCGGTCGAGGGAACCAGTGCGGCGCTAACTTCTGGCTTGGCCTACAAGAATATGTCATCTCTGCCGTACAAGTGATGCTTTACTTAATTAAGAAATTTACCAAATGTGAATAAATACCAAATAATGAATGAAGACATGTTTAAATAACTTCTCTTACGCGTGACTTTTCTATTACAAAAACATGACATACTTTTAGGGCAAGCGAATGGGGACGCAGACGCAACGTCAGGATGAACTAGCTAGCAGCATATGGATGGTGACGTTCAGCCACCACCTCACTCTCTGGTGCCCCCTATAGACAAACAGCAAAGTGTTGAGACCCTTCTATTCTCATGTAAATAAAAGAAGAGGGCAGCAGTCGGATTAACTCTCTTTGTGCTGCGCTACAAAAGCTGGCAGCAGATGGCCGAGTGTGATCTGTGTGTTGAACTTTTCACAAGCTCTCTGTTAATGAAACTAAAGGAGTTTCTGTCTACAGACACTTTCACTCACTCATCTTTCACAGATGGCACGGTACAATACTACTGGTGTAGTCTTCATGTGGGTTCATAGACAGAAAGACAAGACATGTTTAGAGACATTTAACCAGCTGGTCTCAAGGTCAGGTGTAATAGATATACAAGGTTTGTTCTCCTCGACTTCATAAAGCACCACGAATGTACTTTTGATTTCTATAGTCCAAATATATATAACATGTTGAGCACATGTGCAGCACTCTCAACTGCGCAAAATAGATCAGGCAGTCATTTTTTATTTAGTTTAAATACATTCACATATGTATCCAAAAACACCACGTTAACCTCTGCACAGTTAGATTACAGACATTTACACAATTTATGTACAATACTAAAGACACTCATTTACAGTAAAATACTCAAATATGTTCTTTAAAGAGACCGCCATGTTAAAACAAATGATAATAAAACAGAAACAAGCCTCTGAATCTAAAGAAGAATTGATCTGTGATCTGTGACAAAGTGTGTGTAAGCGTGAGTGTTTGTTTCATCTAAAATCTGATGTCTGATATTTACACTGCCTTAAAAATGTTAACTGCACAAAATATACAGTGTTGCAATCGGATTATCATTCTGTTAGTGATCAGTTCATAAACCAAACTTAAGACGTCTTGCCAACAGCTCACATTTTCAACTGGTTGATTTAACTGTTTAACTAGTTAAAAGCATTACAGCATATGAACAAACTCACAGAAAAGTGTTTCACATAAAACTTTATCATCATATATGAGAAGCTCCAAAAATCGGACAAATTATTTCTACACACAGCCGCACGAACGCATGCACACACACACACACACACACACACACACACACACAGCTGTGATCTCCTGTAGCTTCATCCAGGCCTGTGGTCATCTTTACACAACACACAAGCACTTCAGTTTGTTTTTTGTGTCATTTCACAGACTGGTCTCCACACACACATGGACGGCAGGGATGGCGGCGTATGGACCGGAGACCCCAGACTGCTGCTGGGGTTGAGTCTGAACCTGCGGGTGTTTCTCATTGATCTCCTGCAGGAGGAGGATATTAGCGTCTCGCCACTGTCTGTATTTGGAAACGCTCAGAGACGGTTCCCTCAAAATCTGCTCGACGACCTGCAGATCAGCCTCTTTAGCCTACAACAAAATAGACGTAGAATGTGTTGTAAAATTGATAGTTTCACACAACTTAAAGCCTGCTTCAAAACGTTGGTGTTGTCAATACTGCCATCTAGTGTTTGTACACATCCAATACATTAAAAGGAATGATCCGTATATTGATAGTAATAGTTCTCGTGGTCAAGTTCAAATAACATTATAGTATGTAGGAGTTGTAATATATTAGCTACAGTACATACTACATACTACAGTACGCAGGATATCAGATTTAATGACAAAAGAATTTAAGCGATAGTTCACCCAAAGATGAAAGTTCTGTCATTTACTCGCCATCTTGTCATTTTGAACCTGTATGAGTTCTTTTGAACACAAAAGAAGAAATTTTGAAGAAAGTTGGTAACCGAACAGCACTGGAGCACATTTCCTTCTATTGTATGGACACAAAACCAATGCAGGTGAATGGGAGCCAGTGAACAACATTTTTCAAAATATCTTAATATAACTATAGAAAATACCTATAGAAAGTCATACAGGACTGAAATGATAAACGGGTAAGTAAATGATGACAGATTTTAAATTTTTGGCGGAACTATCACAAAGTTAAAGAGAAGTTTAAAACATACAATGTAATGCAATGCAATTATGATTACAAAGTGTATCGTTTTATCTCTACATTTACACAGTGCTTAATACGTTGGGGTGTCTCACCTTTAAAGTACTGTTCAAAGCTCGGATCAGATGTAGTTTGTCATTTATGCCATCGTCTTTACAGCGTTTGATGAAGGAGGACCTAAATTCGTGTTTAGTGGTCGGCTGCAGGGCTCCTGTAGGAGAGAGACTCGCCTGCTTCAGATGAAGATACAGCATCTCCATCTCATCTGATGGTGGACCTGATGAAACAATATTCCAAGAGCATTTATTTACAGGGTTTCTTCTACACTTTTTCACCAGATTATCCAATGATTTCCATATTTTGCTATAATCTGCCGGTCTGGATGTGACAAATGTTATCTTTTTGGGTGAACTACACCTTTAAGGAATGTATAGTTTTTGCATTTTCTTTTGCATGTTTCCGTTCAACATGTCTGTGTAAATATACACAATGTCCTGTATGTGCTGTACTATCGGTGTATTTTCAAGCCTTTTGTATGATTATAAGAGCAATTCATGTAAATGTTTAAATCAATTCTGTTTTAAGAGAAAGAAATGCTCACTCACGGTCATTTCCTCGGAATTCCTGTATTTTGCAGATGGGGTCGTCCTCTGAGCTGATCTCCTGCCACGATTCGCTGTCTGCGCTCGCAGTCTCTGTGCAGTTAGCCACAGGAGACATCAGCGGGATCATGTCCGGACACGGAGACGAGGAAGAGAGCGGAGGAGGGAGAAAACCCTGACACATCAAACACAATACAACAATAAGTCTCTTCTGCTCTGGAATCTGGACTTCACCAACAAACAACAGAGTACAGTAAAGAATCCCTTTCTTTCAACGGATGGGAACTAAAAGGAATATATTAGCTTTCAGAAAATATAGATCATCAACATCAGGTGGTCAAACTAAATATATACAGCCGCGGAAAAAATTAAGAGACCATTGAGAATCTGTTTTTCTGATTTTCAAATTGAATAAGTCTATACGTTTTCTTCTATTCGCATTTATTTGCAGAAAATGGAAAACTGGAGAAACAGGTGAAAATAACAGAGAAGATGCTCTGTATATTTTCAGACCTCAAATAACGCAAAGAAAACAAGTTTTCCTGTAAAAAGAAAATAAGCTTTCCTGTAGCTAAGTGGTAAGAGCATTGCGTTATCAACGATCCCAGGGGATTGCAAAAACCTATGTAAAATGTATAGGATAAAGCAATGTAATTTAGATAAAAGAGAAATTGTAATTTCAGAATCACTTTTAATCAATAAAACACTTGTATTCGTACATCTATTTAGGAACCGTATTAAAAATATTTTTCCTTTGGGTTGTCATTTTGTCAGTCTTTCACACTGTTGTTGGATGACTTTATGTCACTTCTGAGGTTGGATTTTGTTGAAAACACTCGACTGGAATGAACACAATACCTAATGGTTAGTCGGACTCGTGACCACAAGTTATCGGTTCGATTTCCAGGGCCGGTGGGTAACGACCGAGGTGCCCTTGACCTTACCCCTATTTGCTCGCCAGGCGCTGCAGTGAAAGCTGCCCACTGCTCCAGGTGTACATGTGTTCACTACTCTCTGGATGGGTTAAATACAGAGGTCACATTTCGGGTGTGGGTCACCATCTCTGACAAATAGGTCACTTTCACTTCACTTTTTATTTTTCACTTAACTTTCATATCCATGAACAACATGGTTTCTATGTGCAAACATACTTGGCAATAAAGCTCTTTCTGATTCTGATATTAAAGATGCATGGATATATCGGTCAATAATTGGTATTGGTTGATTAAAGCAATTTTCCACATGATCAGCTATTGGCCGATAGTTTAAAAGCAGTCGATATATCGTGTGAATCAAAAGAGGACAGATAAATGCAATGAATTTGTGCTCTGTATTTAGACAATGGAAAGAAACAACACCACTTTGATATTCAATATTAATAGTCATTATATTAATTTATAAAATTTAGAAGGTTAAGAAATGTAATCTTTAGAATTGGTATCGGCAGACATCACTCTGAATAAACTGCTATCTGTATCAATGTAGAATAATGAATATCGGTGCATCTCTAATTGAAAAGATTATAACCTGAATATAAATGTAAACAGATTTTTAAATTAATTCTTAATATTCATTTACATTTAGGCATTTGGCAGACGCTTTTACCCAAAGCGACTTACATTGCTTTATCCTATACATTTTACATAGGTATTTACAATCCCCTGGGATCGAACCCACAACGTTGCATTGTTAACGCAATGCTCTTACCACTGAACTACAGGAAAGAGCGTAAGCCTGTCCGACATCTTGAAAATGCCAAAGTGCAGTGCCCTTAACGTACATTAAACCCACACCACCTTACTGCTCTAAGCTGTATTTATGTATTTTGTAAAACGTGTGCAAATGATTTATATCACAATTTTAAACAACAAATTCATTAAATTGCTTTCACTTGCTAAGTGTGTCCCATTGGGTTAGAAATACCACATGCAGACTTGGAATCCTCACGCTCGCATAGACACTACACCAAACGGGAAATACGTAGTCAAGTGCATAGACTGCAAGTGTGGGTATTCAGACAAAGCCTGTGTGTAAGTGTCTATTACTCACGTGATGAGAGCTCGGGGTCAGCTTATCCATGAACTCCACACACAACTCTGCTGTGTCTGCTTCATCATCATCATCACTTTCCTCACTGTAACAATCTAGACAAACACAAATCAAACATTCGCAGCATGAAGCTATTATAGTGTTGTGTCGGTTTAACTGAGGTTTGCTAAAGATGTCATGTGTACTGAAATAGAAGTTTGTTTCTATGTGTGAGTAAGTGTGATTTTACCTCCACTGGTTGAGTCTGTGGGCGCTGGTTCATTTGAAGCCTGGGTAAGTTTAGTCAGCCATCTGACAGAAAAATCAAGTTTCATTACGGCAAATCTCTTCATATCTCACAAATATTGTCTTGGTTCATAGCCTACACAGCTTAACTCGACACACCCACACTTTAATCTCTATTTAGGTTTTACTGGAACACTTTTACCAAAAATGTAAGAGTTGTAAAATTAAAGGAAGTTGAGCTCTGTTATTTTCCATACAAAGAAAAACGTTGTGCTCCGTACCAGCTCTCGAGGCTTATTAAGGTGCACACGTACTGGACTTTTTACTAGCATTAATTGGCTGGTTTTGTTACGCAGATCTGGAAACCCTGTTTTCAGAATACACGAAGAAAGGACACTAAAAATAGATCTATAATATGTTCCTGTTATACTAAAATCAGGACGTCTGGTCACCCTACAACGTCAAATACCATGTAAAAACAGTTGCTCACGGTAAGTATTTAGGTCTTACAAGCATGCATCTTCATCACAAGATGTTAAATTGCACGCTGCAGAGAGCTTTGATCACAGTTAAGTGTCAAAGCGGACTGGAGAATGAGTGTGGCCAGAGTGCAATGCAAACATCAAACCAAAACCAGCTCTTCCCCCCTCATATGAGCACATGACTAAAACCGATAGCACTTTTTTCACAGAAAACTTTACCGTCAGCAATAATCTCTGACCACAGTGCCATACATGCGCATTTGAATAGATTTTGAACATTATCGCACTTACTTGTTCATGTCTTTCAAATTCTCGGGCGCAAAGTACAGTGTCAGCATCTCAAGGTGGCTTGCTTTCATCGCACTGGAAAAAATGAATTAAAGAAATGAATTAAACACCCACAACACTGACTATCTTTTAAGAACAATGTCTGCGTGGCTGTGTGTGTAGATGATGTAGCGACAGCACAATAAGAAAACATCAGTCTCTGTATCTTAGCTCACTCGTGGTGATGAAAGTAAAGCACTATTACTTAGTGTATGTGTTAAGAAAGGAAGTCTGTAAAACAAATGTGTTTCAGACCGCACAATTAAAGCAGTCAGCTTCCTGTGCTAAGTTTACAACAGCACACTATCAGGACATATAGAAACAGCAAGAGTTAGATAAAAATCAGACATGACTCACTTACAGTCACTTCTTATTTTGTTCATAATGCATCTGTATAAAAAATGACTCTCATGCCTCATAGAGATTTAGGAAAAGAGTGTGAAAATGCTTGTCTGCTTACTGCTACAATGTATGTGTTTTTGATAGTTGCCAGGGTGTTGCTATGCAGTTGCTATGGCATTCCTGGCGTTTCCAGGGTGTTCCTATGGTGTTGCTTGTGTTATACAATTTCTTTTGTATTCATAATGGTGTTACTATACAGTTTCTATGGTGGTTCTAGTTGTTGGTATACATGTACTTCTGGTTTTTGCAAGAGTGTTGATACACAGTTATTGTATATGTCTACTGTACAGCTAATCTATAAGACAGCTTTAAGGCGTTTGTATAGTTTTGCTGAGGTGTTGTCATAGGTTACCTGGTTGTTGCTATGGTAGTTATTTCAAAATTCTTTAGATTGTTTTGCCCCTTTTACTGTCTACTAAGTGACAATTGTAAGTCTGACCACTAGGGATGCACTATATGGAATATAATGTGATAGAATAACATTATTTGGCAAGTTATCATATATGATACACAGTACGATAATGCTTGAATGTCTCAAATTCTTTTAGATTATTGATCTTTTTTTAAAACATCAGTCGCTCTGTTATATGCATCATCTTGAAACTTTGATTAATTTCTGAAATTATTTAGTTATATCAAACCATTGCGATATGTCATGTGCTAATTTGTGAAATTTGGCTAATTTCAATATTATGTAGGGATGCACAATATATTATCCGCAGTATCGGTCAATAAATGGTCACTTAATGTTATCGCATCGGCTGAAAATAAAATTTAGGCCGATATTTAATAGCTGATAAATTATTAATAATTTCCTCTGGTTGGACCACTTAAATATGCACTCTGCTCACAGTTCAAATCTAGAACAGCGTGTCTTTTAGTCATGATCACTTACTGCTATTAGCAAACCATTGTTGATGTACTATGTAGATATTTATGAATATGTAAATGATAGGAACAAAAGCATATTGTAAGAAGCCGACTTCTGTCTTGTTGCTTTCTGTCTTGAGACCTGTTAGACTTGTGGCTATTGAGAACACTTCTCTGCGTTGCTATGGACGAAAATCTTTCATTTGTTTATTAAATAAACATACCAGAAAAGTTTAAGTTAAAGAATCTTAAATTAGTGTAAAGCAGGCTTGGTACATGATTAGGAAAAGTATTTTTCAGTATCAGCAAATGTTTTATTAATATTTAGGAAACGTATGTCGGCCAATATATCGGTTATCGGCTTCCAGTGTTCAAGAATTATCGGTTATTGTTATCGGCCAAGATGTACACATCGGTGCATCCCTAATATTATGTGAACCTCTACCATTCACGAACAAAAAATGCACACACCTCTTTTCTAAACTAACCACACAATTTTAGGTATCAATCATGCCTGTAGAAGAATTGCAGTATAATGAATTACTGCCGTACACAAACACTACCTAAGACTAATTGTTATTAAGTTTCTTAGCAATCACCACAATCACACACATGTGGTTCTCGTTCTAAAAACGTAACATAGATAGCTGTGGCAGGGGCACCTACTAATACCACAGTACCTCTGACAACGATATGCCAAAATCGTGCTAAATAGGTTAAACGGACTTACTACTTTTTCTTGCATTCAGTAGCCTGATCTACAGTAAAGTCTCTCAGGTTGATGTAACCCTCGGCTTTCTCTGCCTAGAAAGAACATAGAAAAGACCTGATAGTCACTTTGAACATTACATAAGAAATCTCGATAAGCTCACACAAACATGGTTCACAATTTCCGTAGCACGAACACACATTACCACGGGAAAACCACACAGCTTACCGTCTCGGATGTGTACCAGTAGAGCGAACATTTCTTCAGCACAAACCAGAACTTCTTCCACCTCCAACCCAAGAGCCCTTTGCTTTCTTTCCTTTTGTACAACCAGCCCTGACAGTCGCCCTGCCCCAGGTCCTTCACCGAGACCCTCCTGCGGCTCATCACACCATTGCCTAACACAAACAAACATACACGTATGAAGCTTCTTGTTGAGTTCGAAATACCAATATCCAAGATAATATAACCACGTCCTCATGATGCAGTCAACAAAGACATGCTTACGTCAACACAATCTCAATTTATCTTTTCTCTTCGTACATTGTGTTCAAAAACATGATTTTTTTAACTCTTTGTGCAAGTTTCAAATAGTAAAAAACATGTATATTAGAAGAGATCTTTCTGCTTACCCTGAGACCTTTCCGAAGCGAAGTCTTGAAGAGGATACTGAACGAGCCGAAGAGAAAGAAATGAGATGTAAATTAAGCAGTGAACATCAACCCCACAGTTCAGAGCGAAGGCACTAATAACACAGCCGTCTGTTGAGCAAGCCTTCACTTCCCCTCACCACACACACATGCCAGTGATAGAGCAAGCACACGCTAACTATCATATCTTCTCTCTCTCTCTCTCTTTCGATACACATACCATTTCACAAGCTCATCTACATAGGGACTCAAATGAGGACTCAAATAAACCAAAGTGGGCAGGGTGACATGTGATACTTCCACTTTTGCTACCTAAAAAGTGAACTCAGCACATTTTTATTATTTCACTGTTAGAAACTAATAATAAATAAAGTCAAATAAATTGTATGTAAGAAAGACTCATGTAAATAGTGAAATGAGTGAAATGCCTTATGGCAAGAGATTACATGACCAAGTTACTCATGTTACCTTTACTATTGGACACTTTGCTTATGGTGTAATCATAGCTGACTATTTAGGGCACTTCTAAGGCACTACTAAAAGAATGACAATGTTAATACTAATAGGAAAACAGGATTTTTAGGTTCATTCGTGTGGTTTTTTTTGCATTGTGTTCTTATCTGCAAGACAATTAAACATTTTCTTTCATATTCTCATTACGGTTAAATAAATCATAATATGACATGACATTATTTGTTTTACAAGGTTAAAGTATGGTAGTATTTCTTTAATTTAGGCAAATTTGAAACCTCAAATTACAGCTAAGCAAGACAGACATTGACACACTTTGACGCATTTTGTGTAAAGCCTGAATATAACAAATGTGCTTTTGTTTCATGAAATGTCATATCCGTGTATCACTGAAAATACGCTTCTATTTTTTTGACTTAACTTAAACATACACATTTTGATAACCTAAACATTGATAAAAAAACAAGTGGACACTTACTGACTGCATTGTGCTGATCACCTCTACTGTCTTCAGAGACAACAACACAGTCTGAAACAAACACACATGCACATTAATAACAAAACACACATTTAGTCAGTTTTTATATAACATATAATAATGTACAAAAACAATGCACAATGCTTGAATGATGATGTAACAACTTATACTTTCATGTTTGTCAAACAGGTTGCATTGCCTGTGGCAAAAATTAAACTGAAGTGTGTGTTGAGTGGTCGCTTATTTACTTTCTTCACTCTTTTTAGTATTTATTTATGTTTACTCACCTGAAGCCAGCATGTAAAAACCTGAAAGTATCTTATGCCTCTGAAAACAACTCTGGTAGACATCATAGACCTTGCAGAAGATGGTTTGGTTTGTTTGTGAAGCGACTTTGAACACTCACGTTGACTTAGGTGTGTTCGATACCATAAGGCGCTGCATGACAGTCAGTATCGCGAGAGCGATTCGAAGTCTATGCTTTCGAAGCACTCTCGCGATACCTTGATGTCATTGACCGGTAAATCAGCGCAGCCGCGCGTTAGGTCAAACACGCCCTTTAGAAATGCTCCTCTAATGACGCATACATTTGCATAATTGATTTAATCACTCCCCTCTATTCGTTATTTTTAAGTGGTGGGCATTATATTTAAATGCCTGTCGTTATATGCTAGTGTTATCTAGTGGATTGTTCAAAAGAAGAACTTTGTGTAGTTGTGAGTCGTCCACTGCAGTTAAAGCCCACTGTAGGGCGATATTGCACTGTTTATAAAGACAACAATCGAATTACAAAATAATACTGTTTTCAACATAAAGTGACGTGTAAACACGCTAATCTGATCCGGAATTATGGCAATAAAGAAGAAAGAGTAATGCTGCATTCCAGACACGTTAGATTCGTGATATTTCCCACCTCAAACCGGTTTTAACGTTTGGATTTAGTAACATTTAATAACATTAAAACATTAAAGTTGCTTATGACTCATAACATTTAAACACACATAATAAGTATTATCATTAAAACAGCGCGTTTACAGAAATGATTTCCTACTTCCGATTTTTGGTCATCAATGATTGATTTGAAGCATGTTTTTGTATTTTTCCTGCTATTTCAATTTTTAATTACTATATTAAATGTGTTTTTGTTTTTTGTGTACTGTGTTTTCACTTTCACCAAATTAGGTAAAAACGAATTTTAACCCTTTGAAATACTTTAAAATTAGAATTGTAACTGCAGATAATGTTGGTATTGTAACTACGTAATATATCTTATTCTTGTAGAATTGTACAATAAAAAATAAAATACAATAAGATAATGATTTAAAAGATTTAAAAAGACTGAGGTAACATAAAGGCTATTGGCTATTTCAAAAGGGGCCGGCGAGGCCATATTTCATTTAACTTCCTGTTTAATTACATCAACACAAGGAGGCGGAGCTATTGCATTTTCTTCCCAATGACCACAAACACATACAGGATTTGTGTGAACTTTATTATGACCAAAATCATTATTAAAGGTATTAAACAAAATAGAAGAATATCAAAATCAAGTAATCCTATTTTAACTGCTTTATGTTCTAGTTTTACACAAGACAGGTCAGGTTAACTGTTGGCATCTGATACTGTTGAAATGTTTTATTTAACCATGAATTAATCTTATACACAACAAAATAATTTATAAGTTCTAAGACAAACAGTAGCTCCATTTTGTGAGTTATTAAATCAAGAAAGACTTTACTCAGCATGGAAAATATATAACACTTGGGTTTTACAATATTTTGTACTATTGAACTGAGACATTCAGTTTGTGAATTTGGATTTGATCCAATCAGGATGTAAATGTGACTGAATGGCATAATTAAGAGCTAAAATAGTACAAAACAATAGCACTCCTAGACATGAAGCATTATTTAAATACATTTAATCAAATTCAGTATGAATAACTCATAAACATGTTATCATACACACCACATATGAAATGTGAGAAAAGTAATTAATGTTTAAAAAACATGAATCTTATAATTTTCTGTCTTTATATTTCTTTTGTCCTCATTTCGATACTGTTTTTCTACTGTTTGTGCAAACATGTATTTTTCGTAAGGCTGCTTTGCAACATAAAAAGCGCTCTAGAAATACATTTGAGTTGAAATGCCACATATAGAAATCTTTTGTTTCTGAACCACCATGGAAGAACTTTCACAGAATTTCTTATTTATGTATAATCAATAGAGTAAGTTAATGTCAGTATTTATTTTAATACATTTATCTGAAAACATAATGTGGTGCACACTAAAAAAATGTAAATCCGATTTATCTGAATTGTTTTGACAGTTTTGATCCAATGGCACTGTCTAATTTGTTGTATCTTACACACGTGCCTGGCCCGAAGTTTATTTCCTGTCTGTGTTTGGTTATAATGTTACAATTTATTTTAGATTTAATTTATATTAATAGATTTGTATTAATATTATATTGCAAATGAATTATATTAAATGAAATAAAAACTACTTTAGTTATTGATACTTTGCAGAGGTGTATCGGAAGTTAAGTTTGGGACAGATAATGTTTGTTTTTAAAATAATCATGTTGTAGCACTGAAACATCTATAAATATCAGGTAATAAATAGGCATTGTAGCTCAAAATGAATAATGTAATTACTTACGGTGTTAACTTATCAAAGGGGTCAAATGGCGCGAATGCGTGTTTTTCTGTGTCTTTGGTGTGTTTAAGTTGCTCATGCATGTATTAGACACGTAAAGTTGCGAAATTTTAAGTGTCTGAACAATAGATGCATTCTATCTAAAAGCAAATGCTCACCCAGACCTGCCTAAAACGTCTCTTGTAACCACACCCCCATACATTTACATCATTTCGTGGTATGACTTGATTAAGACCGCCCAAATGTAAGGTGGGTGTACCTGTCAGTACAACTGCTTTGGAACCTGATGTTCCAAATATGGTAAGAGGCGTTACATTTCCGTCACACGCTTGCAGTATTCGACTAATCACTACGCACTGGTTAACTGGCCAATCATAGCACACCTCACTTTTCAGAGCCATGAGCTTTGTAAATGAGCTTAGTAGAATCTGCGCCTATCATAGAGGCGGGACAAAAAGGAGATACAAAGATGCACGGTATGTGGAAAATACAGAGTTTTTTAACCTTAATATAACCATTGCATTACATGTAAAACAAACGATAATATTCGTCTTAGCCGTGTCATATGACTCCTTTAAATCACCAGACTTGTCTCTGACTAATTCTTCTGTTATGTGGGTCCTGAATTTGTAAAAGCATTTCAGTTAATTTCTCTTCCTGTTATTCCAAAACATCCTGTAGGGTGTGGCCAACTCAACTCAAATCAAATTCCGCTGCATGAATTGATAAAGAGCTGATTTCTAAATACTTTCTTTTGCACAAGCATGAGACATTCATTTCAAACATCAGAAAAACTTTGCCTTATAACTTAGCCCATGTGCACACCTATCTTAGAAAGAACACAGCTCTAGTCTTTATCTCATACTGTAAGCATTATGTAAATAAAAACTATTTAGTATGCATTTAAATAAACTAGACCAGATACATAATAACGTTTGCAGAAATTAAATAACCTAATGTCACAGTCATTTAAAGAAGCAACTGAAAAATCCAAATAATGACCTGATTAAATTTTTCACAAAGAAACACAGAGAGAGAGTTCTCAGTAGTGTATTGAATGCTTTTGAAATTGTATAAAAACAGTAACAGGTGTTAAACTGTGGATGTCTGTAATACTGGCCAAACTGAATTTTCACAGATCTCTGATCTCAGATTTAAAATGATAATACTGCACATGGATGGCAGACAGCAGCACAGTCAGTGTGTGAGCAGCTTGAGTCGGGCGATCCAACTGCTAAGCAGCGACGGCTCTGATGGGGGTCTCTTGGTGGATTTAGATGCAGAGGGCTTCCGAGCAATGGCTTCTTGATAGGGTATGGTGCTGCTGGTGTGCAGGTCTGCGTCGATAAAACACTGGCTGCCACGGATGTGATCTACCCCTCGGACGAGCTGGCGTTCACCTCGGGGCCGGTATGGCAGTGGATAACAGGGTGACTCTTCTGAGATGGTGGGGATCTGTTCATTACTGAGATATCTGTGCAACATCTCATCACCTAAAGATGAACAAGATGGAGTTAGTCATGTGACACAAAATGCAAGTATGGAAGCACTAATAATGAGTATTTTAGTCTCTGGTCATGTAATGATTACTCCCAGCCTCAGACAGCATGCCAACGAACCGTTTAACAATGTCTGAAGCATGTTGCATTTCAAATGTTAATAAATCTCAAGCTCCTATCTGACTAAAGGCTCAGATAACTCAGGACTAATTTTATGTGGTGTTTAATAGTATTAAACAAAACGGTTGGGTGGGATATTAACTATTAGGAAAGAGAAAAGAAAGAAAGAAGTTGATGTAGACGGTATATATAAGAAAATATTTATTAAATTTTTACTTGAGATCTGATGAAATATAATAAGAGCACTGTATGTTTAGCTTTGTTTGCATATTTATGTAAACAAAGTGCAACAGCATTTTAATGCCATGTTAAAATATAACAATTATGAGAACGTAGTCATAATATTTGAATATATAAAGTAAAAATGACAGAATAAAGTTGCAGCAATATGAGATTTTGCTGGATGTTCTCAAAATTGGACTTTATTCTCATAATAATATAACCTTAATTTCACAATGCTATGACTATTCTCATAATTTTGACTTAATTTTGATTATTATTATTCTCATTGCTAGAAATTCAGTACCAAGTTCGTAATTTTCCACCACTGATCGCGTCTGCCATATTCAATTTGATTCAAAACATATTTTTTCAAACTCGTCCGTCAAAGTTTGTTCCATTGGCACACAATTTTGTTTATGGCATGTAGTGAGACTCCTGACAAAAAGTTATTAACTGATTCTTGATTGATCAAATGGTTATCATATACAGGGACAACAAATTCTTAGGCGAACATGCCAAAGGGTCATGTGGCCGTTTCTTCAGGACACTTTTGTGTAATGACACAAATCTTGGTATGTATCACCACTGGCACATTTTATCTAACTCATAATTTGGTGTCAGCACGAAACGATATGAGCAGTTTTTTGTGTACTAAGTGCCGTTCCATGTGTTTTTCAAAATCTTTGTGCCATTGGGCTTGACCCCATAATTTCTGCTTGCAGCTATATTTATGATTATTTTATTAAATATGATTACATAACATTTTACTATAAAAATATGGTTATTATTAATATATATATTTTTATAACATGGCAAAAAATGCTGTCGTATAAAGTGTTTGAACTGATTTTCAAAGTCTATACACACCAGCTGTGACAATATTTAAACGAGATACCACTTTGTTTGCACATTGATAAAATATTGTGGAATCATTTATTTTAAATTAGCCCCCCATAAACAACCCTTTATAAAAGGCAAACAGTGACTGGTCACTTTTTACATGTTGGTTAGACAGATTATTTGTGTTTAAGTGATCAGTTCTTAATAAGAATAATCGAAAAAGCTGACCCAATACCAATATACTGGACACAAGGATGATACTGGAAGAGATGTCTATGATAAAGTTCTAAAATGTAACAAGCTTTTGTCTCTATTCTTTAACAATGAGCAGACATCAACTCAACAAGTATTCAGTCAAAATTCGTTCCACTTGTTTAATATTGCCTGTCATTTTCATCTTCAAATGAACTCTGGGTGTGCAGGATGTTCCCCTTGAGCTACTTACAAACAGCTTCAAAATTGCAAAGCGCCCCACGTTATCTGACCTTTGTCCGCTCCTGCACATGTAATTGGGTGGTAAAATATTTGCGCCGGCAGCTGCAGATTAACACGCCTGAGCGCCAGTTTACACACAGGCAGGTGTTCGGCTTACCTTTCCTTCCAAGAGCCCAGGGTCTAGAGGGGGAGTCTGACACGCCCAGGCAAGTGTCTACCGGCATGGACACGGGACGTGGCTTCCCTAAAGCGCGAGCAACAATGCAAGATTCAGTCTTATTGAACCCTAGCATGAATATTTGAACAACACCACAATGCCTTCACAAACCATGGTGGTTAAGCCCTTTATTTGAAGGTTTACAGTGAATAGAAGACAAATATTGAATTCAGCGATGGTATTTCAGTAACTTTACAATTATTTGGGTGGGACTCACCTCTTGAGGGGTTGCGCTGTCGCAGTCGCGCCTGTAGGACGACAGGCTCGGATGGATTCATAGTGAATTTACTGTCCGCAATGTTTGATCGCCGTCTGTTAGCCAAGTCTAAAGAAGAGTTTGGCGACTCGGGACGTTTTGGTCTCATCTTCACAACTGCATATTCACACGTCTTTTCATCCCTGCAGAGTAAGCAAAGATAAAGACTTATGGAGTTGTATATCTAGATAATATTTAAGGCAGTTTTGGACACATTAAATACACAGTAAGAGTCATTAGAATTATACTGACCGTGGGCTATATGGAATGGAAGGTGGAGGAGGAATATGCAGATCTAAAATTGCAGATTTTTCCAGCCGCTTGACAGAAATTTGCTCAGGATTTCTAGATGCCTGGCCAACAGGTGCATGTGATGGACTCTAAAATAAACACAGACAAAAAAGGCATATTCATCTTTCGTTCTGTTTAATTCATATTCAAGTACAATAACTATGAAGAAACTCACATGGTCTATATTAGTAAACCGCTGCTCTACTTTGCCATATTACACCTTGCATGATCTTTAACATGGGGTAAACAGTAGGATAGCAGAGCTTTGCATGACTTTCACTCCATTTAAATAATTTAATAGACCTGTGATCTCAACACCAAATTACTACAATATCATTCTTTGTGTACTGAAGTACTTCATTTTCCAAGTAAGCCTTGGATCACAGAGTTCACAAGGGCAAGAAAAGACTTGCACAAATGATTATTGTTAATATCAGTTTAAGTCAATAATTGTGTTCTACTTTTCTAAACGGAACCAATAATTCCCAATAGGTCTTTGATCTTTGGTTGCCTTCATCAAATTCACGAGTTCGCTCGCCCATTCAGTCTTAACTCATTGGCCGCCAGCCTCTTTAAAAAAAAATTGCCAGCCTACGCCAGCGTTTTTTAACATTTTCACCCAAATTTAATGGCTCACACTAATTTTTTTGTAAATAATATATGGACAAACAATATTTCAAATGAAAGAACAGAGTCTCATCTTTTAAACAAAAGAAACCGTATTCTTCTATCTTCATTTGTTCGTTTTTTTATCACTCCGTATATGAGGGTAGGTTTCTTCAAAAATGCATCACTTTGATTAAACAGATGAGATTATTAACGTTTTTTGTCAAAGATTCCGCTCAGATTACACTCAGAACAACCATTAAAAACCGCTTAAACATACACGTTCTAGGTTCTGGGATTCTGTACTTTTTCCCAGTGGTGTGTAATAGCACCACCTGCTGTACAACAGTACAAACACTGATTAGCGTAAAAACTCGTCTTTGGCGGGGAACCGTTTTTATTTTAATCATGAGATAACTCGTCAATGGCGCTGAAATCTCATAACCATTACCATTTAAAACTGTCAATCCCATAGCATGCTTTGATAAAAAAGCATATGCATGATGCGTATTAAGCAAGTTTTTATTAATCATACATAATTAGTTATTAATTAATTATATTTGAATCGAAAATTATACATGTAACATTTCTTAACAGCGGAAAACTACTCGTATCGGTAATGGGAATGAAAAAAAGTTGTGTGCACTGCGTGACAAGAAAATATTAAGCTTTAAACTGGACAACAATATAGTAATCTGTTCATTTAAAAGGTAGTGGCAGATGTGTTTCTTCAAATTAAATAAAACTTAAAGTAAATATCTTTGTGTGTGTTTAAAAAAACAGTCCTTTAGAAATGATACGGATGATGAGAATATTAGTCATGGACACTTCTTCTTTCCAATATTTAGTAATTTTTATTATAATATATTTATTTAATATATTTGTCATTTGAGAACATCTAATAGAACATTAAATGTTTTTGTTCAGAATATTTACATTTTATTCAGTTTAAATTACACTATAAAATGCACTCAAACAGATCGGGAGTGTTTCAGCTAAAAAAAACAATAATAATACATCATTTATACATAGTTTATATTCAATGTTTAAAATTTGCCTTAAACGGAGTAACAATCATTTTCTCAAGCTGTAGTCTAGAAGTCTGACCTTTAACAGAGCGGGCGAGGAAGATTACATGTGGACTCACATTAGCTAGTTATAAACAACGGCTTTGACATTTGGACTGACAGTTTAATCAGAAGAAAACACACATCCTGATGCTGCTGGTCAAGCAAACTCAAGTCATGTTAAGTCAACATGAGTCACCTGTGGAAGATATCAGAGTGTTTTTTAAAGACAAGCTCATCTTTGTGTGCGTTTGGGAGGGGATATGTTTTCTTTTCAACACCCATCTAAACCCATCCACTCATGTTGCAACATTTACACATATTTGGGAGTTTATTCAAATGTGTTTATCACACACATAAACACTTAAAATATCCTTTACAAACTAAATGTTTGCTTGCATACTTCTACTACATACTTCTGTACATAATGAGCTGGTGATGGAAAGGTATGTATGGAACTCTTACAGCAATTTTTGTGCAAACACTCACTGTTATAAAAGCACCACAGATCTACAGTGTTAAGATTGTTCAGGAACTGTTGGAATAGTTTGTGATATACATTGAACAAGTTTAGTAGAAAGCATCTTAAGTATGAACTAACCAGCACTGGACCATATTACTCTGGGCATTACCTGGGTGGCGGGGGGTCTCCAGCGCATGTTCTTCAGCGGTGCGGGAGTGAAGCCGCAGGTACCAGAAGGTCTTTTCTTCAGCATTAGTGTCACATTCTGAGGATCTTCCCTGAGCTTTGTCACCAGATTCTTCAACTGCCAGCCCACCTGAGATTGAATAAATCAACCATGCACAATCAAAACAAAACAATAAAAAATTCAACATGTTAAAGTGAAGATTGTGTTTAAATAAAATATGTCTTTGTACTGTGAATATTAATTTAGTATTTATTTTATTTTACAATTTTATTAATGTTTTTATTTTGTATTTGTTTATATTTACTAATAATCTTAAATAAATGTTTATTTAATTTTTTTTTTTTTATAAATGCATGTACGTGTATGTGTTTATAAATACAAAATAATATTTTAATATGAACAGTAAACAAATTTTATTCTGGATGCGATTAATCGTTTGACAGCCCTTATAAACTTTGTGCCTGGTGCGTGTCCCTGATGAAACGTCTATAGATCATAGGCTGCGTTTACATTTGTCATTAACATTCAACCTTTATCTGGATGTTGTCCACATACACATTGAGAACACAAGTGAAACGCGCTTTTCATCAGAATGTCATTCTTAGTTTAGGACACATTGTGATCGGATGTCAATGTAATGTAAACACAATCCAGACAGTTTGTCTAAATTTACCGGTACAACCTTACAAAATCGAAATATGCCGACTATCATTATTTTTACTCCTCTGTCGGAATCACAATGTGTCCGGGAGAACCTCTGGATCAGAACACGATGCTTGGATGACATTCCGATAAGAACATTCCGTTTACACTTTTCAATGTGTATGTGGACGACATCCAGATACAGGTCGCATCTAAATGACAAATGTAAATGCAGCCATAGTGGCAAAAAAATAATGATCCTTCATTTTTCTATAAAAACGTCATTTTATTTGGGGGAAAAATTAGACATAAGGAAAATGTTTTAAAGCGCAGAACAATAACAACCAATCTGAAAAAACATTGTCTGTGTCAAACACTGGAGATTTCATCACTGCCAGGGTGCAAAAACCAACAACAATTACCATCAACAAAATGTCCTGTTGCTCCTAGCAGTTGTGACTTGTTTGCCCAAAAGTGAAATGATCTTTTACTGCCTATCATATCACGTTTGTTCAGAACACTGTGGGCACTGAGTAGCGTAATGTCCGCTGAGTCATGTGACTGCAGTGAGTATCAATGTGGGAAAGCTGAGCGTTTATAGTCTGAATAGCATTATGCAGGACAAAACAAATGGGTCATCATCACCAGCCCAGTGCTTTCTCTATAAATACCACTGATCCAAAACACTGATAAAGATGATCTAAACAATACAGTCACCAAAGAGCCATTTAGCACTCATTGAACGTCTCTCTCTCTCTCTCTCTCTCTCTCTCTCTCTCTATCTATCTCTCTCTCAGATCAAGTTTACTCAGTCTGCACCATTTTCCAACACAAAAGCTTGCCACTGTTCCTCTTTCCTTCTTTTACGGTTCACACTCTGTGGCAGGTGGATGGACTCACCACTGTTTGTCTGTTGACTTGTATCACCTCATCGCCAGCATGAATCCGCTGAGTTCTGTCCGCCTGGGACTGTGTGCATAACAAACAGACGTCATGAATCAGTTAAAGCAATCCCGTCTCCTTTATTACGGTTCTTGGCGAGGCATTAGTCAAAGGCGCTAAAGTGGCTTGTGACGTTAAGCATGGGAACATTAAGCTCGGAACACTGATGCCTTGATAGAAAAACAAAACAGCGATAAGTTTGACTCACATGTTCAGTCGTTCCGGTGATGACGTGTAGGCCGTCGTAAGTAGATTTAATATACATTCCCTGCAAAAGTAAACCATATGAAATCATTACGCAATCAGTGAAATACTGTAGTAATGCCTGCGGTTACTTTCTCGTACTCACCAGACCCTCGCCCGGTTGGATGTTGGCGATGTGGACTTCTTCCAAACAGGTCATGGTACACTTTAAGGGGTCGGAGGTCATCCTCATGGTCGCATCACAAATGCCAGTCAAAACCCGTGACTTGAACAAACAGAAAGAAAAGTGTTGTCACCAGACCCATGTCTGCGGTATTAATGATCCATTTGGTCATCATGATAACTTCAAAGTCTGTGTCCAATTCTTTTTCTGTGTCTCATTTTTCTCTCTCAATGTTCTGATGTTTTTGTGAACCGTTTCCCGGTCAAGAAATAAACATCCCTTTGACAAATCTGTCAGACGATATACACTTCCATACAGGTGGGCAAGAAAAACCTGTTTATGGTTAAATACAGATGGCTGCCAAGTTGTGATCACATGAGCCCTCTTTATTACCAAAGGCTTTCAGATAGAGAATAAATAAACCGCGGATGAGGCTGCTTCTACAATGGCGATTTTTTTGGATGTCACATCACTTCATTCAGTGGAACAGGGAACTCATAGCTGGGGATTATTTACACAATAGGAGACAATTCTAGCATGTTTCAGAAAGATGTGCATTCTGCTGAAGCCAGACATGAGGTCAGAGCGGCACGCGAGGATCTCTCGACTCTCGCAGCCACGTGCTGGCTTGTGCAAAACTTGTTAGTTGTTATACACAACTAATTGTGTGTAAGATTTACAGTATTAGTTCATGCATTTGTGCTTTCTAAAAATGCATTTCATTTCACAACTCTTTCCATTAATTACAAATTGTATCTAACACGTTGAAGTCTGTCCTTCCATAAATGCTAGACAAAAGAGGCTTTCTGGCATAATCTTGTGAGGTTTTTCTGTTCATTCCAGCATGAAAGAGAACTTGATAGCGATGCGCTGTCTGACATAGATTCACTGACGCAGACTTTAGCCTGTGACTGTATAAACCAGACTTTGTCGCGGGCGCGGATGTCGCGGATGTTCTGTAAAATATTTTGAATCCATTAATCTGATTTTTTTTTTATGCCTTTAACACATTCACGTCTACAGCCCAAAAATGAACGTAAAAAACAGCTAATTATAAAAACAAAACTATAATAACTCTGCTGTCTAGAAGTGTTCAAACTAGTTTGGTTTCTACCGACATACTGTCAATTACTACATCCAAAAATTTAACACAACCTTGTTAGTTTGTAAAACTGAAATACAAAATCGATATAGGCTATATCTATGTATGCATATGGGGTGTTTTAGGTAAGTTTACTTTACTCAAACATTTATTAATTCTGTACAACAGTCTTTCCTAAAGTTGATATTTAAAGGGGTGTGATGACTCTAGGTGGCCAATTTTATCACACCAACTATATTTAGATAAATGTTATAATGTTTCAATCTCAACAGGTCAAGTTTAGAGAAGTTTAATGTCACTTACGGTTTTTATTTATTGTTGTCCAAAATTTCCAAAAACACCACAAATGTCATTTAAAAAGACAAGATGACACACTTTGCAGAAAAGTTATCTTGCCATTTTATCAAGGAGCCAGGATTTCCCATCTATTCTGGGGTCTTATTGCTGCCTTTTCTTCATTGTCCAATCAAAATAATCCATTTAAAAAACATTAAAAGGGTCATTTGACGCGGCTAAAACGAATATTATTGTTTGCTTTAGATGTAATACAATGTCTATACACGATTTAAGGTTAAAAAACGCTGTATTTTCCACATACTGTGTATGTTTGTATCTCCTCTTTAACCAGCCTCTCTGTAACACGCTGATATTTTACAAAGCTCATCACTCTGAAAAGCGAGGTGTGCTATGATTGGCCAGTTCACTAGTGTGTAGTGACGTAGATTCGCCAGGGTGTAACACGAGGCTTTTCAGGCAGCTCTGGGTGAGCATTCGCTTCTAGATAAAAAACATATTTTGTTCCGAAACTTAAATTTTGGCAATTTTACGTGTGTAATACATGCATGGGCAACTTATAACACAACAAAGACACAGAAAAACACCTATTTCCGCCATATGACCCCTTTAACATTAGTTCACCCTTGGATATAAGAGCTTAAAGTTTTGAATATAATTGTATTTTTGCATTATTTTGAAGAATTTGACTGGTAGTGTACGTGAAGCATTTCTTTAATGGACACCGTTATCTACCACAGGATGCTCCCATGATTCCTGAGGAAAACACCTTGAAGTCCCCGTGAATCGGAAGTTGCGATCAATTTTACTTTCGAATTTTGACGCATTTCCGAGTGAAATGGAATTTCTAATGAGATTAAATAGTGGGCGTGGCTATCGTCTTTCTCTGCGATTTGATGTGTAAAACAGCCGCTGCATATATTGAAATAGAACTGGCAACAGACTGTCAGTTGAAGGGGAGGAGTTAACGGATGCTCCAACCGAGCATTACATCGTTTAAGATGGATAGTCATTACAGGAAGGAAGTGGATTTTCAGATTTTAACTAAAGATAATGAGGCCACGCAAATTTTAAAGAGAGAATGACCCACATTAATAAACTTTTTACAATAAACGCTGCAATATTTCATGAAAAACAGACATTCTCATTTTTAATTTCACTGGTACTTTAACACAATACAACCCAAACAACAGAAGTCAATCCACGTTCACAAATAACTCAAACACATCACAGATAACGGCTGAGAAAAGTTTTCCTATGTGTAAAAAGGCTAAACACAATACTTTCTACTCACCACTTCTAATATCTTTTCCTCCATTTCAAACACGGTGCAGTCCTGCAATTATAAAGGGAGGATTCACATTGAGATGCCACAATGCGTTGAGTTCCCACAGGAAAATATGCAATGGTAAACGTGAATAAAGATAGCAGAAGTATGTCAGAAATGTAATATGAGGGTTTCTAACAGAATGTGCTGACAATTACAGAACACTCTTTAAATGACATGATTTGGGAAGAGGTTTGATAGGAAAATTGGTGCAGAGGTTCATGGTTGCGGTTCTTCATTGCTGACTGAGACTATAAAGAGCACAAGAGCCAAGACATCCATCACACTTAAGAGTCGCCATGTCTGGAGAGCGAGCTCACGATCAGTGGAACCACATGTTTCTGTCTTCCTCACGAGACATGTGACTTTAGTTTATAAACATGCACAGTTCAAGAGTCAATATAAAATTTTCTCTTTAAAGAAACTGATGCTTACAATGTGTACAACAATAGAGATATAGTCTTATAGTGTGTGTGACAAGCAGATAAAAACTTTGTCTATAAAGACAGTTTTTCTTATTCATGCATGTCAGAAAAGATATTTACAGTAGAATACATGTTTGCAGAAATGGACGTGGTAACACACCTTCTGCACAGTTGTGGTCAGTTCCAGACAGAGTTGAATGATTTTATTTTTGGTCGAGGCGAAATCGCTGATGCCTGTGAGGGGAGTCCTACAACACAAACAAAGAGACAACAGTTTGACTCACCCAAACATTCATGAGGTGTTTCAACGTTCAGTTCTGGAATGTGTTTCAAGCCCAAACATGAACAACGTATACACGTACTGTAGGTGCCCGTTTCTGTGTCAACTATCTGTCTTTATGACATCGCTGGGAATGAATAAAGCTGTTTTGACTAAACATTAAGTCAAAACAATAGTTATCGAGACAGCTGCCAGTAAAAAAGGAGATACGAAGTGATTTTATAATTCGTCAACGACCATAACAAATCTATGTTCCAAAAATGTTCAACTGGTGGGTTTGCTACCAACGTAATAAAACTAGAGATGCACCGACATATCGGCCAATAATCGGTATCTGCCGATAAATACTGTCAATTAAAAGAGGACAGGATAATGCAAGAATAACATTCAGAAAGTTACGAATATATTAATTTAATCTTCAGAATTGGCATCGGCAGATATCATTCAGAAAAATCTGCTATCGGTTTTGGTGCATCTTAAAACTATTTAATAAAAATGTAAAAATTAATTTGCAGATGAAACCAGTTTATCCAAACACTATGAGCTCCAGGAACACTTTAAATACTAACAACATAACAAAAATGTTTAGTAACTGTTATTTAAAAACTGTTCACAGTTACACAGCCTTAACATGAAAACATAGTTGTCAAAATGTTCCTTGTGAGGCGTGTGAAATCTGTCTTTAAGAGAGAACCAGTGTGTGTAAATCTCACGTACCTGTCAAGCCAGGCCAGCATACCCTTGGCAGCTCCTATCAGCTCCACTACAGCAGTGAGGAACACATTGGGTGGTTTGCTTGGGCTTCCTCCATCATACGAAGGGTTTTTCCTGCGCTCTGATGCACAGTTGTTCAAGTTTTTGGAGGCCGCCCGCATTTGGCCAACAAGACTCTTCAGGTTATCAGTCTCAACACCACAGTTCTACAAAAACAAACAACAAATCTATTATAAACCAAACTACATTTTGTCTACCACAATGCTAGGCAGCGTCATAGGTTGCCAGGATGTTGCTACATGGTTGCTATGGTGTTTTGGCATAAAGAGCCCACCCAAGACCAGTGATATTCTAGTTTGTAAATGTGCCTGATGTCCCTCTGACATAAGAATTTTTCACCAATCCCCAGCCCCAGATATGAGCTCTACCACAAATACATCACGAATACACACTAACCCATGCTTATCAAGGCAGTATCTTTCACTAGAAAGCATTTTTGTGATATGAAACGTGGATTATCTGGTACTTCTCATGCCATGTGACGGTGACTAAAGCATTCAGGTCATTCCCACAACCTTTCCAGCTAAAAGTCCCATCACATTCCATCCCGCCGGTCAGAGTCGACGCATAACACGGTCTTTGCTCGACTTCAAAGAAATTCCTTAGCCCTGTTTCTCAGCAAAACCCAACCTGACATTGACTGACAGGGTGTTTTTTCCACATACTTCAAGTCTGCCAAAAAGTGTAGAGACTTGGGCCTGGTCAGAAACAACAGCATAGATGCAGGTGGATGAGAGATATATTAACTTCCAATAAGTTCTACAAGGAAATATATGCTTAGCTGGAATTTTTCTTAAATTTTGCCATAAACAGTATAAAATTCCCATCAAACGTGACTTGCGCGAATAAATCGCGCTATTCAAGAGTAGTTGGATGCTTGAACATTTTGAGTTTGCTTGCTTCATTCGCGTGATGTCACAAGATTTTAAATATAACTACAGAAATATTGAGTAATAATCACCCTCTTACCATCCCAGATGTATTTGATGAATTCAAATCCTAAATGTACATTTAAGGTGGAATTGGGGATGGAGGTGGGTTTGCTGGTGTGCAACGCGATAAGCTGCTGATAGCTGAATGAATTTAAAACGGAAGCTGTGAGGGAGTCATATTTCTATAGGTAGATGTGAATCACCTAATGCGAGCTTGACTGACATGACCAGCCAGAACTAATGCTTTATGCTTGATTTTTGCCATGAGTGTAAATTATGCAATTTCTATGCGAGGAGCAAACTATATCTTTAAATAAATGTACACGTTTCTATAGAATGCTGATGTAATACCGATGACAGAAAATGTAAACAGAAAATGGAACTTGGTCCTAAAAAGATGTGCTTGTCTACATGGTAATACATGACAGAATTCACACATTTTTTTCAAGTCTAAGACTTCTATAAAGCAGAGCTTCTGTATGTGTGACCTGAGTAAGACAGATGTTTAGCACGACTCAGCCCGGAGGCGGTGCGTCTTAACCATCTGCAGCCACCAAAACAAGAAATAAAGACAGCAAAATACCTGAGAGAGATGAATGAAACGTGAACAGATTATTAGACAGAAATTTCACATTTTCAATTCTGTGTTGTGCATCTTGTTGTTTATGGGAAAGAAAGTGAATAGTCTTTATTTTACTATTTTAACTAGCTTTATTTATTTGCACTGGAACTTTGACCGAGAGAGTCGGACACATTCGCATGTTCTCTACCTCTGTTAGACGTGACAGACACACAGTTGAGGATGAGACGGATTTGAGTGGCTGGACGGGAACTACTGAAACAATGGCATGACATATTTCCTGCTGCAGTTTACTGTGTGTTTGTCTGTATGAGTTTGTGTTGGGATGGGGGGGGCTCTCGACAGGTGGGTGGGTCACATCTGTTTCCTGCTCTCTGGGAGATATCTTGCTGAACATTCTACCCAGGAGTGCTACAGCTTTTTCAATTTCAGGTTCTCAGATCACTCCTGACAAATGACGTTTAGAGGCCGTTTACATGAGGCGAGAAACTTTTTATGATATGGTAACGCTGTTGTGTGTATCTGACACTTTTCAAAAACTCAAAGGAAAAACTTTTTTCACTCAACGAAATGTCAGGAAAATGACATCAACACAAAACATATTCTTCCAAACAAACACTACCATTTATTTATGCACTCATATGGATGCATTTGTAAAACCAGTATACACAAAAAACGAAAACTTCCATTTTGAGTAAAAACATGAGTTCAGAGTTTTTTGGGGGGGTGAACCTGTCAACACATTTAATGATGAACGAAAAAGAAACAAACTTCTTTCATACAGAGTGGAGAAAAAGGTTTTCGAGCAGCTTTTTGTGCAGTCTCTTATTATAACTCCCTGAATAAGTCTCCCGTCCTGACAGAACGCAGTCTGAATGGACACAGTGGACACCGTTTGTTCCAACTGACCCTCCCTATTCATATTCAACACAATGTTGAGACAAGCACGGGTTCAACGATAACAATCAGCACTGCCTACAACACACGATAGCGCATTCTCTCTCTCCTGATGCAAGCTGCAAGGGTTTTCTATAGGACGCATGTTATATAACCAAACAATGCATTTTTAAGTTGCACTTTGTGGCCAGCGATACTGTCCAGGACTGCAGGAGAGAAAGTCACAGGAAATCTTGGGAAGGAAGCGAGAGAGAACAGCTGATCGGAATGCTGGGAAATCTCTGATTTCCTGTTCAGGGGTGTCTCCACCTATAACAGAACTCGCACTGCCGAGAAACTTCTCCTCTTATGTTGGATAAGTCAAGTCAACTTTTTTTTATAGCGCTTTTTACATTTGAATTGTATCAAAGCTGCTGTAGTAAAAGTTTTGGTAACACTTTCCTTGAAGCATGTATGTATAACGCATTATAAAGAGTTATTAAACGGTAAAATGCATTATAATTCTTCATAATGTGTGTTTTATGCATCATATGTAGTTGTAAAGAAGTATAACCAATTAAATATGTGTAGTGTAACAATGAATTGCTAAGTGTTATAATGTAATAACTGTAATAGCAATTATTTATAAGATATTACAATGCATTAAAAGGTGCATTACAATGCTTTAAAACTACTTTTTGGATTGGATTTGGATTCAATTTATTGTCATTACACATATACAAGTAAAGTGTAACGAAATGGATTAAGATAGATTTTATAATGCATTATACATACATGTTTCAAGGAAAGTGTTTAAAACATATTAAAATATTAAAAGGAATAAAACGTTAAATACACACAAAAAAAGTGGTATTTTAATGTAATGATTTAATGATGAAGAAGTACGTACTTCATTGAATTCAAAGCGATTTCGGACACAGGGTAGGCCGGAGCTAAATACACTGTATACTCTCCGATGGAAAGAAATATGATTGGACAATATTTGATTGGCTATGTATGTAGCAGTGAAAGAGGCATGTTATTGGACATGAGTGGGTCGGTGGTTAGATGACTGAATAATGTACTGACCAATGCACAGAGGAGATCCACTGCTTCAAGAATGAGCTCCTGATGGCCGACACGCGTCACCGCCAGCTCTTCTAGATCCTGATGCGAGATCTTCAGAAGCTGCTCTCCATCGATCTTCTCTCTCTCAAAATTCAAAATGTACAGCTGGAGACAGTCATCCAGCCCTGACAGACGGACAGAAAGTGTGAGAAAAACTCGTTCAGGAAACAGTCGACTCATGTGTGTTTTAACACCATTCAAACGTCAATATAAGACATTTGCACTTGCCTGTCTAGTCCTGTTCCTCTGTATTTCTCATGAATATATCGTAAAACGAATATATCATATTTCTTGATATAAGAACAGATAAATGTAATATACAAAATGTCATAAATGACTAATCAATAAGCTGTTTTTGTAATGTGTTTTCTAACATTGGACCTTTAGTGTTATTTAACACTGAATCCAAATTTGGAAATAAAAACACAAACTTTTGAAAATGGGGTTCAAAGTGCAAGTTTTTAAAACATGGGTAATTTTCATGAAACCACTAAAACATCATGGCAGGAAAGATTTGAATTATAAAACATACAATTCGTAACACAAAAAAATTATCATAATAAACAAAATTGTGTTCTCTACCTTGCACAAGACATCATTTTGACATAGGAATGAAATATTTATATATTTTATGGCTTTTACATCTGAAATTCTCATCACTGTTACACATCCGGATTGCATTATTTGTTGCAATTTAAACAGAGTAAAATTAAACATTCTGAAATGAATGATTGTATATTCTACTACATGTTCTTAAACAAAATGAAACAACGACTGACAGAATATTCATGTATAGTAAAAATAAAGAAATAGTGGAAGAAAGTGGCCATGACTGATATTCTCATGAAAATTGTAAGGCCTTTGTGTAAAAAAATCTCAAATGTGTTAAACTGTCAGTAAACGTTTTAAAAGGAACACCGTTAAAAATGTCATACCTTGTTTTAAGTGAATATAAAGGAACTTTTTTTAAACAAGTGTTTTTAAGAAAATCATGTTTGTCATCTTTTGACCAAGATTTAGGTCACACATAAAAATGCGAGTTGTAAAACAGTGATGTCATGTGCATGTGTTTGAGTGTTCAGAAATCAGCTGCACTCTGTGGAAAAATGCAAAGGAATATAGTCTTCAAAAAGTGATATTTCCAACAGGTGGTCTGGCATGTATGAGTGTGGTTTCAGTGGTTTTCACAGATTCGTGTGAATGGGAATTGATTTGACAACATTGTCGTTTGTATGTAAAAGTTACACAAAATGCAAAGACACAACTTTTCAGTTTTAGTTCATTGTTGTTTAGCTTATGTACCCTAAGATATAAGATCAGAGCAGACCTGCAGCCCAGTTTCATGCGGCGACCACTTGTTAAAGTGAGTGGACAACTGCTGTGTCATTACTTTCACAAACACACACAGACAGCACAAATGCCACTTTAGGAACAATATGTTGAAATAGAAATACTCTCACCACATAATGACATCAACATCCATCATTCTTCGTTTGTGCCAGTATGACAGACAGATAATGAAATTACCATTAACATGCCTAGGTCACATTTTATAAAAAAAAAAAGACATTGTACATTGTGTACAAGTACACTATGTTTTTAATTTATGTACTTTTCATTTAGTACACTGGTGTGAAAAATACATTCACATTTTTTAAAAGACTAATTAGCATATTACAGCAAACTAAATCAACATAAATAAAGAATAAAAAATATAGCTGCAAGTAGCAATTACGGGTCAAGCCTTTCAATGGCCCAATCGATTGGACGATCAGGAATATTTTAATAGCTTCTTGTCTCTAGATGCTACGTACCAAATTTGGTTCAAATCATACAACCGATCTAGGAGGAGTCTGAAAAATTAGAAAAAAAAAGCAGGGACAATTTTCATGAGGGAAAATGATGTCATATAGTGCATTCGAATGGTCATCGTTCAGACTGACCTCTTCTGCCAAATTTTACAACTTTTTCATATCCGGTTCTATGGGCTGCCTCAGACTTCCATAGCAGGAGAAGAACAAAAAAGGGAAAATTAGAGTAATACTCTAAGAAAACTACTACATACAATAGGGGTGTCTGCCCCTTTGGGGCTTTAACCCTTATAAATGAATGATCCTCAAAATAGGAAGTCTCATATTTAACACTTAATTTGATATTATGACGATTTAGGCTTTAATAGACATTTTATCCAAGAGTGTCTTCCAAACATGACTCCAAGGATGCATACGTGCAAGCCATGTCTGGAAAAGAGACAGTTAAACCCCTGTAAATTGTAGTTAAGGGCAGAGGAGGTAAACTCAAACCCCTTCTGTCTGCTGTTTGAGTGGCTGCTGTATTAAAAGAGGCTCTTTGTGGGGGGTAGAAGCCACTTTAAAAATCAAAGAGAAAGCGAGAAACTGAGGCAAAAAGGGTTCAAAGGGCAAAGTTACAGACCCCTGAATGCCCTCCACCCTCAGCACCCCCACAGAGAGACAACAGCTGCATTCTCCAACAGGGGTACACAGAGAAAATGAAAGTGTCTGAGAAAAGCTGAAAAGAAATAAAGAAATTTGCAAACTAGCTTTGATTTGGTTTTTCGAGTTATTTTAGTAATACATATCAATGCGGCAGCCAAAGGTAACAGGAAGCAAGCATGTGACGTTTAATGGTTGATATGCACATTTGTCCATGTCTGTAAATGATGAAGACAAAAAACACATAAAAGCCAAAGGGGGTCTGGAGATAAAGTAAGACATGGACGTAAAACCCCTCGAGACGCCACTGGCAAACACATACAGTCTGTCGTGCAGTGGGAAACAGACACGGCAAGCCCTCCAAATCTATATCCACATCCTATCCACTGTCCCCAACCACATCCAAATAACCAACAATTGTGTAAGAGTCGCATTAGAGAGCCTCCTCGGTTACAAATGAGAGAACAGAGCGTCTTTCTCTCCATGTACTGCCAATAGTCTCTCATCGACAGATCTGGCCAGTGCTGAGAAAGTCAGTATGTGTACAAAAGCCAGTAGCAGTTTTCGTTTCTCAAACGTTCCTGCTGAGCCTTTGGAGACTTGAAGAATGTTTATTGTTCTCTGGGTGCGTCTGAAACTCTTCCAGGAGTTTAAAATAGTGCGGCGCTTTTAGCTCTCTTCCACTCCATATCTAGCCCTCCGTATAATAGGCCATTCCCTTTCTGACCTAAGTCTAAGAATGGAAATATGCAAACAAAATATTTTCCTGTAAAACAGACCATGCATCATAGTCATGACTTTGGTCTGATGATGTCACGGGCTGTCTGAACTTCTGCCTGCTGAACTAGATTGGAATGTCAATCCTCCTAATATTCAATAACCAGCTCATTCACCTATGTGAGCACCATATCAAAGGTCAGGTTTAATTAGTACCTCGTTGTGGGAGCATAAATCCTACTTTAACGACCTAGTTAACAAATGCCTCCCTGTCCGCAGTCAAAGCTGTTGTGTACAGTATTTGAATTAGCACCACAACAAGGCAACAATGCAGTATATCCTGTAGCACATCTCCATTTAGGCCAGAAACAAACTATGCGGGTACACAAATCCTGAGGTGATTTCTTCTTAAGACTTGTTGTACATACTTAAACATAATAAAACATGATTAAAAAACTTCTGGCACCAAACCATTGCAAAAAATCTTTAAACACTTTTTAGATGACAGTCCCACCCCAAACTGTCACTATTGGTTGAACCCTTGTTCCTGTGCAGGGCTGGTCGAGATAAAACAAATCTCGGTCAAATAAACCGAGAAAGGTTTGTTACAGTATTAACACTTTCTTTCACACGCTTTTGACTTTAATGCATGATTTTGTATTACTGTGGTGCTAACAAACCTCAATTCTCACTTAAGGGGGTGACAGAGTTTCCTTCAAATATCAGTGTGTTAGCTATAAACATTTGTCATGCATATGATTTGGGTCTGTTACATAAGCAAAGTGAGAGTACGGCAAAACAGGAAAAATAACACCTGTAATTTCTAACTGGGAGTTTATAATAGACCCCATACTTAAAGAGTACATAACTAAGGATTTTTAAGGTGCTACTTTGGTTTATGGAGTGTCCAACAACAAGTAGGTGTAAAGACACTTCTATTTCATAACGCATTTATTCTTACCATACTTCTTTACTGACTCTCAAATGATTGCATTTTCTGCGATTTATCTGTCTAATCCCCTCCTTTCCGCTAGCCTAGCCTGATGTGGTTGGTCAAACGGTCTAGTCTGCTGTGATTGGTCTACAGCGAATGAGGCTCAAGAGCTACAGTGTTTGGGGTAGAAGAGTGAAGTTTTGAGGGCAGTCCTAGCAAAAAGTAGGCTGGGACAATATGTAGTGACGTAAAACCGCGGCGTTGCGTGAGTCGGACTAGGGGCGACTCGTTTGCGTAATTCATAGTCGACTCCCTTTTTTCCAAGACAATAACTTTGTTATTCAATCACCTTCGGATTGACAACTTGGCAGACTGCTTACTTTCAAACACGGCAATATTACACACTGCATGAAATGTCATTTTCATGATCTCATGTTATGTACTCTTTAAGGGACTTTAAGCTAAGACTCCAACATAGAAGTTTTTAACCTAAATTAGAAGCTTTCTGAGAGAATTCTTGGAAGCTTTAAGAATACGGGCCATGGTCTCCATAAAAAGGGAATATACGCTAATATCTGCGATTATACAATATTGCGTTCTGCAATGTGTTTTATTGCAACAAAGTATTACATACAGCTTAAATTATTTATCTAGTACGATCCGCTATCACATTAACTTGCGTAGAGCATGTTCTGGGTCTTAAACTTAAAATAAAACCATCACACTTAAATTTGGATAATTTAGGTATACATTTTATTTCTAGTATACCAAAAGTCAGTATGTTTCGGGACTTTAATTTAACATAGATCTATCAGATTAAATTAGTATTTTTCAGCAATACATTTATTACTAGAAAACAAAAGTAAATTCTGGCCTTTGGAAAGAAGTTGCATAAAGCTTTTCGCAATCACTATATTTAGACGCTATTTTGCTTTGTTAGCTTTGTCTTTTAGCACACGCAGTGTTTAGCTAGGCTCCGCTAGAGTCGCTTCATAGTGGCAAACGTGTGCTTGGCTGTCTTAGCTGTGAATAAGTGAAGTTTGCCACACATTCCACGGCCTCGGGGTCAGTAAACGGGAATGTTTGCCCCCCCTCCCCTCTCACTAGAAACAAGTGTGCTCAACAAGCGAGGATGATAAAAGAAGCATTTGGTGCTTTTAGTGTCCCTCTCAATGGTGATGTGACATCAGTCCTTTCTACTGGCAGAAGATGAGCCAGAACAAAGAGAGGATTGGAGGACGACAGAGAGAGAGAGAGAAACAGAGATACTAAAACCAATCGTCTCCATCCAAACTACCCAGAGCCAAGATTTGTGAATAAAGCGTCCACACAAATGGATGTGACACTGTTCTTAAGTTCCTGATGCTCTGCTTGTGTTTTCTGGGTGGATTCCAGCAGTGATATAACAGCGTTGTGTTTGAGAGAGTAGGAGTTTATTGACTCTGATGAATTAGTTGACTTTCCTGACTGGTACTTTAGGTCCTTTCCTACATCAGGAACTACCGTTCATTTTAGGACTTGTCGGGGAAGTTCTCTGTTTAAAGATAAGAAACTGTAGGACAGGCACTTTCTAGCAGTGGTGGAACTTTTTAGGTTCCTGCAGCCTGGTATTGGTCAAATATGACAAATGATGACATTTGTCGCATTTGACCAACCAACCAATAAAAAAGAAGAGGGAGCAGCTGTCACATGTAAACTCAAACCTGAACCTACTAGCCACACTCAGAGGATTGTGGTAACATTACATCAATATTGAAGTATGTGCTTTTCTTCCCAAGATCCAAAGTTTAGTGACAAAAAGCAAAAATATATATTTTTAAGTAACCTAATAACAGAAGTATTATAAATTGTGCTCCTTTAGCTCAAACCCCACAACCCAAAACATACCAGGTAACTTTAACCTGTGTAAACAAGCTAATTTTTGTTCTTTATAGATGCCATATCATGGAAAAAATGCTGTCACAGACATGAGCCCATTATAATAACATTTACAGATACAAGCTTTAAAGGTATAGATTTAATTCTAAGGATCAGATAAAGGGTTAAAGTCTAAAACAATTTATGTTTGTTTGACATGCAAAAAAATGATCTTAAGTAAGTCATCACCTGACATAAGCAGCTGAAAGCTGAGACATTTCTGGACAGAATTTCAGCAATCAGAAGATAGTCAGACAGACAGACAGACGGACAGGAAAGTGTCACCTGTCCCCTCTTCACAGGTGGCAGGATGCAGTTTCATTTCAAACAAGCTGGTGGGCGGGGCTAAAGTGGGTGTGTAAAATGTGTTTGTGTGTGAGTCACGTTAAAGAGTCCTGAACAAAGACGAAACTGACATCTCCGCCTGATACACAAACAGTCTAACCGCAGTCACGCAAGTCACCCATATGTGACGATATCAATGAAGCACACACAACACGAGTCTGTTATTCTGATGTCACTTACAAACAAACAATGTGACCAGGATATAAATGTTAGATCTTATCCCGTAAAAGGAAAACAGGTTAGATGTATTGAAAAAGTCTGCCAAACTGTCTGATGTGTGTTCCAGGTGTACTCCGCGGGCATGTTACTGCACGATGCTTTACAATAAAAGAAAATCACAATAACAATAGAGCATATTTTAAACATAATGTACTTATTGGAATTGAAGTTATAGCATTTCTATTGCTATTACACAAGCTTAGCGGTGGAAGCCATGAGCTGCATTTAACCGAGGAGGGGATCAGAAAAAATATTTGTATTGCCCAGTACAAAGTTCACTGAAACAGCGGTCGGTCACGTTTCTGTCACTATCCACTAATTACCTCCAGATATCTTCAAGAGCAAACACCAATTTGCAGGTGATAAAACACAAAAAAGTCCGATAATAATCAAACTTGGAAACGCTTAGTGCAGGTTGCCATCTTCCTGTGTAAACATAAGACCACATTAATCCCTACATTTGTGCAATGTGCTAAGCAATGGAAAATCTGAGCTGATTTAGGATCAGTTATACCCAAGTCCAAGAACATGATTTATATAGGTCAACCACGGCCAACGCAAACACTGATATCTAGAGAAGTTAATGAAAGGTTTTAGGTCTGCTTTATCAAAATTATCACAAATGTGCATATTTCAACATGTTGCAATAACATTTAAATACTTTTAAAAGTAGTTTATTAAGTCAAAGTTTTAGGTCGATGCAGATTGCATAAAGACAGGCGGCAGATGTGCGTAAAATAATTTTAACTTTTTAAATATCCATCCATCCATCCATCCATTTTCTACCGCTGTATCCGAACTACCTCGGGTCACGGGGAGCCTGCGCCTATCTCAGGAGTCATCGGGCATCAAGGCACTTTTTAAATATATTTTATTAAAATTTTAAATTAATTTTACAAACGTATAGCATTAAAGTTACCACAGTGAGCATTTTACTTCTATATTGTGCAATGTGCAGCCCTAGAGGGTATAATGCATCAGTTAAAATAAACAAGATGTACACAAAATTGCTTACAATTTTGCCAAAAAAATGCCTAAAATTCACCTTTTAATTCCTATTCATTGAAAAAGCTGTCCATCAGAGGAACCCTTCTGGCCACTGGCCATTACAGTAATCGATGAAGTCGAAGCTGACCATCTTGAAATATCATTGATATACGGGTAATATTTGTATTAGTCAAACCATTTAAACAATGGGAACATCTCATACCTAAAAGCCTTGGGAAAATCTCTTTAACGGACTTTAGTTTTCTGAGACCAGTGTCAGAAAATATGTGCTAGTCCCTCATTAGCACACGAAGGCAACTTTTACGCTGCGTCTCAACAGCAGGTTTTGGACCCATAAGGTGCCTCTCTTTATAATTAGATGCATCTGTTGACACGTCATCTCCATTTAAAACAGTGTGAATGTTTTGGACCTAAACCATCTCAGAAGTCTCTCACAGCACGGCCAGTCATTTACCACAAAATTACAAGCATTTCATATTGTGGTGGACCTTGATGCTTTGCACAAGGTCTCTGCTTGGTAAGTGAAAGTTCTGGTTCCTTATGGTGTTTTTTTAGGCACTTGAAGCAAGAGGAAAGCATGCATAGAAACGTACAACTAAATTATTTCCGGTAACGAAACGCCCTCAAATAATTCTGTAGACGTCTATAAACTTTTTTTTACAATGTGGCTAATTTTGGCTAATTTGTATGAATTCGTACGATCTCATACGTACACTTTTGTACGATTTGCTTTCGTACCAGTAACGTTAGGGTTGGGGGTGGGGTTAGCGGTGGGTATACAGTATTGCTTTTTTCTATTAATTGTAAGTTTTTATGATTCACAACATACGAATAAGTATATAAATATACAAATTCCTGTGAGATAAAGTTCAAACTAATCCAAATAAAGAGCAGATGGTAGTCACATGGTTATTTGAGACCCTAGAACACAAGACCAGTCTTAAGTTGCACGGGAAAATTGTATTAATAGCAAAAAATACACTGTAATGGTCAAAATTATCTATTTTTCTTTTCTTCCAAAAGTCATTAGGATATTATGTAAAGATCATGTTTTCATGAAGACATTTTGTAAATTTCCTACATTTGTCAGGTATATGCTTTGTTACGAACTTCATTTGGACAGCTTTAAAGGCGATTTTCTTAATATTTAGATTTTTTGCACCCTGCACCTTCACAAAATTAAAATCACTTAGCATCTGCTTAAACCTCTAACATCACCCATGAATGTTATGGAAGACAGTCTAAAGAAAAGCACGATATCCAAAAATGAAGAAACTATCCATAATGATGCACACCAACCCTCAAGTAAAACAAATGCTAAAGTAATTATTTCCAGGATATTACAGGTATTACAGGTTACAGGTATTTGTCATCATTTATTCACCCTTGTGTCATTCCAAACCTCTTGACTTTCTTTCTTCTGCAGAACACAAAATATATTTTTATGAACGTTTGTAACCAAACTGCTTATATTGTATGGCCACAAAATCTCTTGAACCTTTCTCAAAATATCTTCTTTTGTGGCTCACTTAGGAAAAAGTAAAAGCTTGTTCTGAGAGTGAATACATTTTGACATTGTTTATTTATTATTATTTAAATTAGGCAAATTCATATGACTGACCACAACGTCCAGCCCAGGTGATTTGCCTATGTAAAACAACCATTGACTATTCTGTAGAAAAAGGAACTAGGAATAATACATTTCATTGCTGATGTCAATTGTTATATTGCTGATATGAGAATATTGCTATTTTAAAACAGCTATATATCATAAAGTATGAGCTGCTCTGTTGATGAATGGCATGCATATTAATAAGCAAAACAACATTATGACATAACAGCAAACAAACTCCAAAATGTAGTAATATACACAATACATATTACGCTTCTCATAAAACTATTATAATGAATAAACTCGATCAACAGGAAACGTTAATCTTTTCTATTTTATATTTCTAACCTGACAGAAGTTAGACTTAAAATGAATAAACATTGAGTTTCTGTGTTTCTGTGTTGTGGATGTAACGTAGTGCTTCCTCTCACACATATTTACTCTGGTAACATCATTTCAGCAACAAGAAGAAAACACACAACTACGGCAGCAGCTTTTTCCTCACTCTTAAAAGTTGCTTTGGCATCTGATAAATGCCTAAATGATTTCGTATTAATATCGTGGTCAAGTGAATGATGAGAGAAATACAGTTTAAAATAAAGTTTAATAAAAACGTAAAGGCAGTAAAATAGTAGTAAACCTTACCTCTGATCCAGTCTACAACCTGTGTGGTTGTCCACTTTGTTATCGGCTCCATTATTTTTCTGTGTGGAGTTGAAACAAGTTTCACTAAAGTTACTGAAGTTTCCTGCGCTATACACGAGCGTTCCCTCTCATAACTAAAACAGCAGCGCTCATACTCTCAAACCCACTGACCGAAACTACATCGAGAGAGAGAGAGAGAGAGAGAGAGAGAGAGACGATCCTCGTTTCACATCGTAGTATCGCGAGATCTACTTGAAAATTGTGGCTCTGCGTCGGTCTCGCGATTCTTGGATGTCATACTTTCATCGATTTGCCGCATGACGTTTGGAAATAAAGAAATATCTACTCAAATAATGTTTGCTTATTTTTTTATGTGATTGTGACTTTAAGCGCAAATTGTATATGTGACTGTGACCTTGTTACTTCTGAGTTGTTTACTTATCTACCACAGTAGGCCTATAATATATAGTACAGATGGCAGCTACATTTGCTTATCATGATACCATGGTATGGAGTGATCACCATATTCATATAATAATGGCATGACATGGTACGAATACCAAAAAGAATAAATGCCATAAAAATACAACAGAGCATTCTGAACACTAATTTTATATATATACTTTTAAAACATTGAAAAAACACGATGAGATACAATATTTTTTATATATTGCCAGTTTAAATATATTCAACTTCTGTTTTCTTAGTGTTAGTTGTTTTTGATGTCTGTGAAATCATCAATAGCGTTATTAATAAACACCGCCCTCTACCGACCAATATTTGAAGATGCAGTTGGAACACGTGCCTTGGTTTATTTTGCCTACAGTTCATCACTGTATAACTTATCCATCGTTAAAGACATGCTTCTAGAAAAAATGACATCAACTACAAGTATTTTGTAACCACTCAAAAACTAACAGCAGCTTGGAAACCATGCGTTTGATTTATTAAAAACTACACAGCATACATATGAACATAAGCACAATTAAGGACTTTTTCCTGATAAAGCTTATTTTTTCACATGTGTATTATGTACCTGTCTACGGATGTTCTTATGACATGGGGTGAGTACTTTAAATGACAAGAAAACACGTGTACAAGTTATGTAAAAAGTTGTAAAATACATTAGATTTATACACAACATGTGACTTGTTTAAAACTAATAAAGTATATTTCCTTCACTGAAAATGTGCATTATAGTATTCAGGTTTCCATGTGCCTCGTGCTAAACTGACACTTGAACCTGGTTGGACATATTTAACATATAAGCAAAAACAGAATAAACTATAAAAAAATATAAAATGCAACTACTGCACAACACACGCATTTGAGTTATGGTCTTTAGAACTCAGTTGAGCTTCACATATGGCCGTCATCCAAGCTTGACGCTCTTCTGCAGCATCGGCCATCAGGAAGAATGTACGTTTACTGTCCCTTGGTGTGACGGTCCAGCCAAATGTGTCCTCACCATCCAACAACTCCACCTTTGCTCCAACCAGATGAATGGCCTTTTCTGTTGACTAGGCAAAGATTGCACACTTGATGCATGACACTATATGAAATACATTTTGGTTATCATTAAATATGAATAAAACATAAAAATAAGTTTTCTTCGTGCAGCCAAAACGCATACGAACAGTCGTCGTCATGGTAACATAGCAACAATACGGCGATAGTACCAAATCAATGCTGTAACACTGAACTATTATTTACTTTACAGAACTACCACCTATAGCACATTCACGTGGCTCAAGCGGGCTAGTTAATACCGATAAGCTGATCCCTGTTATAAGTTTCTTAAAAGCCTGGCAGCGCCGCGGTGGTTTAATGCAGAAATCAGCATCGTTCACTATTACCTCTTCATTAACACCGTAGAAAAGATTCCCATCTCTGATATGAAACCACAACTGTTTCCAGCGCTTGGTGTAGTGCGTTTTCTTCAATAACCATCCTTTATTATACTTGTCTATTCCTTCTGAATGGCTTACATCAGTTGCGCCGTTAGAGGTCGCCGATTCTACAGCCATTTCTTTGTACGCTGCTGCTCTGCATGCGCATGCGCGACTACAAGAACGGACTTTTTTACGTTTATTTTTCACCCATGATAAAAAACAAATAAAGTCAAAAGTTCCATGTGTAATAATTACAGCCATGTTAGAAAATACAAAACGTAAAAAAGGTGAATGGTTTAATTATGTTACATTATATATTTTTTAAAGTAATAAAATGAAATGTTATAATCTATATTAAAATGTATTCAATTCAGGTGTATATGATAGGTTTATGTATCATAACAAAGTAAACAAAGAAATGTTAAATAAATAAATAAAAAACAAAATAAAAGTATTTTGTGTACGTCAGCGCTTGTTGTTACAGGCAGCTGTTGAGGAAATGGCGGCCGCAGCGATGGCAGGGTTCGTGGCGGATCCTCCGCACCTTACGGAGGCCAAAAAACTGGAATATTTCTCCTCCATTAACTCAATGGCTCGTAAGATCATGGAGGAGAGGGAGAACATAAAAGAGGGATACGGTTCTGAATGGGATCAGATGACTCCAGCCGAACAGGACACAGCAATTGATAACGGCATGATGGATCCGCGGATCCGGGCTCGGTACGCCATGCACCGGGTGGACCGAGAGGAGGTGATCTGTTACCCGAAACTGCTCATCCAGACCGGACAGAAGATCGTACACTTCGGAGAAGAGGTGCTTATATGATCCTTAATGTGTCCGCCACAAACAAATACATTATTACATAAATAATTCAAGAGAAACCTTTTTTCAGTTTTGTATCGTAAGTTTATTTTTACCTCATATGTCGGCTGACGTTTTCTAAACAAAACTATCTTTACTGTATAGCCTACTCTTTATCTATACAGTTTATTTAAGTAAATTAATTACATTTTAACATATTTAATTTAAAGTCCTAGTAAAAATAAAAATGACAATTCTTATTTTTTCATGAAATATTGCAGAGTTTGTAGTAAATAGTTTATAAATGTAGGTCATCTTCTTTTTAAAATTCATGTTCCCTCATAATCTTCACTTAAAATCTGAAAATGCACTTCCGCCCTGAAATGACTGTCCATCTATAATGACGTAAATTAGAAGGCTTGGCCGGAGCAGAGCCATTGAAAGAGAGAGTTACGTCAACTGCGTAGACTCCAGTGGAACGGTTCACGGGGGGCTGACAATAGTAACGGGAAGTTACTAGTAACGCGTGGTGCTGCGACTAAACAGAGCAACTGAGGTGAACGTGTAGCCCATTTAAAGACGAACGCCATTTAATGAATAAAAAATATAAGGAATAAAGCATTTAAAGAGAAAACATAACTTACGGGATCTATCTGAAGGCTCCATGAATCATGTAACGCTCCAGCGTTTTGGACTTCCGTTGGCAGAACTCTCTCTCTCAACAGCTGTTTTTCCACATCCAATCAATTCGCAGTGAAAAACACAAGCCACACCCACTAAATTTCTCAGGTGAAATTCATTTTTATTCGGAAATGTGTCAGAATACTTGAGCAATGAGTTTAGTTGTAAATAGTAAATATATGTATAGTAAATAAATATACGCTAAAGGATGTATATATGTACTATTTAAACTGTTTACTAAACAAATTTCTAATTTTTAAAGATAATGCAGATCCTAGGATGTTTTTAAGACAAGATAAAAATCTTTAAATTGTTTACTAATTTAAGTTATATGAATATATATGCAACATGCATGCATTAGGTCCTGTTATTCAGGTTTTATATCGCATATATATAAATATATTCAATTAGTTAAAATAGGTTAAATGACAGTGCTTAACATCTCTCTTTTTCAAGGACTTAACTTGGCAAGATGAGCACTCAGCCCCCTTCTCTTGGGAGACTAAGGTAAGTAGGCCACCTTTTCTAAAAATTCGTTTTCGTGTAGCCTAGCTGGCGAAAAGCAGAAATGTGACTCAGTCATTCCCTTCCTTACAGAGTCAGATAGAATTCAGCCTGGTCTCTGAAGCCACAGAACCAGTCGTTCCCTCTGTAGTCAACGAATCTAAAACTAAAACCCCTCAAAGTAACAAGCTGCCCAGCACTGACGAATCCTCATTTTGGAAGATCAGCGCTGAGCGCTCCAGACTGGAGGGTGAGAAGGCAGAATTTCAGTCTCTGACGCCGAGCCAGATCAAGTCTATGGAGAAGGGGGAGAAGCCGTTGCCCTCGTACCTCAAGCCAGAGTTGGTGTCAAGGGAGCCGAAGGAAGCCCCCGCCTCAAAACCTGTTAAACAGAGGACCACCAGACCACCCGCTCCACCTCCCCCAGTCCCCATCAGCGTGACTCCTGCGGCCATGAGTGTCAACCCAACGCCTCCGGCTCCGGTGTCTACGTCACAGGAAGGGTGGGAGAGGGCCCAGAGCACCCTTCCCTCTGTAAGCAGCCCTCTGGATGAGGTGTTCAGTCCTGGGCTAGTCACCGGCTTCTCGACACACTCCAATAACGCAGCAAAAGACGACGATAAAGTCAGTGGGTCGCCCACCTCCAGTCCTTCCTTCGCACAGGTGAGTCTTAGAGGATCAAATTCACCTTCATTTCGTTTGATGAAGACAGATGGTTGTACAAAACTGATTTTCCACAAACCGACATTTTTTTTTTTTCAGTTCAACACAAGCAGCAGCATCCTGAAGACCGGATTTGACTTCTTGGACAATTGGTAATGCTTTAATATCCAGAAGAAACCTTTCCAAGGGACTCCACGAACACTACAGACCAACTTATTTTAATGCTTTAGAAGTTTATTTAGGGTGCCTCTATATTTCTACAACTTTGTTAAAAACTTCATCTGTTGAATCACTCAACACTAGTTACTGAATGTATGAGCTCATTCACACACAAACTCAACCCCCCAGACCCCTGGCCGTGGGTCCCACAGTGCTGTTCCGAACTGCAGCACATGCCAAATTCTTCGCAAAATTTCCACCTAAATCTGTTACTCTCATAACCAGGGAACAGAGCTTCCATTATTGAAGGACAAAATGGAGAACGTTTCTTTCACTTTAATGTTGTTCCTTTGGTTTTACAACAAAACTGTTGATTAAATACACATAATATAATAAATTGCTTTCATATCAAGCACGAACTGCATGAGCTGAAAACCGGACCTACTTTTGAAATGGACATAAGTGTGGTTCCCGGCAGCTAAACCTCTAGTTTGAATGCCACATCGCTCTCACTGCCCTCCTCTTTTTCCTATTGTTATTTCGACCTTAATACTAGTGTTAAGATGCTTCACTTTACTTATATGGACCTAAATGAGGAATTGTAGCATGGTTTTCAGGAAACAATGTGCAACTTGGTTGTTTTGTAGACTTTATATGCACAATATTGTAAGCTCCTTGTGTAGTTTGCTGTACATTTAGTATTCATAAGCATTTTTATCTTTCGAAATGCTTTTCTACTGTACAACAGAGAGGACTTGATAACTTAAAGCAATACAACATTAAAATCCTTGAAGGAACAGTTCCCCCCCCCCAAAAAAAACCTGTGATTTACCACCCCTGGGTTGTTCCAAATTCCAAATATACATTTCTTTGTTTTGATGAACACAGAGAAAGATATTTGGAAGAATTGGTACCAAACAGTTCTTGGCCACCATTGTCTACCATGGTAGGAAAACATTGCTTTATAAATGTATTAGTTCATTTGAACACAAAAGAAGATATTTTGAAGAATGTAGGAAAGCAACAGTTCTGGGGCTCTTTTGACTACTCTTGAAATGTTTCCTGCTATGAGGCTCAATTGTGTCCAAGAACTGTTTGGTAACAAGCATTCTTTCGAATATCCTTCTTTGTGTTCATCGGAACAAAGAAATCAATACAGGATGGAAGCAAACAAAGACATTAGAGCTTTTATTTGTGGGTGAACTGTCCCTTTATGCCAGAAACATACTCTATACAAGTATGCGAATGCTTGGCCAGCGCATAGCAAGTGTGGATTAGCTAGCTATAAACATGTTTACTTTTACGAACTTTCTTGAAATTGTTGTGTCGCCAAACTATTGTTATGACCTAAAGAAAATACTAGAGCTGCACATTATTGTAGAGACGTAATGCGTTAATGCAATAACTTACTAAATTGTGCTAAACGCTATACAATAATATTTTGAGTTTAACATTTTACTTGTATTTTAAATTAAATTGTTTTATCTTTCTGAGAAAAAAAAGCAACTCTACAACTTCTGAAAGCAAACATCTATGTTTTACTTTTGAAGTACATTTAATACAAACCAGACAATATAACGCACATATAAATGTTTCCTTTCTCATTTATTTGAAGTATTAGAGTTATTCAGTCATGGCAAACCATTGCGGTATTCATATCGTGATGTGATGTTTTGGCATATTTTGATAACCTTGATTAATTGTCTGCAATACCACTCTTTGTGCCACATAATTTATTGGATTCTGATGGATTACGCAACAACATGTACAATGGAACTTGCGTTGCTAAGTAGCTAGCGTTTGCGTTCATGTACTTGTGTAGAGTTTGCACGTCAAGTAACTAGGTTGCAAGGGTAGAAATACTTTTGAAGCTTTCTTTGCGAGATGCTAAATATGTGGCCTGGAGCCAGACTTTATGCATTTTTAAATCTGTAATGTAAAAAAATACAATTAAAGAAAGACATTAACTTGTTGTTTGTCTATGTTATTTGCTGGTTGAGGGCGCTGAAGCAGTGATTAAAACCAGAACAGAACCTGTAAATCTCGTGACCGTTTCCCCTGTCAAAAATTTCAAGAGGTCACTGTCTGCTGCCTGTAGTTTCATAAAATATCACCGTTGGATGTGCTTGAACGTAATTGCTCACATGTGTGTCATTCTCTAAATGCTACCAGCATATTCTATAAAAAGAGTTTTATGGGCTGTTTTTTATTTTGGGGCTTATCGTTTATTGTTCCTCATGTATTGGAAAAAGTCTCTGCTGGAACACTGCTCCAGTTTTCCAATAAGTCGTCCATGTTCAAAGGCACGGCGTGCCAAAACTGTCTGGGATCATTTGAGGGAGTTCTCTGCAAACAGATTTTAAGAGGTCTCTTTGTTACCAAAGGAGAATACAAGGGCAGTTTATCTATTTTTAAATCTGCTCCCTCTTCTGTGTAATGTGTGCACAAAGCCATCTGGGAGAAATTCACATAGTTAGACTTTATGTAATCAACCGGATTCCTTTGGTTCACTTTAACATCCCGATTCCACCTCCAGAGAAGGGAGGGAGAGGAAAAAAGTGTCCTGTTTTCAAGAATCAGAAGTCCAAATTCCTTCCATGTGTTGAGAGAACTCGTCTGGTAAGACGTTGGCCATTCTCCTGTCCTTTCTGAACAACATGTTCCCAAAAGACAACACCGCTCTAACCCAACAATTCTCATGTGGATGTGTTCAAGAATGAGAAAGCGTTTGGGGCTGGAATGACTCGAAGCAAGTGAATATTACAGTGTTTATATAAGAGAGAAGGGAGTGAATGTTGTGTAAGTAAATATTCAATGTTAGCACAAAGAATGGAAGTGGGACGTAGGACAAAAAATTGCCGTTAGGATAAAACACAAAGAACCAGAATCTTAAATCACAGCAAGAGTAACTCTTGACAATAAGGTTGCATTTCTTAATGGAAATAACAGGAAAAACTTTACTGGCATGAAGTAACATAAACAGACAAAAAAGTGCTGGAAAAACTGTCTTGTACATTGTACGTGCTATTTGATGCATTGTCTTTATAAATACAACCTTATTGTAAATTGTTACCAAGTATTAAAAAGAATAAAGAGGAAAAACTAAGTAAATTTTTATGGACAGGGTTATAACACTCACACGGCCGCAGAGAGGGAGGGGGCTAGAAACAGATGAGAGGAGAAAGAGAGAGAGAGGCGAGGTCAAATGGTTGAAAGCGATGTGAAAGTAAGAAGGAGAGCCCTGAAAGACAACATCAGGAGGGTGGGATATCTGTGTGTGCGCATATATACAGTAAAGCAGAGCGACGACTCAACAGAAGGAAGAGATTTATTAAGTGATTTGAATGAAAATGAATCTCACAGTGATTCTTGCGGCTGTGGTGGGATTCAGCGCTCTGTCCACATGTGAATCTGCTGACAATGACACAGAACTGGTCATCACAACACCTGATCTCTCGCAGGTAAACACTTGGCATTTCTCGCATGAAAGTTTCATAAAGTTTGCACATTTTACATTTATTAACAGATACAATTAATGATTGGTATATTTCAAAGTACTATGAAGTACATTTTACTTCAGAACAGGGGTCTTCAACCTCATATATTGTATCAACTGAAGTGCTGCATTTGAAGGTATAACATTAATGATTATTTATGGGTTTTGCTAAAGTGTATAATTACTTGTAAAAATTCAGCAAAACTTTAGATTAGGGTCCAAGTGGTAAATTAAACTTAAAGTGTTACCGATTTTTTTTTTAAAGGGATAGTTTACTAGAAAATCTTTCTTCTGCTGAACACAAAAGAAGATATTTTAAAGAATTTTGGCAACTAAACGCATTGGCACAAAACCACAATTCTCAAAATATCTTCTTTTGTCTTCTACAGAAGATACACATATACAGGTCTGCAGCTACATGAGGGGGAACAAATAATGACAAAATTGTATTTATGGGTAAACTGTCCCTTTAAGTTGTGGGAGGCTGCTAAACAGAAAATGTACAATTTGAAATCAATTTGATATTGTAATCCTATTTAACTAATTTCTCCTGCTTTCCACACTTTATAAAGTCCATTAGTCTAAAGTAGTCATTGTTTTTTGGTTGCTAAAACGCATCACATAACTTCAGGTAACTGCCTGTGACTTCTAGTCTGATCTGCTGTATCACTTCATGGTGAGTATGGTCTTGTTTGTTGTTCAATTCTACAGGCTCGAGAGTTCAATGAGGAGACTTTGATTGGTCGAGGAGATACTCCAGACATCATAGAACCTGAACCCACCACTGCCGTATCAGACACTGAGAGCACCTACAACTACATCTGTGAGTTCTTGCATCTCCACCACTCCAGTTTTGCCTTTTCTATATGTATTACAACCATTTCGGATGAGTGTCTGTAAAATTCCAACAAAAGCAAGCAAAAGTTTCAATGTTATGCAAATAAATGCAAATTACCAAACCACAATTTCTGTTTGGGATCTGGGAGAAATGTTGTCAGTAGTTTATAGAATGAAACAAAATAGTAATTGTACTTAAACACTTATAATACCAAAAGTAGCCTAATTTAAAAAATCTGAAAGTAACTTGGGAGTTTCTTAATTTTTTCTGCGTGTGTATGCAAGTAATCTTAATAATGAATAATAATATCAAGAACACTTCTGTTTGAACTTGCACAAATGATGTTGTATGTAAGACCTGACAAGAAACCAAGTGAGACTTGTAATATTTTTAAAGTCTAGGCATCTGTATTGCATTCTTAAGCATGTTTCCTGATGGAAAAAAAACCGACTGGTTGTCTAATCCAAGCTGGTCCTCCAGGTTGTCCAACTGGAAACGGTTTTCCTGGGCGTTAACTTGGCTAGGAAATCAGCTAAGACCAGCAAACCAACTTTTGCTTTTTGTAGTACTTTCTACATGTGGGCACTCTTGGAATCCATACACTGTATCATCAACCACCTTGTTTTTCCCTTCCCCCTCCAAAAACTTCTTAAGGTGTCCACACTGAGTCTTTTCATTCTGAGGAATGCGGCAGCGTTGCAGGCTAATGAAAGACTCAATCACTTTGTCTGTTTTTGTAGTGTCTAGACTGGCATCGATGGATCAGGCCATCCACAGGCTCAATGTTGGACACTACACGTTAGACGTCAAAATGTCGCAGCTGATGGAGAGAATGTCACGTCTTGACAACAGACTGGGTGACACGGAGGATGCCATACAACAGGTCTCATCCTACTGCAAAGACAATCGCAAAGAGATCGGACGACTAGAGGGTTAGAGTGCATGCACTGTCTGTATCACACAGGCCTTTACAACACTCAAAGAGCCTTTATTTACACTATAGATTAAAATATAGATTCACAGGTGCACAAGACAAGGTTCTTTGTGGCGAAAGTTTTAGTTTAAGCTTCTCTTTGTGAGCTCTTCAACTAAAAATACCACCATGTAGTCAGTGCCGATACCCTAGTGAGCGCCGTGGTGACCCAAAGGCAAGTCCTGGGTCCTATTATACTTTGTCATCGTGTATCATTTTTGGTCCTCTCTACATCAAGGCCAAAAATTAAATAGAACAAGATTACCCTGTCAGAGTTGATTTTGTGGTAATAACTGTCTGGATGTACATTATCACATATGTCATTAAAGTGACAGTACAGAACTTTTGCTCACGGATTCCCCCATGTGGTTGATAAGCGTAATTGTCTGTTAGCAATTTAGTGTTATGCTTGTAAACGATGACTACCAAACCAATATAAATGTTCTATGGTCAAAAGTTGCTCATTCCTTAGTAAATGCACATGGACTAATGTTATCGGTATCTATAGTTACTATGCTAGGCAATATTCCCATAGTGAGTTGAGTGTAAGTAAGTGATTGCACCTTTTACACAAAGGACAACGACTGGTCCATTAGCACGTTAGCTGCTATTTAGCTAACGGCTAACAACCAGCCGCTACCTCAGGATCTAGATTGAGCTATTAGTATACCCCACGGGAGCCAAAAGAGTGCTTTAGTGTATGCACAGTTTATGAAGTGACATGGTGTAACGGAGGTGTCTTATTAGTTAACAAATTCACGTGTATTCACTGCCCACGCCGAAGCTTATTCAGCAACAGTATTTACGGCACTGATTACAGACAATTGCGCTTATCAACCACATGGGGGAACTATAAGCAAAAGTTATCTAGTGATGCTTTAAGAGTTGTTCTACCACTGAAATCATTTAAGATAAATCATTTGAAGGTCGAAAAACCACAAAGTGTTGCTTTAAAGTTGACAAGTCAGGTTGTTACCGCCATGAGGTTTAGTATCTTTTTGCTTTTAAAGACAGGTGTCAACACGAACCACAAACCGGGACTAAATGTATTTTTATTTATTCTTTATGCAGACCAAAAGAACCCAACTAAACATCGTACCAAAGTACTCTAAACAGTCATGATCTTAACACACATGTGTGGTACTTTGTTGAAACAATGACTGATTAAACCAATTTATGTTGTTCCAGGCTGCCAAAAAGGTCGGAAAATTGGATACAAATGCCTTCTGGTATACCGTATGCATGAAACCTACACGGAAGCTTCTCAGAAGTGTCAGGAACGAGGTGGACGCATGGCTATGCCTCGAGACCGCAGGGAGCAGGAAGCTTTAGCCGAATACGTCAAATCAGTCATTCACGGTAACTGGCCTGTGTGGCTTGGGATCAACGACGAGCGTTCTGAAGGACTCTATCTGTTTGAGGACACGACACGCGTGACTTACTTCCAGTGGAGGAAGCACTTCCTGTCCAGCCAGCCGGACGGCGGGAAACGAGAGAACTGTGTCTCTATGTCATCAGATGATGGAGACTGGTGGGACACATACTGTGACAGACGCATGTTTTATCTTTGCGAGTTTGATGTCTGACCTACAATATATTCCTTAATGGAGCAGCTCCGTCCTCAACTGAGGGCTTTTTTGATAATGAGCAGCTATTCACTGTATTCAATACAACTGTCGAAGTGATGTGAGAGTTAAATGAATAGTTCACTCAAAATAAAAATGGTCTCATAATTTATGCAAGAATTCATATTTGGGTGAACTATTTTTTTAAAGCGACTTGAGAAATACAATCCTTTATTTGTAATAACAGACAAGTTTAGAAGAATTCAAACATACAGAATTATTTAATCTGTCTGAAGGGTGTGTACGGTTCTCATTTCCCATAGTCAATATTACAATATTGCTGATTTAGACATATTTAAGACCATAACAGAAAGTTGTTTTTTATTCTTCTGAAAAATGGAAAGAGTTTGGTTTGTTGTTTTAGATGATCTGTTTTCAAAGATTAAATAACTATTGAAGCATGTTTAAAGCAAAAGGACGTGTTGACAGATCTCAGTCTGTATGAAATCCTTTATTCAAAACCAACTTCAGTTCAAAGATTACACCTCAGTACAGTTTCTTAAACAAATATCAGTTGTATATTTCAGATTTGATCTAATTGTTAACATTTGCCCTTCATTATCCTGATCCTAAAGTAGTAAAACAACTTCCTAAATTTGTACGTCTTCTAAAACAGTCAAATAAAGTGAAGAATCTGATTTTATATGATCGTGCCCTTGTTAATTTGTGCAAAGTGTTTCTATGTTGACTCAACAGATTTGAAGCTTTGATGACCAGAAGCTGTAAATTCCCATCAGAGATGACACTTCGTATGAATTCAAGTCATATCTTCATCCAAACAACCTCTGGACGAGCTCCGTCTGTGGAGTCAACCTGACAACACAAATATCAAAGTTAGATACGCTATCTTCATTGCTCCTGAACACTGTGTCCTTACATTTCTTTAAAAGATTGTTGCACAGCTCACTGTCTCTGTACTGTACTCATATGTACTGTAAAAAATTAGGTTTTATAAATAGAGATTTATTCAACCTCACAGCGATGGATTTTTCTGTTGTTTTTCAAACTCTTCTTTTAACACAGTACTCAACATTTTCAACATTCATTGTTAACGGTGTAATTTTTTCGCCCTAAACATTCAAAACAAACTAGACAACTATCAATCAACAACTTACAACAGGTAGCCCCGCCCCTAAATCCTGCCACTGGTTAAACCAGAAGATGGCCTATTCAATGAAACAGGTTAATGTTTTGAAAACACCACAGAGGTGCAGTTTTGACATTCTTCACGAAAGCAACTTACTTAGTGAATAATTGACCTGAATAACTGACATACTGGAAAGTATTTAAACAGAAATAATAAACACTGCATTTTTTATATGGATGAAGTAGACTGGGCAGTATTCTCAATGGAAAACAACAGCTTTTGCAACTTGGTGCCAAATTAGTTAGGTTTTGGCCATGTTTCCAACTGGAAGAACAGATACTGAAACTGGCACAAACACGAAAAGATATAACATTTCAGGAACTGGAACTTCTTATCAAGATGAAAGGGGGGAAACAAGACCTTTTTTTTCAGCCTCTGCAGGAGTTAAGAAAGGCCCGCGTGAGCAGAGACGGCGGCCAGAATCTGTGCAGCTGATGGTCTGTCCACTGGGTTTATACACCGGTGAGAAAAAATCACTTTACCACCTTCATCCAGCACAAAATCACCACCCATCTAAAAGAGAGAGAGGTTTTAATTTATTTTCAAGAGTCCTAGACTAGGAGGAGACAGATGTTCTTTCAAGTGTTATGCAGTTATATAATATTAAAAGGAATTTGTTGTCATGGATTCACATGACTCATAGTCTCGAGCAGTCAGACCTTTGACTTCTGTCGATTGTATTTCTGCTTCAACAGTAACAGATGTTGTGAATATTGTGAAAAAAGCAGATTCAATTTTAACATGCAAGGTCACTGACTGTATAGGACCGCGATTGTTTACATTTTTTTTACTTTAATTCCAGGAACCTGTCCGACCTGTACGCGCCCACTTACAAACTGACAGATTTCCCTCCAGTTATGTGGCCTGACATCTACACCTACCAGACAGATAAACCAGGCGTGTATAGTAAAGAGAAACAGCGTATAGATCTATAAATGCCTGCGTGTACTTACAGTGTTAAACATAAGTAACGTTAAATGCATTTACTTGAACACAAACCTGACACATAAAATGAGCCTTCACACCGTTCCCTCTCCCATTATAATAACGCATTTGACGGACATACATGACCATTACGCGCACGTCATTTGAAGCGTCTCGCACACGAGCTGCGCATTTTTAAGACGGTGTGTTAAGTTAAAAAAAGTCCTTTAAATGCAGCGCTGCTCATTAATGTCAAGAGCTGTTTTAAGAGCAGTGAACCAATCAGAAGAATTTGGAGGCAGGGCAAGCATGCTGTTTACAGTAGCAAGCTGGCATGACAACATTTTATTTGACGGAAACATCACGTTCTAGGCTGCGCTTTAAAAAACATATCTGAGCACCGCGTCTCACGTTTTTAGAACTCCGTCTGAATGAGCCCTTATGTAGCCGAATCTGTGATGGTTTGTTTTGGCCTTTTGTTTTGCCTTCAGCTAAAGCCGTGACCTAAGCGTGACGTCGGCACAGAAGAGGTCTTTATGGCAGCAGTCATGCCGTATGATTCAGCGGTCAAAGCGACGTCTTTGTGCATCTATGATCTGAGAGACATTTTAAAGCCATCCATCAGTTTTTGCTTTTACGGTCCACTTACAGACCGAGTCGTCAGTGTTTTTGTAGTATCTGGAAGAGAGTGTGTGAATGTCACCTGAAACAGATCATCGATGAACTGTTGTGGCACTTCAGGAAACTGTCTGTTCATCGCCAGAAATTCAGAGTAGTGAAATAGGGACTTAAACTTCATCACCTTGGCAAACGATGAACCCAGACCGAATGTTCTGTACACCTGTAACCCACACATTTATACTTTCCGTCAAGGTCTCTGTATTTTTTTGTAATAAATCATTATTATAAGTCACCTTTTATGTTTGTCACAGCGTTTGCAAAATTAAAACATCTGAAAGTATTTAAAAGCTGCTTGTTAACGTTGGCAACAAACGCATGGGACTCATAATAAAGTAAACCTCTTTATAATTCTCCAAAAGTATAGCGAGGACTTTCATCTGTTTTTAAAGGACAAAGAACTTTTTTTGTTCGAATAAAAAGTGCTCACCGTTCTCTTTTCATCAAACAGCATATCAAATTCAGTCCCTGTCTGATCAAGCCAGAACGTTGCCCCTTCCAGACACCCATACGAGACCACCAGCACCCGCACTGACTGAGCTTCCAGAAGATTCTGTAAAAGAAAGAATTGCGAACAGAAAACAGCTGTGTTGATGATTCAAACAACATGCCGTGTATGTCTGTATTTATTTTCATAAGTGTCAGGTTCTCTTACCTTGCTTTTCCTCAGCTCAGTCAGGTGGTCTCGTCATGGCTGTCATCCAAAATGTCGAAGTAGAACAAGTAGGAGATTCTCTCCCTTGCCCAAGTATTGACCCAGTGACACATTCCTGTATAAACACAAGACCCTTGTTTTATCATAACTAGAATATCAAGACAAGACAGAGGAGATCTTGGGCAACATGTATGAATTCATGATTATCGAATTGAATCTTTGTGCTGAAAGGATGCTGAATTCAAAACATTCACGCCAGTTTTTGCTACCCAGTTCTACGCAAAGGATGACAACGTTGCAGAAAGTTTGGGGAGTATTGTTTCCTCCGAATGTAACCTGATCAGTACGTTTCTCTCACTCTTTGGTTTGGACATGTATGAGGCGTGTATCTGAGCTCAGCGTCTGTGCTGCAGGACAGTGTGAAAGAACGGTGTCGCTCATATTCATCTGAACATCCAGACGTTTCAAAAAGCTGTCCCACTCCACCTGTCAATCACACAAACACTCACTCGCTTGTTACAAATGTTTACAATTTAGCATCGTGTTAAATGTGGTCAAACTGTAGTATGACTTACTTCCAGCACCAGAAAGCTTTCAACAGTATCCCGCACTTCTGCTATACTGTTGAATTGAGAATTGATTTAGTAAGGGATAATCTACAATATGTGGCGGATTATTGCAAAATTATTGTGAAAAGGTGATCAGGACCTCGGTGTGAACCAGATTTTTCAATAATGAGCCAGTGACTGTACATTATGTAACAAAAATACATATGATATTTATATAAATAAATGTATTTTTGGATGGTATTCGAAAAATAAGGTCGCGGAGGGATATAAAATACATGAAACAATAAATAAATGACCTGACAAAATAATGCATTTTAGCATTCACTGTACAAAATCGCTTCAACACAAAAGGAGGTTTTCAAATGTACACAGGTGTTAAAGTTATAAAATAAGTATGTCAGTACACTACAATATGCAGTTAGAACACTCTCAATAATTTTTTTTGGTGGGGGTTAGTCTCGCAATATACAATTTATACAAAATACACAATATATTTGACTATAATATGCATAACTATACTATTATATTAAAAACAGGCTTACATAGAAGAACAGGCTTCTTTCACTGTCCTGCCTGTAGCGGTCTTTAGATGTGGGGCGGGGCGTTGCAAATTTCAAGAGACATGACAACTAGCCCATCAACAAACTTAATATAAATTATTGTAAATAATTAATTCACCAAATTGACCATATCCATTGCATGAATTGAATCACAATTGCCATTTTAACTGTGACTCATATACAAATATCTGAGGGACCCCCCAAAGTCTATTTTTTACTTCTTATGGGGGTCCCTAATGCCTTTTGGGGGTCCCGGATCTCCCCAGCCCCCCTTCAATTCGAGCACTGGTTTTAATACTTGTTATAATATTTACATATCGCATATAAGAAATCATTATACTCACTGAAAAAAATGTTCCCATATACTTTCTGCTTCCTTCATGTTCTTCACACCTAGGCTAAAAGAAAAGAAGAATTTTCATTTGATATTTTTATAGGATAGAGTTGAGTATGCACACAAAATCCAAATGTACTGCATCACTAAAACGTTAAAAGATAACATATACCCACCTGTTTAAAAACTTGGCCCCTGCTGACATCACACCAAATAAAACGCTCATCTTCTGATGGACAGTTTCTAGCGAAGAAACACCTAAAACACGCGCGCGCACACACATACATACAAACACGCACGTGTTTTACTGCTAAAGATAAATGAAGTAAGCTTAAAGTGCTGTTTAATAGAATTAATATATGCAAAAACGTTATTTACAAACGATAACGCAATCGAGTCCATTTTCTACTCCCTTATACGAATCACATTAAACAGTTCATTGGAGTGATAACGACTGACAAACTTGCACAAATAATATGTTAAAGGAGAAATAAGGTAACGTTAAATCTCAATTTTTTTGTACCTTCCGCTACGTCCTTCTGCACATTCTCCAGCGATGTTCTACCAAAAGTTGTCAGTTCTGTCAAAGCTCCAATAAGGAGGTTTTGTTTTACTGCAACAGCCATCATGTGTTTACACTTTGACACCGTCACGTAATGTAGTGAACGCATCCGTCAATCTGTCGAGACACACTATTGGTCCATCAACACCAGCGCTGGGAAAAGAAACACCTGCCACGTGACATCAACGTCTAAATTGCGCGGCAGTGTATATAAAAATAACAAAGAGAAACTATAGCAGAAATCCAATTAAAACGGGGAAAAATATCAAATTGCACAGACTACATTGAAGACGATAAGCCACGCCCACTTACAGACAAGGTTATTAGTACTTCTTTTCTACTTTATTTATATTCTACTATGAATGCATTTTCTAGACCACAATGTTTATATTTTACTCCCTCATAGTCATTCTCTCCCAGCTGACACGTGACGTAACGGTTACGTAATCTATTCCCCTGTGGCCCGACTGCTGTGTTTCTGACATGTATCACATTTAACTGCCAGTTTTTTTTGTTAAATGTCAGTATTTTAACAATAATATATTAACAGTTTCAAAAATAGGAATTTGGATAACAGATAACAGTTTTAACTAATTTACTATTTGTCTGACCATCAAATATTTGTCCCTGGACAACAAAACCAGTCTTGTGGGTCAATTTTTATAGAAGCGTTTTAATCTTTGGAATCTGAGGGTGCAAAATAATAAAAATATTGAGAAAATTGCCTTTGAAATTGTTAATAAGAGGCACTGTTACTAGCCATCCACTCACAAAAGCAAACTTTTGATATATTTAGCATAGGGAATTTACAAAATATCTTCATGGAACATGATCTTTACTTAATATCCTTAGAAAATCGATAATTTTGACCCATACAATGTATTTTTGTCTTTTACTAATAATGTTCCTGTGCTACTTAAGACTACTTGATCCAGGGTCACATATACCATAAACATTAACTTCCTGCTTAACTAAGCCAGATTGTCTTTATGATGCTCGTATGCTAAATGAACACACAGGTTAGTTATGCTTTTACTTATTCACCATTGTCTCTATTGCCAGGTTTTTGTTTGTACCTTAAACTTGGAGCACCACTTCAGTTCAGTAATGTAAAAAGTTATCAACAAAGTTGAACTGTATATGTAGTGCAATTGAATGTGTATGCTGCTATAAACACAGACGGTCACTGTTTTGCTTAATACATTGTCCTCTCGCAGAGTGTTGTTCAACTCCTGACTGTGATTAAAGGTAAAAAACAGTGATTGTTCTTATTGTCTCAGGTTTTGTTCGTTGGAGACCTGGAGGAAGTGTTATCAAGGACACAGACAATGATGAGGAATGGAGGGTCATCTCCAGTCGTTCTGAACAACCGCTTCATCAGTTCATGTTGATGCTTTATATTAATATAACCGGCTGTAAAACCAATGTCGCACTAACCGTAGTTCAATACTGACATTGTGTTGCTCTGTCTCTCTGCATACTGTATATGAAGTTGATCTGTTATTGGTGCCACTTTCATCTTTTATTTATTTTACAATCAGTATAAATAGAAGTGCTCTTAATTTAAGTTCAAAGAAAGTTTATATCAGAGTTGTTTATAATGTTAATGTAGGCTATAGTCATTATTGTGAAGCAGACATATTGTTTACAATGTTTGTTTGGTTCAAGGAGACCATAGACGCAGAATACGAAACTGAAATGCAGTTAAGACTCAACTGCTGGAGCACTTGTGTATTCTTATTTGCTGGTAACGTTTGTGTACATGCTGAAATGTGCAGTTTGATACTCTTGACTTTAGCCTTTAAACATATTCTTAAAAATGTCTTGCTATGCATGTGTATGGATGGAATACAATTCCAGATCTGTTGGATATTTGTATTTTGAGGTGGTGTCAATTAAACTTCAATTCTCAGGATAAACAGACCTTTCCTGCCTTCTTTTTCAGAATTACTTTTGTAAAAACATGTCCTGGTTACATTTTACTCTTAAAAACGATAAGAAAACAAAATATCTGCATATTCGTCTACTCGTTCTGTTATTTGTGTGATTCGAGAAATTCTTATAGGACTTTTCATTTATACATCATAGCAGCCGCATTGACTGCTTTGGCCAGCTGCGGATACGCCAAAAAGTCTGCCATATTGGAAAGGTCAAACCGCTGTTTAAACGCATTCATGCCAACAGGGAGGTGAGTTTTTTCTGGATAGCTATTTTGCAAAATAGCATTTACATTTCTAAACAGATTTCAGTGTTTTACGATCTATTATTTGCTTACAAATATTAATTGTCATGAGGAAAACTCACTGATGCATGTCAGCTATTTGGATTATTTTGTTAGTTAATAACGGACTCTGTGCCCAAACATATAGTGACAAACTAACAATGTTATCAGAAGTTGGGATATCCGGTTTGCTTTCGCATCGCCCATGTGGGTATTTCTAAAACGACTTAACATTACCTAAAAAAACACTTCTGAAAAAATGTATTTGTAATAAACACTAGCTGCTGTCGAACATTATCTGCCATTGACGAACAACTTCAGTTGATGTAATATCTTATTGTTTATTACAAATATTGACTTTTCCGTATCATGATGTACATCCGAGTGAACCGGCTTCTTAAATTAGAAAAAAAGTAAGGCGGGGCTTTATTTTGCCCTTTACGTTTTGATTGGTTTGTTGTAAATTGGGCCTGGAGGGGAGGGCCAAAAATGCCTGACCATTGGACAGTCAGTATAGTATATCCTCTTCCTGTTGCTGACGTCATGTTGTGAAGAGTTATTGTTGAGAGGGGGAGAGGAGTTTATGTTTTTGAACAAAGAAAATGTAAAAATAATAATAATGGTGTCCACGGATTATTTATAATAAACACTGCAACACTGTAAAACACTTAGATTCTTCCTTTTTATATGTTTATGTCTCATATGTACAAGATTATGTACCATTTGCACGCCCTTTTTACTGTATTTAATCTGTAACGTCAATAATTGTATTAATTTGTGATGAAAAACAAAGCTTCGAAGACTTGTTTTTAAGTTTTTAAAGGCTAAGCAGTAACACACCGTAAACTATCACTTTCCTGTTTTATTATTTTGTTCTTAAAGTTGTCTATAAAAATGAGCTTGCCAAGTAAATGTAGAGTTCTTAAGCTGAAGAAGAATATTGAAATGATTTGTAAAATGTATAAGTGTTATATAAATTCTAATTTTAGGACCAGATACGATTTGTAAGAACTTAAACCATATAAGCATAAGTGTTAAATGTGAATTATGTTTGACATGAATAAAACTGAAAAAAATGCATTGCACATTTGGATTTCATATAAAATTCTATTGATTAAAATAAAAATATAATAAAAACAATATATTACATTTTTAAATAATCTTTACAAGCTGTAATAAACAAATAACAAAATCTCAAAAAAATTTCATCACAATTTTCTTTTTACCACAGCTTCCTGCTGTAATGTCCAAGGCCCCCCAAAATACATAAAATAAAACCAAAGTTTGCATTTAACTGATTTTATTGACTGTGACTCCCATCAAACTCACAGAGTTTCAGTTTTCAAGTTTTTGTGCATTAAAGAACTGCTTTTATTTCCTCTTACCAAACAAAAGACAAATCACCATCTTCACAGGTAAACAAAGAAGTCTTGACCATAAAGCGCAAACTATGATGAATAAGAAAACAAAACATCTATTTAAAACGGTCCCTTAAGATTCTAAAATAAAAGTTCCAAAGTCTTTAAAGATTTGTTTTCAGTCAGAAAGGGAGATGTCAAATAAATGACTGATGTGTGGCTGTTTCCAGTGTTTGTTCAAATCAAATAAACCTCTTCAGGATCTCCTTGTTATTTAGCTCAGCCATTACATCAAAAACAAACGTGTCATTCAAACAACAAAAACATCTTTCCCAACTGTGTTCAAGTATTCAGAACAAAACTCAGAGCTGAAGTATATTGCTTAATAAACTCTACAAAGGACATCTCTGCAAGTCCCAATTCATTCTAAAACCAAAAACCTGAGTGCCTCAAAACATGTAAGAATGTAAAACATCTTCAATTAAATGTGCTACATAACCTGCCGTTTTATTCTCAACACGGTTCAGACGAAACAAAAGTATGCCAAATCTTAATGCCAACATAACATTGATTAATGTAAAATTTGACTTGACACTCTTCTCAATGTTTTTGTACAAATAAATAAAGGTAAAATTCGGATTGAAATGCAATATGTAAAAACTCAAACCATGTAAAAGACAGGACTATAAGCAAAGATGTCCTGTGTAGAAATGGCCCCTGTTTTTGATGGCAATTAGGATTTCTTGGGACAGTGTGAAGCCGAGTCTGTGTTCAGAACTTCAATCATGGTCCGTGTGAACTGGAACGTCTCAGAAACTGATGGAAGGTTGTGGTACCATGTAGGTAAGCTAGTGAAAAAGAGGGTGATATAAAACATGTGATTTGAATATTTTTCCTGATAAAAATCTGAATGCGTGTACTCGTATAGTAATGTGAATCCTTACTACCCTAAGTCTGTCAAAAAGAAAGAAAAAGCAGCAAGATAATCTTTTCTGTAGGCATGGCTCATATATTATAATAAATAATGATGCAAAAGTTACAGTACGTTGCCATTTCTATTATTTTATTGTTTATATTATAATTTTATCTTATATATTCTGGTGTATTAAACGTCAAACATGCACATGGATCATTTTTTTATGTTAATTGAGACACATCATATGTCATGGCATTTTTTTATGTTTTGTATCCATGCAGTTTAGTTGCACAACGCAAGAGATACACGATTTTTGCTTTCAATTTAGGTACAAGTTATAGTAAAAATGATGCTTCAGCAAACACCAGTGTTTCAAAAAGCCCTTTCAGGCAATTCAGACAAAGCTATGATGTGAAGTTTGGTCTCACCTCTTTAAGTTCATCCAGTTCTTGACCGTCTTGCTGAAGCGATCAGGACTGGCTGTGGTCATGGCCTCGAAATCAAAGAGCTGGTTGATGAACCAGAAACAAGAATGTATTACAACAGATATTTGCATTGATTACTAACAAAATATGATAAAAAGCATTACAACACAATCATTGAGGTGTTATTTGATTTAAACTACCTTCCCAGATGGGATTCTGCCCAACACTTCTTTTCCACTGGCCATCAGCGCTCCCATCACTACAGAGTACGCCACAACGCTGAAAGAGTCACAAAGAATTCAAACGCAAATCAAATCAAAACTCTGATCTATTGATATAAATGCGAGTTTAACAGAGAAACATGAAAAAGCTTACTATCACACATCTATTAAACGATTAAAAAAAAAACAGTTCAGTTTAAGCAGCGTTTTTCTTGCATATAGAAATTGGAGGTGGCTCCAACAAGTTGCAGAACAAGAACTAGCTGTGTTTCAAGGCTGTTTGTTTTGCATCCAAGTACGTTTAATTTATTTAAATTTCTTAAATTAACACGATGTACATCATTGTCATGTCTTTAGCTGTGCAGTTAGATCGTTTAATTAGCGTATTCTGTACACAGCGAGTTCGCCAGTATGAACACACATTGCGTTTAGAACGACTTGCACACGAATGACTCATTTGAACCGATTAATTTAAATCAGGGCTGTCAAAAGATTAATCACGATTAATCGCATCCAGACTAAAAGTTTGTGTTTACATCATATATGTCTATGTACTGAGCATATTAATTTTGTGTTTATAAATACAAACACATACACATGTATACATATTTAGGAAATATTTACATGTATTTATTTATATTTACCAATAATTGAAATTATATATAAATGTTTATACATTTTTAGGTTTTTCTTAAATATGTGCATGGATGTGTGTGTTAAAAAATACAAAATTATTATGCACAGTACACAGATATATATCATGTAAACACAAACTTTTATTCTGGATGCGATTAATCGCGATTAATCTTTTGACAGCCCTAATTTAAACTATTCAGTCACTAGCGAATATAAGAGATCAATGAATCATTTAAAGTGAACCACAGAGAATGCAAGATGTGAATGAGCTTTACTCATTTAGTAAGACTGTTTAAATCAGTTGACTAGCCTGAAAAGTTTGTTGAATCTGAAGAAAAAGCTTTATTTTATAAAAAAAAACATTTCTGTTTGGTTAAATGAAACTGTCATTTTCATCCAATTTTAAATGAGAACTTTTAATAAGTCAAAGTCACTTGGTTAGGCCACTTAAAGGTGCGGTAGGCCTACGTGTGTGTGTGTACAAGATCAGGATGGCACCACCTCCGCCTCATTTTGATCCAGAAAAACCCTGTTTAAGTGATTCATTCATTCAAAATGTTTTTACAAGCCTTATTTAATTGCTACATGCAAATACAGTTTCCCACATTTAGAAAGGCACCATTGATATATCTACACTCACTTATGTGTTAAATTTAAAAAACTTTACAGGGCACTCAAAGACTTAATAGTGAATCCTTTAAATCCACGCTGCCCAACACAAGAATAATGTGACGTCAACGTGTATGAATCAGGGCAGAATAATTGTTTTCTTACCTGGAGCCTCGAGACAGAGGCATGAGGTTACAAAAGTAATACACCAGAGAGAGTATTAAATTACACACCGCATCAGCATCCTGGCAAAAGAGAGAAAATATCTGGTCAAATAACAGTATCATGCTTTTCATAACCCTGCATAATAATGAAATAATACCTTTTTTAGAATGCATGGTATGATTGCAAGTTTTGCAGGATGTACATTGACAATCCTAACTGATGAATTCTTGTCTGTAGGTTTGTAATCGGACTGTGCACTGTGTATCACGTCGATCTCGTGTGAACTTTCCTATAGAGCTAACAACGGCAAGGTCGTGGGATCAATCCCAGGGGATTGCACATATTTAGGAACAAATGTATAGGATAATGCAATGTAAGTCATTTTGGATAAAAGCATCTCCCAAATGCATAAATTTAAATGTATTGTAATTTGGTTATGCTTGTCCTTGTGTACTCTAGTTCTTATATCATTTCTCTTATTTTCAAGAGCCATTTCCATGTGTGCTCAAAGGGGCAAGTCTAGGTCGATATGTTACCGTTATCTATCATTTTGATTGATTAAACATCCCATAGTTTCTGAAAATGTATACCGTTTTTGTAGATTACAATCTTTCTATGAAGGTAAAAAATTTCAACAATGCAATTTACTCCAAACGATATGTAAGCTATTTTTAATATATTTTTTGTGATTTCTTTAAATAATTTAGTTTGAATTTAATATTCTTCCGAATACAAAATCGGTCTTTAAGATTATAATCGGTTTCTATATGGAAAGATTGAAAAAGATAACATTTCTGACAACCACATCAGATTTATAACATTTCAAGAAATATTAATTTAATCTTTAAATTGCCCACCTAAACGCTCAATCTCAACAGTACGGTATCACGTCTCTTGCAATGTGATGTTACAAGATAAAACCTACAGCGGTACATCAACCTTTAATTTCTTAAATGAAAATGAATAACTGTCATAATTAAATGCAATGGCCTGAAGTTGAATAATTATCCCCCCAATGAACACAAAATTGACCTCCCTCGTTCTATGCAGTCATACATGAATAATTATAAGGGTGTAACAGTGTGTGTGAAAGAGCCCCATTAAAAAAGATGACACATTTCCCATGATTCCCTGTATAACAGGTCAGACAGGTGCAGAATTTAGAGCTCTGAGCATGACGGTTGTGTTTCAGGGCTGTGATTTCATTTCTGTGAGATGTGACTACTGAACACACACACGGTGATATTGATATTCAGATTAAACAGAAGCAGGATAACAGTGTGTTCTTACCCCAAGTTCAGTGGAGAGCATGAGAGCTTTGCCTTTAGCAGTGAGATCTTTATAAAGCGCTTCGATCTCTGACTGATACTGCTGCGTCCGTTCATCTGTTGTCTGGGTCTCTACTGAAAACAGCATGTTCCCCACTCTAACACACACAAACACAACCTTTTAAGACATACACACTATACAAAAACACTTCTGGCTATACAGCCTTGAGCCTGTGCAATGGATTTGTGTGGAGTTTGACATCATCGGTCATCATTATGTAGGTAGAAAATAAAATAAAAAGAGTTTGAAACAACATGATGCTAAATAATTCTTAGTTTTCCACAAAACTCTTGTGTGTGCATGTTTTAGTGTCAGTAAAAAAAGGCCGCCAATCAAATCATGCATGAATGAATGAGGCGTGGAAAATGAGATGCCCAAATGACCCTGTTTTCCAGGAACAGTCCCGTGTTTTGGTTTTCTGTCCACGACTGAAGGTGATCCCCATTTTACAGCACATCCAAAACAACCAGAAAATACACAGAAAAAGCCTGATCATGTCCTGCGGAGTGCCAGAGCAACCATGTAGTGATTATTATCACCAGCAGAGGGAGCTGTAAGCTACACTTATTACTTGGTCGAGCGAGGCTTTGTGATGAAGAATATACTACGAGCAGAGCCGATCATTCCTATACGCAAACTACGAATGTTGCGTAGGGGCCCTGCACTAACTGGGGGCCCCCTTGAGTACCGAATCAAATAAAAAATAATGTAAACAAGAAGTTTTTTTCACAACTTTTTATAACAACGCGAAGCAAAGAACAAGAAGGCATGTGTTTTTGTACAATTTTAAAGTCTTATTTAGTTTACAAAATTCAGTATTTGTCCGCTTATAACACCGCATTTGTGTGTTAAATAAGTTGGTTCCAGAGCCACGTGTTACTTTAGATGAAGGATTATTTACATGTGAATCAAAATTTGAATTTAATTTTACTTCATTGTTCTTACTGTCAGTTTAATGTTTTTTTTCTCTTTCAGGTTTAATTCATTTATGTGTGTTAATTGATGTAATATTTTTTATTTCTTATAGTTTACAGTAATGTTTATCTAATTTTAACTACTATGACAAGGGCCCCTCACAAAGGTTTGCGTAGGGTCCCCAGACGTCTAGGATGGGCACTGAGGACGAGACATGAGAAAGCGTCGTCAAGTTAATATCAAATATCATTTTCCATAGAGTTTTGGTAAACTTTTAAGTTCAGTTTGTTCTGCAAACAATATTATACTACTGTGATTCATTGCAATAGTACAAAAACTCATTCATATTATGTACAAAAACGGCAAAAATGTCTTTTCCCCCTTTTGGATTAATTGTTTATAACAAATGAGATTTGGAGTATATTTTGACTATTTAACTAGAAAATGTTCCCGGATATTTTAATCTGGTCATTTTAGTGTAAAATGAGATCTGTCAATTATCATTACGTTCTGTTACTGTGCATCAGGACTGAACATAATATCAACCCTCAAGCACTAAACCCATCACGCAGTATCTGATCTCTCAACTCTGAACGTTGCTTCACACGTATGGACACACTGAAAATACATGAAATAACGCTATGAACTTTGAGTGAAGGGGGTTTTATATGAAATTCTCACCGATCTCCAGTGATGGTGATGGTAAAACCGTCATACTCTTTGTTCGGATCCTTCATACTGTGTACTTTAGAGTTGACTGTGAATCCGTCTCTGGTTTTACTGTTGAACTGCTTCATGGAGACAAACACACAGAGGTACATTGTGAAGATGCTTATAGACTTTAAAAATCACAATTTTAACCCAAGCTTTTGTTATATAAGAGGAAATCATGGTCACGTGAACATCACGTAAGTGTCAGAACTGAAAACGCCCTTGTTACTGAGATAACATCTGTTATTGACACCAGACCCATTGAACGGCAGCGAATGCACCTATCTATGACAACATTGATAGATTGAACAACGCCTCCACAAAAATATCAACGACTACTTCTTGAGCCCCACCGACTGGTTAGCACATGACAGAACCTGTGGCGCGGAACCAGATAGAGCGAGCAATCAATAAACAAACATGCCGTTAAAGAAAGCTTAATATTGTGACATCCCTGGTTGTGGAAGAATACAGTCGCTGCATAACTTTCCTTCAGATTCCGATATTAGGAATGTGGGGTTAAAGTTTATTTTTAAAGACGTTCAAGCTCATGTGGGACAAACATGGACGTTTGATTGTTTCATTTCTCAGAGGATTCCTTCGTGAACAATGCAGAGATCTACACTGAATTAGTGGAGAGTTTAAAATTAAAAAGCAGTGCTGTGCCGTCAATATTGGATCCGATAGGAATGGTGCAGCACTCTTATGCGAGTAAAACATTTTTGAACTATGCATCACTGTTGCTTTGTTAGAGATTGCTTGATGTATTAGTATTACCTGGTGACCTCTAGTCATTTGTATTAATCACAGAGGTTGTCTGTGATCTTAAGCCCGTGCAAATCGCCATCTCTGTGATTTGGTGGACTCATATTTAATTGTTTAAGGTTTTGTACACCGTTTGCGAATAATGGAGGCAGTTTTGAAGTGTTTTGGTATTATTTTGGGTGCTGGGTGAAATCCATAAGTTACCGGGAGTCTCCCGTTTGTTTATTTATCATGGAAACTCGTAAAATTTGAGACCTGCGATCGCAGTGATCTTCTGACTGGTTCGGGATCACTGGTCTCAAATGCTGACAGGTAGGCTCATACTAAACGCAATACAAGTATAGGCAAAATCATGATATTTTTTAAGGAAAATCATGCCGTGCGATTGCATCACATAAAATACTGATGTGGGGATGTAATTTATAAATCACAGGAGGTTTCCAGATAATACTTATGCCGTGAGAAAACAATGAATGGTGCTAATGTGTAACCTAATGTTACGTCTGGAACCAAATTCACAGACGTCTCCAACAACACAAACTGTTATCCAATCAAATCGGTGGGCGTTTACTTCCATGTGTCTTCAATGCGGCATGTCCATTAAAACCGAGCGTTTGAAGAGCTGGCCTCAAAACCCAGGTAGAAAATAGCTTTTTACTTATTGATTTTGAAGTTTTTGGATGCAAGAACCACGCGAACCACGCTCAACAAAGATTTCGATAAAAACTGACTTAAATCACCCATCATGTGATTCATTTGGATAGGGATGAAGACGTTAAGACACACAGGTGTTAAAATCTTCTGCTGGCCATGTTTAATAGTTGTTTTACCTTCATGATGGGCAGCAGATCCTCCACTTTATTCACATTCTCCAGAGCTTGCTCGACTTCCTGAAGCCCTCGCGGGTTATATGCCCTGATAAAGATAGAGAGAAGACACATCAATAAATGCATGAATGAAAGTGACAGTTCACCCGAAAACAAAATCCCTTGGAGCAGTAATGACTGTGTGTGAATCAAAAAATAAATGTGTAAATAAATAGGATGCATAAATGAATGAATGAACTTACAAAAGTTGTGAGACTGAATGATGTGTGAAAATGAATGAACAAACTAGCAAATGAACGAACAAACAACCAACGATCAAGTAAATTAATGGACAAAAGACTGAACGAGCAAATGAACGGACGAAAGACCAAATGATGGAATAAATGAACGGGCAAATGAACGAGCAGGTGAACCAACGAATGAATAAACAAATGAGGGAATCATGTATGCAAGTGAATAAGTGAGGAGTACAAATTAACAAACAAGGTGTGTGTGTGTGTGTGTGTGTGCGTGTGTAAAAAAATATTGTTTAACAAAAAAAAATCTGTCACCATCCACAAAAAAATATTTGGAAGAATGTCAGTAACTGTTTTAACCCTCATAGTATTTATTTTTCCTACAATGCCAGTTAACGGGGCATGGAATCTGTTTGGTTACTTACATTCTTCCAAATATCTTTCTTGTTGGAAAGACACTTGTCAGTGTGAATGAATAAATTAAAACAAGATTTGTCAAAGTGTGAAGCTCCTGTCTGTACTACATCAGATAAACCCTAAAAGACTCACCCGTGATATACCAGTATTCTGTCCTTTACAAAGCTGAGAATGCTACTAAAATATTCCATATATCTGATATTAATGATCTGCCCTCTGTAAAACAAGACAAGCAACAATTGACAACACTCTTCAAGATATGAAAACTATCAGACAGGAAATGACACGTTGAGGACAGACACGGCACCTGATGAGGTTGATGTGATGGTTAAATCCTCTGCTGAGAGTTCTAGCAGGCATCTGATCCAACCACAACACGGGCTGGTCCGGATCTGCAATCCTGCTCACACACACAAGGCAAAGATCTAACGCGTGCCACTCCAGATCACATGAAACACATGGCAACATCATCCAGAGAGCCTTTGAGATGATCTCTGACCTTCTCCATTTCACTGCGATGTCAAACATGTCGCTCCACTGCAGCTGTCTAGTCTTTCCGTTCACTCGAACCTTTGAGTTACTCCAAGTGCGCTGCATGGCCTGCATCACTTCTATAGTTGCCAAACCCATTGCTACGCAAACACGCACCCGAGAGAGGCAAATTAAACTTCATGAACGTAGACATCAGTCCCTGATAGAATTAACCTGGATGACCCGCAGTCCAAGGTGATGGTTAAATATCACATTACATGCTAGCAAGATTAAACAAACTGCGGCTGGTAAATGGTTTGAGGTAAGAAAACTGCAATGTGGACCGCATTTTATGCTGGGTCATTCTCACGAAACCCCCGAAACATCACCGCAGTAAAGATTTTGGTTATATAAACATATAATTCAGTAACACAAAAATAATCACAAAAACATATTGTGTTCTCTACCTTGGACAAAGCATACTTTTAACATAGGAATGAATTATTTAGGTATTTTATTGAAATTCTCATTACCGTAACGTGTCCTGATTTGTCATTAAACAATGTGAAATTGAAATATTACGATAACAATTACTGGATGTTCTAATAGATGTTGACTAATTATTTTTTGTTAGAATAATTATCTACAACAAAAATGAATACTGCACACAACTTTGTCCATGCTCATTACCGCTACGTCTAGTTTTCCGCATTTAAAAAAGTTACATGTATCATTTTCTATCCAAATTTTCTTCATTAATGACTCATAATTAATTATTAAAAAACTTGCTTAGGCATCATTGCTTTGCTCTTTTTTTTAAGCCAAACCTGCTACAGGATTGACAGTTTTAAATCGTTACGGTAATGAGAATTGTTAAGGAAATTCGTTGATACAAGTGTTAAGAAAACAATGAGTCTCATTCACTAAGCATCCGTACTCACAAATTTGTGCATGAAACCTGCACGAACAAATCATGATTCACTAAAACTTTTGTACTAATATTTATTCTAAATATAAGAGTTGCAAAAATCACCAGTCTCTTTCCTTCTCTCTCTCTTTCGCTCTACAAGACAAAATGACAAAATGTATGTTTCATCTTACGATAATAGTTAGGCCCATAAACTTTTAATAATATATATATATATATATATATATATATAAATATAATATTTTTTCTTATTTCATCATATCCAGTAAAGAGAAAGAGTAAGAAAAGCTGCGTTAGACTATAGCTCGAGCTGCGATGTTTCTCTGAATAACTGCGCTTCCATAGCCGGCTAACGAGAACTCCGCAAACTGCGTGTCTGTATAAAAAGTGTTGTATTGTGTATGAACTGACTTTGAGGACTGTGCACTTGGAACTACTTGCCTCGAGTAACTTTGACTTAAGTGACGACAGGTGGTAAAGGAAAAGTTTGGCGGAAAGCCCTTATATGGGGATGGACTAGGTGTGTTTTATGCAAATGACTAACCTTGTGCACGCGGCCACTCATTTAGAATACTCCAAATTCACTGACATTAGCACGAGGTTAAGAACAAATTCATATGCGTATGCACGAGTTGTATTAGTGAATGAGACCCAATGTTTGACATCTTGAAACCAAGATTTCGTGAGAATCACCCTGCTGATAATAACAATTCTGGCCAAGTGAACCTAACATAAACGTGAAAATATCAATAACCGTGATGGAAATGTGATTTTGTAGAGCTCTGACCTCTGTGTATTCTGAGGTTTGGTAAGAATCCCAATGTGTCGTACTGCATCAGTGCACCGAGATGATCCGCTGTACAGATGAGCTTCTGAACATCAGCAGAATAACTCTCGAAGATCTGCGGTAGAACATCTCTGAACACGACAAAGAAAGACAACGTAAATATATGCAGAAATATACTGACATCCAGTTAATTTGATCAAAGAAACGTTATTCTCGTGCCAATTTTAGATCACAGGACAAGACAAGTCTTCAGTTTTTTCACAGAGTTACAATAAAAACATCTTTGGTCTTCCTGTCTTTATAATGAAATTGAATAGAAGCTCAAAAAAGCCCATCTATTCAGCATAAAAGTAACTCATATGACGCATGTCATGATTAGTCACAAGACAGGAGAACCAATGAGATTCAACGTTATCAATGTGCAGCCATATTTAACTAGCCTCACTTGGATGTCCTTTAACATAAAAATGCAATGTAACAATTGCTAAATAAGCTGAAAATATTAACAAACAAATGTTTCCCTTCAGAAGACATTTATTAAAAGACCTCATACAATGGCATTACAAAGCTACTGAAGGAAGAACCGGCATATGATTTAATAGTTTTTATTTAAAAGTTTGAAGAAGTCATATACACCTAGGATGGCACAAGGATGAGTAAACTTTGCGGTCCTTTCATTTTCAGGTGAACTACAGCCTAAAACGTCATAATGTACCCATGATGCCCCAAACTACTTAAGTACTGAGCGGAAGAGGAAAGTCACAGGCTTGAATTTGCTTCTAAACTCACTTTATATGAGGCTGAAGTCCAGGCTGTTCTTCATAATCTTCTATAAGGAATGGTAGATTTTTGGACCAGTGGTTTTTAAAGTTTCCTGGCAAATCCTGATCAACATTATACTCCGCCACAGGTGCATCCAGATGAGAGTGCAAATACCGAGAGTACTCTGATCGCATAAAAAAAAAACAGTTCATTAGTTACTTAAAGCTTTCTTTAATTTCAATAATTTCAAATTAACATTAGAAATGTTTGAGTCAGTGTTTTATAAAAGGTTTAGATGAATACTATTCTTTATAGATCATTCTAATGAACCACTGAAACATCATGACAATAAAGATTTTAGTTGTAAAACATAAAATTTGGGAAGTCAAAAATGATCATAATAAACACAACTGTGTTCTTTACCTTACACAAAGCATAATTTTAACACTGGCATTTACTTCTTTTATTGTTTTTTTCTGGTGAAATTCTCATTACCGTAACGCTATTTGTGTGCATTATATGTTGAAATTTAAACCGAGTTAAATTAATCATTCTGAAAAATACAATTGGATGTTCTGCTAGATGTTCTCAAAAGTAAAAAAATCATTGACAGGGTATTCATCTATAAGAAAAATGAAGAAATAGTGGGAAAAAGAAATGTCCATGACGGATACATCATTCTCCATAACGTTTTTAAAGGACTGTTTACACGCACACACACACACACACACACACACACAAAGATATTTAAATTAAGTTTTATTCCAGATGAAAAAATAAATCTGCCAGTTTTTTCCAAAGTCTAGTAGGTTAACGGATTACTTTATAGTTTCTTGTCATGATGTGTACACATCTTCTTTCATTCTCATTAACGCAACAGGTAGTTTTACTCGTTTAAAAAATGTATAATGTATAATTTTCTATTAACATAAACTTCATTAATGTCTTGTTTTGTATGATTGATAAAAACTTGCTCCGGCATCATATTCTCTCTTTTTTTTAGCAAAACTTGCTATGGGTTTGACAGTATTAAATTATTACGGTAATGATAATTTTTATGTTTTTTTTGTAAAATTGTTCAAAATTGTGTAAACGGTGAGTAAAAGTTTTGAAATGAATGATTTTAAACATGTCGTGCCTTTATTTTTAATGGATGAAAAGGAAATGTGTTGATGTGAGTGTTTTTAAGAAAATCATGTTTGACATCTTGAAACCAAGTTTTTGTGAGAATCACCCTTTTATATTTTTAACCGTAACAATAGTGTGCTCTGACGTCTCACCTCGGAGATATTTGACTTTGAGATACTCCGTGCTGGCTTTCTGTCCCAGGAGAGGGTCATTAAGCATGACTTTAGTCTGAGCTTTAATGCCCTCATAGAACTGCCCCATTGCCACGTGACTGAGACCCTTCATGTACTGACACACTTCATTGTAGGGCTCCAGCTGAAGGCATCTCTGAAAACATAACACCACAATGAATCTCCCTACACATGATGACAAACTCGAACGTGAAATCCCAATGATACTGTCAACAGCTGACCAGAAAAACAAAGCAAAACCCAGATACAAAATGGCCGTTAACATGATCACTGTGTTGACCGTGAGCAAAAGCACGACAAAGGCATTTTTTTAATTAATAATACTGATGTTTTAAGGAGAGATATTGCACAACACTAGGAAGATCAGTTACAAATAAACACAACAGTGATTCACCTTGAAGTTGCCGATGGCTTCCTGCAGACTTCCGTGATGATAGAGCATCATTCCTCTGAGCTGCAAAGACTGAATGTGGTTTTGATCCAGTAACAGAGCCTTCTGAAAGCTGTCCATGGCGTTCTCGAAATCGCCCAACTCTCTGAACACACGCATGCACAAACATGAGCTCGAGAAGAACGCCTAAAGGTCTGATGTGAATCATCATGTCTCAGTTTTGTCTCACCTGTAAGCCTGGCCCAAGCTTTTATATGCATCGATAAAGTCTGACTTCAACTTCAAAGCTTCTTTGAACACTTCGATAGCCTCCTGTGTGCAGAAAAACAATAGAATTTGAATAGTTAAATACAGTCACAGTTGATGTGTGCTCACAGCAAAATAATGTCTTCTCATATCCCAAACTTTCTGCTTGTCTCAGTCCTTTTTGGTGTGCTTTGATTCAAGTCCCTGTGAACCAGAAGTTGCGACTGTTTTTACTTCTGTATTTTGTCGCGTTTTTGAGTGAAATGGAATTTTCAAATGTGAAAAATTGATGTATTGGAACATCAAATGGAACTGGCAGCAGACTGACAGTGAAGGGGAGGAGTTAACGGATGCTCCGCCCAAGCTGTCTAACTTGCATCATTTGAGATGGAGAGTCATTTCAGGACGGAATTGCATTTCCAGATTTTTACTGAAGACAATGAGGGCACAAGAATTAAAAAAAAAATGACCTACATTGATAAACTATTTACTATAAACGCTGCAATATTTCATGAAAAAATAGGCATTGTAATTATTTATTTCACTGGGACTTTAAAAACACTTGCATCAACTAATTTCATTTGTATTCATTAAAAACAAGGCATGACATGTTAAAACGCATTGACTGTAAAAATTCACTGAATATTCTTATTACCATAACCACGTTAACCCCCTTTTTTTTTAGATAAGCCCTAATTGCAATTTTTTATGAATCATACACAAGACATTTATGAATTATATTTTTATAACAATACACCTATCATTTTGTTTGAATTAAGAAAACCTAAATCAGTAATGATAATGAAAAAGTCATGTACATTTAGTAGAACAGCCAATTGTATTTTCAGAATGTTTTAATTTGACTTTGTTTAAATTACAACATATAATTCACATATAATGTTACTGTAAAGACAACAGCAAAAAAGGAATAAAATACCCAAATAATCTATTCCCATGTCAAAATTATTCTTTCTGAGAACACAACTGTGTTTATATAAAAAATTGTGTTACCGGATGAAATGCTTTATAATTAAATTCATTACTGTCATAACATTTCAGTGGTTTTGTGAGAATGACCAAAATATTAAGACCACTGGTTTGTAAAAACTGACTTTGGGACAATAAAGAAGTGTGTTTTACCTTCAGAAGGCCCCTGTGGAAGAAGGTCAGTCCTTTATAAAGCATGGCAATGGGCTGGTTCTTCTTCAGCTCTAGAGACTGCTGGAAATCCTCCATGGCTGCTATATAATCCTGAATGATGAAACGAAAGAAAACATATTTTATTTGTATTATTATTTTAAGTGTAATTTTGGGCTTGTTGTTTGACTGTCTCAGCTCATAAAAAGGCATTTTGTGGAATTGATATAGTTATTTCTTCCTATTGTCTCAGGCTTCTTCCCCATCTTGTGTATATCGGCGCGGTGCGTGTGTCTCTGTACCTCTGATATGAAGAGCAATGTTCCTCTGTGTCTGTAGAGTCGAGCTGAAGGCTGAAGCTGAATGGCTTTGGTCAGGTCAGAAAGAGCTTCACTAATGCGACCCAATGGAGACAGAATCTGAAATCACATGATCAGTCAATTACAGCTTTATTATCAACACAACAAAACTTTATAAACCGACATTGAGCAAGTCAATAAGTCTGAGAACACTAGGCACATAAAAATGTATGAACCTCTTCGCATCACCAACACTGTGTAAAGTATTTTCTCAGTCTAAAAAGTAATATGTTGAATCATTACTGATTAATTCAAGAAACGTATTAAGAGTAAAAACAAAACTGCTTGTATCTTTAAACTTTCTTTAAAGGGATAGTTCATCAGATCAAAGTAATTTATCCAGGTTCAAAAGAAATTTCATTTATGATTGAACTGTCCCTTTAAATTAGAGTCAAACATAGTTTAGTCTGTTAAGGATAACTTTATTAAAACATTTCTTATTACAATAATGGAAACAAATGATAAAACAGCCTCAAGAAAATTCCTGAACCAATAAGTTTTAAAACTGTTTTTACAGTATTTTTAAACGTAAAGTATCCTTCTTAAAGAAAAAAAAACTGCACAAAATATCAAAAAAAAAAAATCCAGGATTAACAGAATTAAACAGTATACTTTTAAAAACCTGTACATATAAAAAAATTACATATAATCCATTGCTGTATTCGGAGCAAACTTCAAGCAACTGGTCTCGATTTTTCAGGATGTACAGTCAACTGACAAACCCTGACTGCCAGAAAGCGTCCAAACATTTTGTCATCTTTTTTTTATAAGTGTTGTGTACGTATTAATGTGATTTTCAGCTTGTTGTTTGACTGTCCCAGCTCATAAAAAAGTCATTTTGTGGAAAAACAGGTCATAGCATCTGTATAGACCAAAGGCCTTCTTTTTCCAAAATGCTTCACTTTAAAACAGTGCCCAATGCATGCATTTCTGTAGAATAAATGCCACTTTGATACTTTGCCATACGTTTGAATGTGCAGCTCAAGCCTCTTCTAAATATCAAGGGGTCACCGTTTCTGAAATGCTGACGAAAGGTGAACTAGCAGAAAACTAGGTTCTTTTTTCTATATAAATAAATAAATGTTATACAAATCTAAAGAGCTGGCTGCTGATCTAACAGTATATATAAAACGGGCAGGGGTCTCATTGGTAACACTTTACAATAAGGTGCTATTGATGAAATAACAATGAACAATACTGATACAGCATTTATTAATGGTAGTTCGTGTTAATTTTGGCATTTTCTAATACATTATTAAAATCAAACGTTGTCACTGTTAACATTAATTAATGCACCATGAATTACACAAATAACTGCACTAACATGCATTTAGATTTAAAAGGATTAATACATGCTGAAAAACTAAATTGTTTAATGTCATCTTATGTTAGTTAATGCATTTACTAATGTTGACTAATAGCACCTTGTTGAAAGGTGTTACAGTCTCAACTTTGCGTAGGTTTCGTCTTTGAAGTCTGAACACGAGTTTTGCAATTTAGTCTAAGATGAATAATAATGCACCTCGCACTACTCGCTATAACTTAAACATTAAAACACACAACATTTTTAAAAACAACGCACAATCTAGAATTATATCTATACTTTTGTTGAACATTTAGACGTCACTTGAGTGCTTAACTCAACAAAAGAGTGAAATATTTAATTAAATGTGTGTTTTAAAGAGAAAATAGAGTTTAAAATTTGTATAACTTCACTCACACATTAAAAGAGTAAAGGCCATTGCACGCCGAGTCCGAATTTGCGTCCGAAATTGAACAACCTATAAATAAACACCACCTCACGTTACGTCTATCACATTTACCCATTGCCTCCGATATTTCCGTCCATTATAAAACAATTCGGACTGGGTTCGATTTTCTGCGTTTTTCGCAATCGGTAGGAAACATTTTGAGGTGTTTTGACAATTCAGAGACACTGTACAAACAAGCGCCAAATACGAAAATAACGTGTAGGAAAATTTCGGACTGTATTTGCAAAGGCCTTGAGTGGTACCGTTTTAGACAATGTGATCGTGAGACAGCAATAATATTATATAATACATTAAATATTTAGTATTCATTTTGATTTAAGATTTGAGTTGTACTGGGTGATGTTTGTTTCATAAACACCTTGTAAAATCCAAGCACAACGTGGATCTAACAACGAATCGTTCTTCTTACCTTTACTTTCTGCAAACTGACTTGAGTTCATCAACTCGCCATCTGTGTCGCCACTTCCCCTCGTCTCCATAATGTGCGTACGCGTGGCTCAAAGTTTACTTACAAAGTGCGGACATTCTCACTTCAAGTTTGTTTTAAATAGATCGCAACCTTTGCGTGTAAAGTGGCGTACGCACATTTAAGAATATAAATGAGACCCCAGATCTGTTGTTTTTTACCTCGGCTCTCTGCTCGTACACCTCCGGTCTGTTGGGCTCCAGTGAGATCACTCTGCTCAGCTCGTACAGAGCCAGGTCTGCGTTCTTAATGTCCTTCACAAAAACACAGGCTCCAATTCAATGTTTATATCATCTTTTTATTCCAAAGTGAAAGTCAATTTAACTTATACATGTTTACTGGTATGTCTGTTACATACCATAAAATGATTTACATGTTCAGGAAAGTAGAAGTTTCATAAAACCACTACGTTTAAGTAAAATTATCAAAATTTTGCTTCTTTAAACTGCATTTTTGGAAGACCCAAGAAGAGCAGAGAGATCGCTGCTGTCCTTCTGAAACCTCGGATCTCCATATCTCCAGATTTTTTTTTGTTGCCATAAATCGTTATTTTTAGTTGTTATTGTTTGTAACTTGGATTTGAAAATATCTATCAAATAAAAAGTATGAAATCCTTTCAACTGTAACAACACAGTATTGAATCATTTAAAAACTACAAGTATACCCTAAAAAACAGAAAATATGGACATCTGAGGTTTCGGAAGGACAAAATGCTCCATTATTATTAATTAATATACAACTATTGATTATGAAAGAAATCAATGGACTCTTTTTCTCAAACCGGTACAAAAACACACGTTACCTGTAGACTTTTTTTGCCATATGCTATTCCCCGCCCATAGATGGCACTGACCAGTTCAGGATCTCCCTGCGGGCGAGAGGACAGTCCTTCATGATTACTACCCAAACTTCTTAACTGTCAGTTTCATCTAAGCTAAAAGTTAAATGTTTCAATGCAAGTTATGTTTACAATCAAATCTCTACCTGTAGCAGTAAAGAAAAGTGTTTGACAGCCTCATCATAAAGTCCATTTCTAATGAGGACGTATCCAATAGCTGAAATCAAAACAGAGGTTAGCGTGACTAATAGTTTACAAACGAACCAAGATCAAACCAACAGCAGATGCACTGACCGAGTTCTTCATTGGTATTTTGATTTTCCACAGGGAACGGAAACCGACGCTGTTCGACCAACAACTTGGCCTGATTCTGTGGTGATGGAAAGAGAGAGAAAACATGACGAGGAACCCTGTCAACCTCACGCCATCGAACCATCCCAAAACAATCATTACAAAAGATGAGACCAGCAACTTCCGTCTTGTTTTATGTGCCAGGTGGATAGTGTTGTGGTTCAGACCGAAACCTCTTGATGTGTGATTTTACAGGAGACAGCATAAGCTCAAAAGTGCTGGTGTTCACATCCATTATTACAAACGCAAGTCTTACAAGGATTTTCTCTGCGTTGAGTGAAAAGATGGACTCGCAGGGTGGGCTGCTCCCCTCCTCACAGTCTGGATCCTCCAGCTGCAGTATAGATGACTCTGAGGAGCCAAAAAGACAAAAATCAGATTGTATCGCTCAAAACATCAGAGAAACGGACATTTCGAATGGATTGATGTTTGCGCTGTTTTTTAAAGCATGGACACAAGATGACGATCAATGGGTGCTGATAAAAATGACAGAAATAGTCTAGGTCTGTCAAACAATTAATCGAATCCAAAATAAAAGTTTGTAGTTACATTATATATGTCTGTGTACTCTTCGTATTAATCTTGTATTTATAAAACAAACACATACATGTATGTATTTAAGAAAAATATTAAATTTAAAAATTTATAAACATCTATATATAATTTAAAATATTGGTAAATGTAAATAATTCCTAAATATGTAAACACGTATGTGCATGTTTTTGTGTTTATAAATAAAAAATTAATATGCCCCGTATATATTATGTAAACACAAACTTCTATTCGGGATGTGATTAATCGTTTGACAGCCATATAGACTGCCCTTAACTTCCTTTACACATTGGAAAATAATAGAATGCGTGTAGATTTTTTTCTGATAACAATCAAAAGAAACCGAGAATATCTGTTACTTGGCTAAACTTGTCTCTCCAATATTTCGAATTTAGACATCGATACAAAACTCAAGCCGCTAGATGTCAATGCACCATACAGTTTCCTTTAATGCGACAAAACTACAGGAACCATTTAACAAATTGTTTATTTAATACTAAAAGTATACAATAAAATAATGTTATTTATTAATCTTAACATAAATTAAATTAAATATAAGTAGTTATAATATTAGACACTAGCCAAACACAGACCGGAATTTAACTGCAGTTCAGGCGCAAGCTTTCGATGAAACTGTATATAATAACAGGTAGGTTATACTGTCGCAATTTTTTAAATGCAATAAAATTGTATTTGTTTACAATCAGATAATGCATTAGCTTACATGAACTAAAAATGAACAATACTTCTACAGGATTTATCATCTTAGTTCATATTCATTTCAGCATTTACTAATACAGATTTTAAAAACCATGTTCATAAACTAATATAAACAATTGTATTGCAATTGATTAATAAATGCTGACAAAGTATATTGCTCATTGTAAGTTCACATTAGTTAATGCATTTATTAATTATATCACATACAGGCTACTGTAAGGTGTTACCGTCATTTCATGGGGATGACAAAACATTGACAATTAATTTTGGGTGTTTCTTTCATAAAGAACTAAAAGACAGGGTCAGAGCCGATAGCCTCATGGTCAGCGCTCAAACACGTTGCGCAGCAGCCCATCAGGCAACCTGGGTTCAATTCTCATCTATTGGTCCTTTCCCGATCCTACCCCTTCTCTCTCCCACTTCGCTTTCTGTCCTCTCTCTCACTAAACTGTACAAATAAAGGCAAAACACCAACAATAAATCTTAAAAAACAAGAATTAATAGACAGGAGTGTCGTTTAAAATCTGACTCACTGAATGGATGACGGCTTAACATAATATTCATCTTCTAGAATGAGATTTAAAACAAGACATACAATAGATCTCATTGGCACTATTTACCAAAATAAATATATTACATTTGGGATGCAGTAATGTTAAGAACATTCACCCCCAAATTTTAATTCGGTCGTCATTTACTCGACCTCAAATTATTCGTAATTTATATCAAATATTTTTCTGTCGTTCATCAGGCACTTTTTGAATAACATATAGGAAAAAACTACTATGGGAGTCAATGGTGACCCAGAACTGTTTGCTTCAAAATATCTTGTTTTGTGTTCAACATATCAATGACATTTATACAGGTTTGGAACAACTTTTGGGTGAGTAATGGTGACAGAATCTCTTTTTTGTGAACTATCCCTGTCAACAGCTAAAAGAAATGTTTGAAGTGTTTTCTCTTCTGGAGTTTAAAATGAGATCTGATCATCACAGTTAAAGACAAACACATTCTGACTAAACTAATAAAACACATTTGCTTGATTTTAATAGTTGTTAAAGAATAATTTTACAGTCTAGGCTGTTTTTATCAGCAACCTGTTAACACAAGTGTATCGCAAACCAAACAGTCATGTGGGACGTTGCAAACACTTTGTAATGACTTTTCCATTCAATGGCACTACCAAGTGTTTCTATATGTAAGTAATATTAAACTATTGACACTCAATGACAATGATCACGTCTGTCTGACAAACACAAGTGTATGCACGAGATTTTTGCATGCATCTCTTCATGCTCGTGCACGTGTATGCGGAAGAGAGTGAATCAGATACACAGCTCTCAGCGATAAAAGGACGTGGCAGAAACTCACCGCAGTCCGCCGCATACTCCTCCCACTCGGCCGGAGAACTGCAGCCGTGTTTATAAAGGTCGCTGTTGAAGAAAGTCAAAGTGGAGAAATAGTCGCTGGATAAAATAGCTCCGCATAAGTACAGCAGCGACAGAGCTGCCAGCACAACACCCCCGCCAGCAGGTGCCATGTTGTGAGTAATGTTGTGAGCAGGTGAGGAGGGGTGAACGCCGGGTAATGTAGTTTACCGAGATTAAGCTCCTCACTTCCGGCAGCGTGAGTAGTGGAGAATAAAACTACATTTCCCATTAGGTGCGCGTAAAAGCTCCGCCCCTTCTGAGAGAGCAGGAAGCAGTGGGCGTTGTTTTCAGACTGTAGGGAGAATGGCACCGGGAGCTTTTAAATGCATCGAGTGCAATGAAGATGCGAACGAGCTGCATCGAGATTACAGCAATGGCATATTGAAGATCACCATATGTGTGAGTAGAGCTCGGGAATGTTCGGGCGGTTTTCTGTGCCTTACGGAAATTAACCAGCGTTTAGCAATAATGGTATTTGTGGTAACCACAAATGTCTCTCAACACAATAACTATAGTTTAACCCAGACTACAATTTGACACAACTAAATCCATGGTTCATTTTACCAAGAGCTGTTTGTGTATGTCAGGCGTATTGTAATTTAGATGTAAGGCCAGTTATCACAATATGCACCCATATGACCCACAGCTTGGACATCAGTCTTGACTCTTGACTGTATGCAGGTCTCACTGTATGGAGAAGTTGTCATAATATGGGACTAAGTGGTTTAGTGATATTGAAAAGAGAAGAGCTATTCTGAAATATAATATGCTGTCCAATCATTGGTCTTTAACGGGGGTTAAATCACCCCACAATTATTGTTTGATTAATTTAAAAATAAGATTTAAGAAATAAGACATCACTTTAAAAATATCAACAAAAAAGTGAACAGAATTTCTTTCATAATATTTCATTATTCTATTAAATATAGAATATAGAGCTATATAGACGACTACGTAAGCACTGGTCCAGCAGCAAGTTTTTATTGATTTATTATTGCGATTTATTTTAAATCTTACATATATAGATCAATCTTAAATATATTTGTTTAACAATTTAAATCGGTTTGAAATATTCTGTGGGTTGTATTTTGTTCAAGCGTTCGTGTATTCGGGAAGTTCTTCTGGACCAGCGTTAAACCAGCGTTGTTTATGTTATCCAAAGTGGTCTATAGTAAATTAAAAGTATGTGAGCACACCAATAATGATGATTTAATGCTGAGTTAAAGACTTTTGGATATTTTCCACCACAAACCTGGAAGTAACATCTGGCTTTAGCAACGTTAAAAATATTTGATAATATTAAATCATTCATAATTTTTGAAAGAGGATCGTTTCAGAGATTATTTCTTGGTTAATGTGGAAAATAACCTAAATACGAGATGTCTAGTGGCAGAATTTGTATCATTACCGCTTCGATAAACACATTCCTTTATATATAAACAGATTCTTATGGTACCAAATATTATTATAAGCCAGAAAATAAAATGTTACATTTTTCAACATATAACAGAGGCTCTGTCTCACTGTCCACAAAGAGGTCCTTCGATATACAACTAAATGCAAATATAATGGGAGAGCCTCTGTCACAACATCCCTATGTGACAACTTGCCCCACTCTCAGTTATAAAGAGAACCATCACTGATGAATGCATTTGCACTATTGTTTAAATGTTTGCCGTTGCAATAAAGTTGATTCGTCTGTACATCAAGGTAGCATCTAACCGTATATTAACAACGGTATCGAAAATACTGCCAAAGACATTTGTAATAATGTATAATGTAATTCTTCAACCTAATGCAGTGTACACATTTCTTTAGAAACATAAAAATGTTTTTATACACAGTACATTATTAAACTCCATTTAACATCACTTTGTACTGATGGTTTGTTCATTAAACTTTGTCATTTCTTTCTGTAAAAGGAATTTGTGTTTATTTTTTGCAGGCCTCATGCAAGAAACCGGTGGACAAATACATTGAATATGATCCAGTTATTATTCTAATAGATGCAACTCTATGCAAAATTCAGGCATTTAGACATATTCTCTTCAACACTGAGATTAACGTGAGTAAAAGTGTAAACTTTTCATTTTTACAATTTGATTTCATGTGTTAGTTTAATCTTTCTCTCTGTTGAGATGGAGTAGCAAAAAACATGACCACATACCATTTCCTTGAAATAATATGTTAAACAACATGCTTGCCACGATACTAGTATGCTTTAGCTGGCATCATGTTCTTCTTTATTCAATTCAGTGTAAAATGAAAAATAGTCTAAAAAGGATGACTGTTGACTGTTGAAATTGCATTTGATTACATATTATTACTATTATATTTCAAAATAATAAATGTAGTAAGCTAATTTGCGGTCCTCATCTGTCTGTCTCTGTCTGTAGATCCACTGGAAGCTGTGTGTGTTCTGTCTGCTCTGTGAGGCATATCTGCGGTGGTCTCTTCTTCAGGGGTCACAGCCCAGCGGTGACCCCGCTGACATCATCCGTTACACTAAAGAGTGGGATTTTTACTGCATGTTTGCATTGGCTGCACTTGGTAAATCATTATATCCTCTTTAATGAAATGTCGCCTAATTGAGATGTGGGGTAATAATGTTGTGTGCTGTATTCTTGAAGTATAGACTAGGAGGAAAGATGTGCTTTTGTGCAAGATGCACACCAGTAATGTTTTTTTTGGAAAGTATGTTTTTAAATCCTAATTAAATCAAGCCCTAGTCCGGGAAACCGCCCCTTAATCATTTAAAGGTCCAGTGCATGATATTTAGTGGCATCTAGCGGTTGGGTTTACGATAGGGGTGCTCCGATCAGGGTTTTTTTAGCCGATCACCGATCCTCGATCACTGAAAGCTGTATTGGCCGATACCGATCACCGATTATAGGAACTATTTGAAGCTTTCTGAGTACCAAAAGAGAAAGTGTCATGAATTAACTAATGAATATTAGTAAGTTACATATTTGGTAACACTTTCCTTGAAGCATTTATGTATAATGCATTATAAAGAGTTATTAAAGGGTAAAATGCATTATTAATATTCATAATGTGTGTTGTAATGCATTATATGTAGTTGTAACCAATTTAAAATGTGTCGTGTTACAATGAATTGCTTAGTGTTATAATGTATTAACTGTAATAACAATTATCTATTAGACATTACAATGCATTCAAATGTGCATTACACTGCTTGAAAACTACTTTTACAATAAATTAAACATACATGCTTCAAGGAAAGTGTTACCACATGTTTTCATAAAACATAGCAGCATGTGACATGAGTCCCAGAAACCCTTTGTCTTCCACAATATAAAGTGGCCGTGATCAATGCAAATTTATTACATTATTTTATCTGATAATCTGATATTTCTTTATGCTTCTTACTGTCCTTGCAGTAGGGTTGATGCTTTAAAAAATGTCTCTGTTACTGACAGCTGAGGAGAGGTTGTGCTAGACTCAATGTTTCTGTTGTCGGACATAAAATAATAATCTAATTACAAGCAAATGTTTATGTTCTTATGTCCATACAATAACAATGACAGGTGCCTGTAAAAGGTGTTTTGTACTCACAAGAAAGCTGTGGTTTGGTCATATGTGACCCTGGATCACGAAACCAGTCTTAAGGAGCACGGGAATATTTTAGTTATAGTCGAAAATACATTGTAAGGGTCAAAATGATCGAATTTTCTCATGTTCCATTAAGATATTTTGTAAATTCAATATACTAAATATATCAAAACTTTACTTTTTGTGAGTGGATGGCCATTAACAGGGCCTTTTATTAACAACTTCAAAGGCAATTTTCTCAATATTTTGAATATTTTGCACCCTCAGATTCCAGAGTTGTAAACGGGTATATCTCCGCCAGATATGATCATATCATGACAACTTATACATCAATAGAAAGCTTAATTATTCAGCTTTATGTATAAATTATGTAAAAATCTTATTTTCCAAAAATGTACCCATAAGACTTCTTCTGTTGTCGGCTTCACATATATGTGCTGCTTCACTGAACAGAGAAAACGCAGTTAGAGATATTTTTCCACTCCCTGAAAGCTATTATTGATACAAAAAGACATTATTTTATGAAGTAAAAACTCTGTAAAGACGGCACCACATCGCGCCTGTGTGTATGCGGGGAGTGATGGATGCATCTCGAGTCTCTGTTGACCACATGCGCGTTTAGCAAAACTGAGCAGACATTTGAGAGTAAGATCATGAATAGAAACACACGTCCCTTCGCGATAGTCTACCTCCTTCCGCTCACAATCACGTTCTTCACGATCACGTTCTAATGACACGAAATGATAAAAAGGGGAATTACAAATCGCCTTTATTGTAGTCCGTCAAAATGACGATTGCCATCAGATATTTCTATCACTGGTAGAACAAATGAATCTTCGGTTGACGCGATCTCTGCAGCCGAGTGGCGCTCGAGCTGCTGAACTGCCCGCTCACTGTGCGCGAGGCTATCTTTGAAAACTAGTCGCACTGCTTTACGTGACTAACCCTCAAACGTCTAAAGAGGTTGTTGGTGTAAAAATGTTTTGGGTGCTTCTCGCATCGTGGAATTCACATAGTACACACGTATCAGATTGATAAAGCATTGTCTATTTCACACACCTTGTAGAATTGCCAGACCTGTGAAGCCATTTTCATATCGCGTAAAATAAATGTCTCGTCAATTTTGCGTCATCTGATCGGCTTTCTGGATCGGCCTTTTTAGAGACCGCCGATCATACTTCCCAAAGTGATTATCGGCCGATTATGATCGGCGACCGATCAATCGGAGCACCTCTAGTTTACGATTTGCGAACAACGGCTCACTCCACCCCTCCTTTTCGAAGCACTACGGTGGCTGACACGGGGCTTAATGGCATGTTTTTGCTTCTTTGCTGAAGGATATAACATATTTACGAAACACGGTCTGTAGAGCAGTTTGTCCATTTAGGGCTACTGTAGAAACAACATGGTGAATTCCATGCAAGAGGACCCGCCATGTATGTAGAAAGAAAAACCTCATTCTAAGCTAATACAAACATAATGCTTCGTTATGTAAGTTATGTATATTTTATTTTCATTCGCTCAATAGATCCTCCCAAAATTACACACTGGACCTTTATTATTTACATTTATCATTCAACATAACATTCCACTTCTTAACTCTTATTGAAATCATGTAAAAATGTTTAGGTAAAATACATTTCTGTTTCTATTTTTTGGTTTTGAGGTGAAATGCGATCCAGACATCTATATGATAAATAGATATGATATTGATACTGTACAGAATGTAAGTGTGTATGTTGTGTTTTGGTAGAGCTGGCTGTGTTTTGCACGGGCGTGCTGCTGATCCTCTGGACGGTCCGACGCTTTAATGGCGCTTCTATAGAGTTTCATTCACTGCTGAAGGGTCTTTTGCTCTCCAGCTACGGTAAAGTCCTGCTGATACCTGCTGTCATCTGGGAGCACGACTTTTCCCCGCTCTGCTTCAGCCTCATACGACTGTTTGTGTTGACCTCCAACACACAAGCCATCAAAGGTTAATATCAACACACTCCACTCACAGATTCAACTTCACACACATATGTATAATCACAGTCTGTTTTATTCAAATATACAATCAGATGAAGTGGACACATCTCACACACCCACAGACGGAAAGTAAACACTGTCTCTCTTTCTCACATTGGTGCGCTCACACAGGTTTTTTTTGTGTAGGGTGGGACGGTTTTCATTGGAGGGGTTTTCCATGAGCGTGTTCATATCACCTGAGTTCACAAATGAAGTTTGTGTAAATATTTGTCAACATTATGTAGTAGGGTCGATACAAAAATACAAAAATGGAAGTGGATAACCGACTGATCTTTTTCCCACACTATTGCAGTAGCATTTTAGATTGTCTTGTCACTTTTTATTGTGTTGTCTTAAAGATGCACCGATCGGCCAATAATCAGTATCTGTCGATAAAACCAAATTTTCGCACTATCGCCTGATAGTTTAAAAGGAACATTGGGTATAGAGAGATCTAGGGTTTAATATATTAACAAAGGCATTGACTTTATAAACTTGAAATTAAAAAACAATGTAATTGTAACAGAATTCATAAACTTTTTCTCAGAGGCCGCAATTTTTTTGGGTCAAAATCTGTGACGTCAAATGGTTGCAACCTAAATCTGTTCTCTTTCGCTACAGCGACGCACACACGTTTTCCATTTACAGTATAACAGTCAAATCTGACACGTCAAACTTAAGATCGGATATACAAATACACAGGGACAGTATGTGGCGGTATGTCCTCTTGACACAAGCCTGCCTGCCTGCCATAAAAGAAGAATGCGTTCAGTTCAATAAGCGTCTGTTCACGGTAAACATGAATTAAATCATCAGCTTTAAAACAGTTAAGACTATTAAGACATCATCATCCACCATTATCGTATACTTTATACATTATGAGAGTATACTGATAAACACAATCATAAGATGCTTGCGGTTTGGTTATTTGTTCTGTATTAGTAGTGAATATTAGCCTCCGACAGCTTATGACAGAGAGAGAGAAGACGATAACGTTAGGCTATTAAAGTTGATAAATCAACATCAAAAAGTAAAAATCTGCATTTTATAATGTCTAAAACATTATGTATATATTCAATTCGAAATGATTTTGGTTATTAATATATATGTTTGTATTGTTTCTGACCAACGATATTAAAATGGATGAAAATACACAGCGTCTTTATTTTCTTTCTTTTTTAATTATTTTAACATTATTTATATATATTTATTTTGTCCTACAGCGTCTCATGTTTACTGAAGATCTGATTAATGTGTCTGTGTTCAGTTTGGCTGAACATTTTTATCTCTCTGTTGTATGTGAGATTACTTTAGTGTGAATAATAATAATAATCCTTTTCATTCCTCGTTGTTTTAGTGATTCTGAACTGCAGTAGACGTCTGTCTCTCCTGGCGGTGTGTGCTGGCTTACTCTTGGAGACTTTTGTTTCCCAAGCTTTCAAAACACTGCAGGTCTCCTCTCAAGACTATCTGCCAGTGTTTTAGAACCAAACCGAAGGACCTCGTTCCAGAAGTCTGTAGAAATGAATGAGACGGACATCAAGATTATCTGAATCCAACAGTCCTGCACTCAGCGATTTCTGTTTTGCATTGTTTTATTTCTCTTTTGAACTAGTTCTAGATTAGTTTGTCTAATGCTTTGGAAACGTTGTTTGGTCTCTACACAGAAATGTTTGTGAAACTAAATGAGGTCACGGAGAGCAAATTGCTCATTTTTACCATGGTTACCGCGAGGTTATGAGTTTTTTTACTTCTGGTATTTTCTAAGATAGGTTTTAAAACTGCACCTTTTTGACTATTATAGATTCACCTCAAGGCAAAGAGGATTATTTTGGGTTTGTATAGGCCGGAACGTCAGTAGGCCTGTTGGTTTAGCGCAACGCCGTATGTTTACGTAGGCTTTGAAGACACGGCTTTACATTCCTGAGGTAATTTGTCAAATTCCTGCCAAAGAGCCCTGCGGAGGAGAGACGTTAACGCAAATATACTGCATATGGCTGCGGTTCACATACTCCAACAATCTGTTTCATATTGGACGGTTTCAGTATGAACTTTGAACAGCAACGAATTGCTATATTAACGAAATAAATCTTCAATTTTGCAAAAAACATGTTTGTCTTAGTTTTGTGTTTCAGTGCTGTGAGGGATTGTGGTCTGTAGGTGTAGTTTACCAGATTTAGTGTAAATCTGACATTCTTAAAAAATCCTCAACATTTCAACAGGCAATAAACCACCCGTGACATTTATGTAAACTGAAGCCGTTTTAGCGATTATTGGATCAGTATCTCATTCTCTTCGAGGCACTGTACATGGTGAAAAGATTCCATCAATCCACACTTTATTTTGTCATCAGAGGCATGTTGTGACTAAGCAGGTCAGTGTGAGATGTCCACATGTCAGAACAGGTTTTATGAATGTCATGTGGAGGTATTTGAGCTCGCTGATGTTGGGTGAGGTTCTTACTCAAGAAAACCGCAGTCTTGTTTTATTTATCTATTTATAAGTAAAGAATGCAAGATTGTGCTCTCCTCAAATCGAAGGCAAGTAAATTGTTGTAAAGCGCTAAATGCTGTCTGGGTACATTGCTTTTGACATTTCACAAACTGTCACAAGATTGCTAAATTTACCGGTGCTTAAAAGGTTCTTCACAGCAGAATACAAAAAACAATCCGTCAAAGGTGCCTTAAGGAACCATCTCTTTCTTACATTTTCATAATCTGAAAATCCTTTTTTTGCCACAAAGAACCTTTTGTGAAATGTTCTTTCTGGAACCATTTAGACGAAAAAGGTTTATGAAGCACCTTTACTTTTAAAGAGTGATGCAAAGTACACTACACAAATTTTACATTGTATCGTCATTTCGGATGTGAAGACGTTTCCATAATGTTCTGTCTACTAAATGTGACCCTGGACAACAAAACCAGTCTTAAGTAGCACAGGAACATTTTTAGTAATCGCCAAAACACATTGTGAGGGGAAATATTACTGATTTTCTTTTTGCCCCAAATCATTAGGATATTAAGTAAATATTATGTTCTATGAAAATGTTTCATAAATTTCCTACCGTAAATGTATAAAACTTTATTTTTGTGAGTGGATGGCCTGCTGCAGTGCCTCAGATTAACAACTTCAAAGGCAATTTTCTCAACATTTTGATTTCTTGGCACCCTCAGATTCCAGCTTTGTAAACAGTTGTTGCTCCGCTAGATAGTGTCCTATCCTAACAAACCATATATCAATAGAAAGCTTATTTCTTCAGATTGCAGATGATGTAAAAATCTCTGGTTGTGTCGTCGAGGGTCACAAATACTAAAAACAGTCTGAAATAGTATTACATTTGGGCAGTTGCAGTCACAGACATAAAATATTTACTTTATTTTTTGAAAATGGCTTGAAAATGGCTCTTGCCTGAATATGAAAAATAAAACAAATGCTTTAAAAACTTTTTAAAAAGGTAGACCTCACATGGGTATTTGAACAACCAAATGTTAATATCTGTGCTGTTAGTATAGTAAAAACCTTTGGTAAAAAATGCTTTCATGATAAGGTTGACATTTTTATGGAATAGGCCATTTGTTATTTTGCAAACATTGTTATTGCGTCACTAACAGTAGCAGTATGATACTGAAGGATCCTGTTACCTAAATATGTATATATGATTGTTCATAGTGTTACATTGAAGTAGACTGCATCAAACTATAATTCAGTCACAAAAAACATCTGAAATACTCTTACTTACAGTACATACAAATACAATTTTCAATGAAATCGTATAGCGATGGTTCTATTGTATTATCAAATAACTCAGTGTAGTCTGACATATGCGCTACATGAATGGCTCTGTGGTCCCAAATCACAAAAGGGGGATGGTGTGGGGGCAAAGGTCAACTCAAACACATCTCAAGGTATTTCAGGACTGGCACATATGCTCATGTGACAGTTTAGACTTTAGAGTATGGAGTGTCGATTAGATGGCATAAATGCATTAAGTCCTCGCTTGTAGATCCAGTCATACCATAATGCAAACAAAAGGGCTGTTTCTCCAGATGGCTGCCACATGTCAAAATGACTGATTTTAGCATAATTTACAATGTGTCATGTCATTTCAAACTTGTTTGACTTTCTTTTTCTGTGGAACACAAAATATATATTTTAAGGCTCAGTGGTTTTGTATCCATACAATGGAAGTGGGCTAATGTTGTCTGGTTGCCAGCTTTCTTCAAAATATCTTCTTTTGTGTTCTGCAGAAGAAGGAAACTCATACAAGTTTGAAATAACATGAAAGTTAATAAATTGTGAAATAATTTTTCGGTGTTAAGTTAAATTATCCCTTTAAGTATCGTAAATTGCAAAAATGTCAGCCTCCAGGTTATGCGTGTTACAGCTGAGCAACTGCCCTTGAGATAAATAGAAATGCTAACAGATAAATATTCAATGTGCTTTGTAACAAAAAAAGTTCCTGGAGCTCAATTGGTTGCCTGGTTGCAAGGCCAGCAAGGGTTTATTTGCCAGGAACCACATGCCGTTGAACCTTTATGTTCGATCTTTATGTCATTTTATACAAAAATATCCACCAAATGCATTAATTTAATGCAGTTTCACATCTCAAAAGTCTCAGTTAATAAACAAACTATGACTCCTTTGAAAAGATTAATAACTTTCCGCATGCATGGGCGACTTTTAGTTCTTGCACTTTAAACCAGAAAAACCCCGGTCAACGTGACACATCCAGTTAAGATTACAGTAATCCAACTCAGTCTCTCGAACAGGTGATTGGCCCAAACCTGGAGGTGTGGATTAAGAGATTTAGTGCACAGAAAACAACAGTCCTTCAACAATGAAGACAAACCTACAGCAACACATTAATGCACCAAGATTCACATGCACTGTGATAATAACACATGTGAACACTAGTGTGATATCGTTGTATCATAAAATGAGAATCACATTGGCCTGCAGCTCGCTCCAGATGCATGTTTCTCATCTCATGACTTCAGCGTGAATTTGTGGCTATTAATCTCATTGTCAGTGCACATCTGCCAGATCAGTATAAAGACTGCTGTGTGTTCTGCTAAATACAGCTGGACACTACACAAAAACCAACTGCACATGGACAGTCATAGTAGCATTGAGCAAAGAGCGTGTTGACTCTAAAGTTTTGCTGCAGCATGCAAATTTGTACTCAGATGACCTATCACGTTACATAACATGTAAAGTATTCAGTGCACAGAAAACACTGTGGAATACAGTTTCCCACAATGCATTGCACATGACATTTGGTATTGACTTATTGGAAAATCTATAATAAAATTAATATAAATGAAAATAGTTTTTGAAAAATAGTAAACACTGCAGAAACACATTCTACTTCAGCATATCTTGTCGAGATAACAAAAACATCAATGAAACACAGAAAAAGTCATTGCATGATACCCCAAAAAGAATTTGAACATGTTTTTCTTGCTTGTGTAACAGCTTTTCAACAAATTGAAATGAGAAATTATGAAATAACAAAAATAGCATCCTTCATGATGTTTTATTGATTAAGTAACGGTACCACATATGACCATATATACACACGTGATCATTTCTGCAACAATTATCAGTTCAAATGAGACTATTTCACACCCAAAAACGATTCTGAGAACATGGACCGACCAAAAACATCAAAGTCAAACATGCAACGGAATAATTCACCATCGCTGTATACAAAACAACCGAGAACAGCATTTCACGACCAACCGCAGAGATCAAACAGGGCAAAAAAGACTTTCACTGACTTGCAAAGCAAATGAGAAAAACCACGAGGGAATATCAGGGTATGTACGGATGGCAGCTGGGTGGTGAAGAGGCTTTTCAATATGCTTGTTTTTGTGTAATGAGGAGAACTGAAAAACAGGAGTATTCATAGTCTGGATATATACAGTATATAGAATAATAAGCTAATAGAGGGCCAGAAATGGCAGTAGCACCCGAAATAAAATACAAGGTGTATCAAGGCACAATGTGTTGAGTTACTTTATCAACTGCTGCTTTTGTTCAAAGCACCTAAAGATCTGCTGGTTGCATAACTATCCCCCTGTTTTTATCCAATTAGTATTTAGGAATTTAGTCAAAAATTAACCTGCATATAGAATCAGATGGGAGTACTCGGAAATAGCAACTGGTTGTGTCTGCTGGTGTAGGAAAACATCAATCTTCACTTTTTAGAGCTCAGACACACAAGAGGTAGAACAAACTCTTTCTGCTAAAATTCTGAATTACATTCGTAATAAAGAAAAATGTGTAGCATTTTCTTATTATGTATCAGCTCTTAAAAAAACAGAATTAAATTTTTTGATTGGTAACGTTACACATTTTCTATGCCATACAGTGACACAAAAACACAAATCACACACACACACATAAAAAATGTGTATTATATTACATATAAGGTGTATATTATCAGACTGAATCTTGATCAATCACTGATTCAGGATATGTATACACTGTTTCTTTAGTTTGTTTAATGGCTATATTTATGCCAAAACAAAGTTTATTATGTCACATTATCAATACAGGCGACTTTATATGTAAGTCATTTAACATATGAAACACATACAATGAAAATGCAATGGAAGACTTAATCCAAGCAGCAATAAGTAAATAAATAAAACATCTATATGATCTATTGTAGATTGACAAAGGATGAAATGTAAATGCTATGGAAATGTTATGGAGCTGAACGCAGCTGGATATGCATTTAAATACGTATAGATATGTATATGATGAACAAGTCGTATAGTATGTCATGTAATAAATACACAGGGACGCACGCGATGGCTTGTTTTGGTGAGGCTGTGAGTTCTTTGTGCTGGTTATACCATGGATTACACATCAGCAAATAGGTATGACATCCAGCATTATCAGAATTGAAGCACCCTGCGAGCAACGGCTCAGTGAGAAATACAAAATACAAAAAAATCTAATCTAGCAGGGCCAAGCTTCTACTCAACCCAATGTTTTCAAACTTAATATAATTATGAAACCATGCTTCTCCCCTTATAAAAAAGATCTTATAAAATTTCCAACGTTGATTAAATCAGCAAAAAATACTATTATGTATTATACAATAAATAATAATCATTGTTTCAAATTCCTGTAGAAAGACTCTGCTGTAAAACTAAATGATGCCAGCAAACTAAAATCATGGCACAGCTTGTTTTAAAAAAAATCCAAAAAGCAACTCAAGTTCATCGTTTATATCGTGATATGAAAAGAGTCATGTATCCAGCTGTCCTTGGACGTCCCGTTTTTAGGTGACGTGTCATTTCCATCTGGAGTTTCTGCTGGTGTCATGGCGGATTCAGTATAATATTCCTCATCTTCATCAAAATAACCGTTCTCCATCCCGTACGGCCCGTCGGCACTGGACACGGCAGACAGGTCGTGGCAGCTACCCTTGTACTCCTGGATGGACTCGTGGAGGGACCACAGCTGACAGAGCAGAGACATGTCCTGCTGCCGCAAACCCACCTGCACAAACACAAGAGCGGCTTAACTAGTGCCCAAAATATATTCAAATGGACAACAAAATGAATACTGGACCAAAGTGAGTGGAAAATAAATATTTCCACTGAACTCTTGTGACGTTAAGTTAACTTAAAATGTAATCCTTTCTGAGCACACCTTAATTCTCATTTTGTTCTGACATTGTACGGGTTTGGTCTTTCCCGCGTGACTAAAACATTCCAGCAAACCTCATGCAATATAGACCAAGAATACAGCTGACCCTAACAAAACCTCTTATTTTAAGTTGATTACATAATGCCCTAAAGTCAGACACATTTCAATCATTCAAAAAATTATAAAATAAAAATCCAAATTTGAAATGTATTGCTGCTATAGCAATTTACAATCGAACACGTCTGTCAGCATATGCCAGTTCCCACTATTCGAAATTGAACACTTGCAACATCATACGAGTGTTCACAACATTCACATTAAACATTGATATTAGAAAACAATCACAATTATTCTAAATATTTTAACTGAACAATCATGACATCATACAATTACTCTGAACATTTAAACACAAATCCTTCTAGATTCAAATCGAACATTTCTAGACACGTTCTGACTATTCGAATTGAACACTCAGTGCTCTGAAAATGAGATTCGAATAAAAAACGACCGGATGAACATTTCAATAAAACACGAAGATTGAAATCTAAGCTCTGTGAACCAATATAGTATGTAGTGATCACTCATACAAGTATTTAGGACTTTTAAATAGAACAACAATCGGAATCTCGACTATTCGACCTGAACACTCATAACATCATATGAATCTACAAACTTTTAAATGCTACATTTTCAAGATTCGAATCTTTAGTTGAACATTCGAACTAAACTCGTGACGTCATATGAGTGTTCCTAAGATTTAATTACAAGGAGATTTAAGTCGAACATTACTGTCAGCATGCGAAAGTTCGACTATTCGATTTTAACACTCACGTCCCGAACATTTCTCACGCGCATTCCCAAGTTTCGACTCAAACATTACGTTCCGCACTTTCGATCTCCCAAATCGCCCCTACACCGCCGCTGACAGGCGATCGCCCGCAGCCAGAAGAACAGCTGTTGCGCAATATCTCTTCCCTTACCATCTCCTTTCTCAACAGAGCCAGGGCGGCATCCAGGTTCGCCGGTTTATTCGCCAGCAAATTGTCCGCGTTGTTCCGTCCTCGGCTCAGGTCGTCCTGGATCATGGTCTTCTTCACGTACATCCTCTCCATCTCTCTCCAAGAGCCGCCGCTGGAGTTGAGCAGACCGCTCAGACTCTTGGGCAACGGCGGCAGACCCTCAATACAGGCCAGCACACCGCCCGCCGCTCCATTCCCAACCTTACCATTCATGCTAACATTCACCAATAACACGCTTAATAACAGACGACGGGTTTACTACAGCATGTGCGGATATTCCTAAAGCCTTTTGTGCACTAACGTCGACAAATCCATGTAGCGAACACCGCACTAAACGACACCTATAATCTGTAGTGTAAAGCTAACCTCGCACTTCCTGTCCCTTTAAAGCGAGCCAGCGCTGACTAGGCGTGACCGCGTGTGACGTAGAGGACAATGAATATTCATAAGCATTAAATTCAGAATGAATCTTTTATTCTGATCAAAGCCCGGTGATTGTGCGGCAACCTACATTTTTATCAAATTTTTGCGCATTGGTTAAATTATGGTCATGACGTCATTTGTTCTCTTTGATTTTATTTTAATAATGTCTTTTGCTGTTATTTAGACGTGTGTACTTGAAATTTATTTCATAATATATCTAATTTCCACGCTTAAAAAAATCATAGTTGGTTAAACCAAGGATAATCTAATATCTTCTCAAAGCGATGCTGCAATCTATTGGCTGTACAAATGTTCACATTCTTTCACTTTAAAAACAAACATTTTGTTTCCCAGTGCAAATATTTCTTTTGTAACTCTGTATTCTGGGTCTAGTTTTGTTTTGATCTTTTGGTTAAGTCAAGATCACATTTGTCTGATAGCAACTCTGAAGAGCACATGGTCAGGAAATGGTCAGATGAATTGACTCAGGGTGAGGTCAGGGCCGGATTCCGCGGGGAACAAAGGTGTCAGTAACAGCAGATGGTGACCACGGATCCGCCCCGTGACACAACACACACCCAGATGCAGCTGGACACAAAGCATTCAGACATGCGGCTATTATAAAGACAACATGCTCGCACACACACACTTTACCAACCATAACAATATCCAGGTCATTCTACAAAGCGAGTGCAATCCCTTATTTACATACTGTACAATATTATTTTTGTATGCTGTCAACTATCTTGATATTACATCGACAAAACTTTATTTTATAAAGAAAAACATAAACATGAACAAGTTAAATTCTTAAAAGTTTCATAAAGGGTTAAATGAAAAAAACCCAAATGATTTTATAAAAGGTTAACTTAATCCCAATACATACAAATGTATGAATTTATCTTGGCATGGCAAGAAGTTTTAAGCTCACAAAATATTATGGTTTACGCTTCTTATTTATTACACAGTTAAGAAAGATGCGGTATAAAACAATATACAAGTATTCCGACAATTTTCTCCATCACTCCACCATCATTCACACACAAATGGCAATATTTTCTACAACAATACTTCAACAGCATTTATTTTAACAACAGTAAACAAAGACAACATCACCTAAATGTGAATCAAATACAATTTTGAGTTTTAAAACAGCTCTGAATATACACTAAACACTTACAGAACAAAAACAACACACACATTTTTAACTCTTGAAATAATCCTAGAAACCTTTAAATTCTGTATATAAAACAAGTACGGTTTTAGTTAAAACGCAGTTATAAAATCCGTTCCTAAACTTGCCAACAACAAACGTGGAAGGGTAAGATCATTAAGAAACCACAGTTTGTCTTCGAATACCTAAAAGTCAATGATGTATGGAGAACGTCAGACATTATTTTTGTTTGGGTCTATTAGTGCATTAAGCCAAAAGTCACACCTTCATGTCGTGTATGTAACACAAACTGCATGACATCATCAGGTAATGTTTTGTGTTGTAAGGTGGGTTGAAACACAAACCATAAAACAAAACATGACACTTAATTGTTACACCTAAACCCCACACGCCCAATTTCCACCTCTGGGCGGGGTTGAATTTCTAATGTGTATGTCTCCAAGGCACAAAGTAGATTATTATGCTGAGGGTGGCGCAAACCCCGCCCACCCGTGGGAGAGAATGACAGAGGTGTTACTGATGTCACCAAGATACAACCTTGCAAAGCCTGATTCTGCAAAAGCAAAGCACATCTAAATCCCACAGCGAACAGCCAGCACGTGCAGAATTCAGTACTGCTGATTCAACACGAACTGAGGGCAGAAGGACAGTGACAACTCAACTGTCAATCATACTGGGACTGACCAGACCCAACATTCCTCCCACATCGTGAATACTTTCTGAACGAGGTAGAACGAGTCAAAAATTAAAATAGTAGATTTTCTTGAATACCATAATAAAATCGTTTTTTTTTTTAAGAACTGAAACTTGTCCAAACTGAACCAGGAGACAGTTTTAATATTTTAAGCTATACCTGAAAAACGAGCCTGAAGCAGTTTAGAAAGATACTCCTTGTTTTAAGTAATCATGTAAGACAGGAGTCTAAATGTTCATTAATTTTAGACTCAACTATTTTGCTTAGACACACGGGGCAGAGAACGGTGATTTGGACCGGAGAACTATCTGCTTGCTGATCTCTGTCAGACCGAGCAGCTTCGTCCGTCTCCTCTCTGCGCTTCACCGTCGAGGTTTCGCTGACCGTCCTCTGGAAGTAATCAAAAATATGTGCTGAGTTCTGCTCTTCCCGTGATCTTTTCCTGGCTCCAGATGTAGATGTCCCTGATGTCTGGGGGCTGCCAATGTTTCTAGGACTTGGAAAACCGGCCTCAGGCTTTTGAAAGCCTCCAAAGTGCTTGGAATTGGATCCCAAAGTAGTTGTGCGTGGCTTTTGGGGACTTACACTGTTTCTCAACCCTGAGCTCGTAGTATCCAAGGCTGGTCTTTGGTAACCTCCGAAGTGCTTTGAAATGTAACCCGTGCTGGTTTCAGATTTTTTAGGGCTTCCACGAAGCTCTGGATCTGTAGTTTTAGTATTGTCAGCGTTCCTAAAATATTTGGAGATGTGGTTCTCGGAAGAGCTGGGCTTTGGTCCGCTGATTGTGGATGAATGAGGGTTATTAATGGCACTGGATGAAGCCAGTCCATTAGTTTTAAGATTGGAAGAACCCACAGTGCTGTCGGCTCTCTCTGGAGATCTGAGGACTTTGGACTGAAAGAGATCTTGCACTGTCCTCTGCTTTGCCCTCAGGCTGCCATTGGCTTTGGAAATCCTCACAGGCGAGCCGTTGACGTTGACGAAGGCACTGGTGTTGCCGACAGATTTTTTGCCGAGAACATTTGATGAACCTGAGCTCAGTCTACTGTAAGGCTTTGTCTCGTTGGACCATGGTATCGAGTGGGATGGCGATTCATTCCTAGGAGGAGAGACGAGAGGTTGCGCTCTAGAGGGGCTTAAGGGACTCTGGCTGGGCTGTTTGTCCATTGAGTTCTGTGTACTTCCTCCAAGAACGAAACCTTTCCCACTGAATGGAATCATATTTCTGATGTCCTGAGAGCCAGAGTCTACAACACAAAAAAGAATTTGGTCACTCAATGCTAAAATAATATAGCTCAATGATCAAACACTAGCTAATGTGGCATATTGAAAAAAATATAGGCAGTATAGGCACACAGTATAATAATGTGGGAACATCTAATGCATCACCTGTACTGCTACCGGCAGGCTTTGACGTCTTGGATTTCTCACTGATGGCATTCTTGTCTTTCTTTTTATCAGTTTTGCCGGATTTCCCATAATTCTCTGGCTCCTTGATTTTGGTGTATGTCCCCCCACAGGTCCTCTGGTGCTCGGCCCACCAGGGGTCTCTGGCAGAGGGAGGTCTGTTCATCGCACGCTTCACGTATCCAAAGAACGGTCTGCGATTCTGACAGGGCCCGTTACATCGCCACCAGTGCTGCCTGTACACGTCAACCTCATCGTGAAATGAGTGATATACCTGTGAAGATTCATTTAATACAGACACTGGGATCAGTACGCTGGTGATGATTTTAAGAAAGACTATGTTCAAACTAATGTATTAATGTTTTTATGGTAGTTAGTTTGCATTGTGGTTTTAATTTTTTCATGTCGTCTGACGATACAATGGGTCTCATTCACAAGGCATGCATGCGCTAAAATTTGCGCAAAAAACGTTTTCATGAACAAATCATGATTCACCAAAACTTTAATATTCCAATTTATTCTTAATATTTCATATGTGGTTGCCTGGAGTATCTTTGGCTGTGTCTGAAACCATCCCAATCTCTTATATAGTGGACTATATTGGGTGCGGCCATTTTGTAGTGGTGTCCGAAACCTAATTTAACTACTTGATTCCCTACATTTGTTCAATCTTTTTTTACCCACAATGCACTCTGATTTGGAGTGTACATTCACTCACTACCCATGATACAACATACGACGAGCGCTCAATTAGAATCAGCTGGAGGAGAGTGACCGTTAATGCCACGAATGCACGTTTATACACTTCAGTTTGTTCTTGTTGACAATTATTTTCGTGTTTTTGAGAAGAAACAGATTAAATGAATGTTATAGACAGTGGCGCTTTAGTTTAAATATAATAAATAATTTTAATAAAGGTTATAAACATTAAATTAAAAAAACGTGGCAAACAGTTGTTTTGTTCTCTTTATTAAAAAAATAATACAAAAAAACGTGACAAATAAGGAGAAAATTAACTTTACCATTTAATTAAACAATTCTTAAAGCCACACAGGTGTAATATAACCATTATGTCAAATGTCTGCGACAGTTCTGTCAGATGCAGGATATATTAAGTCAGTGTCTGTAATCGTTCACTCATTTTCATTTTTCATCCGCCTAATTAATGAGTTGCAAATTAGTTGTAAATGTCCAAATGTGCATATAAATACGTAAATCTACGCAATTATTAGTGAATGAGAACCATTGTCTGTGACCCCTCCAAGGAGGTTTCAGAAGGATAAAAAGTTCAAACAAAAACGCCTTATTGTATTAGACAACAATACTGAAGTTTTTGGTAAAGATATGGGGTAAAATGTCTTACAGTGATGTTGGTCCCACTGGCTTGGTTGATTCTGTTCATGTGTTTGCAGAATTCCGGTCCGTGGCCATCTCGATCCCTGTTGTTTTGGGTGACGAAGAGAAGAGCGTGAATCATCTCATGAAGAAGGGTCTGTGGACAGAAACAGCAGACAGTTATAACAAATGTAAATAGTTTCCTTTTATGTTAAAAAGTGAATCTATTGTTTAACCGACCTGGACGAGATCTTTACGGGGTCTGAGCTTTAAGAGTGGTTCACTGAGTCTTACAGAGCACAGGCCTCCTCTTCCCTCATAAGAGCACACTCCAGCACACCTGTGGAAAACAAACATTAAATCAGAAACTGAAATACACAAGTCAAAATATGTGTTGTGTACTGAATACTGTGTGGGATTTATGCTGTGTATCTATCAAACCATATAAAGTAAAGTTACCTTTATATGGATTACAGATGATCTTTCTGGATTCTACATTCCGGATATGCGTCTCTATGTTCCACATCTGTATTTCAGATGTACTTACTCATCTACATTTCAGTCTATTTGTCAACCTATCAATTCAGATTATTCTAGATTTTGGTTAATCAATCTTTCCCCTTCCATTCCAGATCTATTTCTAACTTCTGTCTCTAGATTCCATATTATCTGTCTAGATGTTACGTCTAGATTCCAGATCTGTCCATCCATCTAGATATATACTATATAGATAGATAAATCTATGAAACTATATTCCAGGTTTGAATACATATCTAGATCTATGCAGATTCAGGATCTATCTGTCTTATGATCAGAATCATGTAGTAAAATGATGGAATCTTACAGTGTCATCCTTGGACTCCACTTCACCTCCACCCCGCACAGTTTCCCCCAGAAGAACATTTCATTAAACTGCAGGAACATGGCTCTCACGTCCGGATTGGGGTCCATCGTCTCCCACGACTCGTCCACGATAGACAGCGGTCTCTCGGGTCTGCTCTGAGAGAATGGCACAACGTCCAGCACACTGGAGGAGTCAATTTTGCGCTTTTTACTCGACGGATAGTCGTCATCATTCCACCGGGTACCCGACGCTTCTTGATTAAACTCTTCTTGTAAACTTAGAGCGAGCAAGAAGTCTTCATCCTCCATCATCAGTGTGCTTTACCCAAACCAGACTTGCTATTCTCTTGTAATACGTGACACCCTCAATCAGCACTAAATCGCCATATGGAAGCCCTTACCATGACCATCGAACCTCCAGCTTTATGGAACAAATGGTTTTAGGCCTAATCGCGGGGTTTCATTGTTGTAAATGTAATACGTAACATCCAAAACATTTGAAAGAAAGCTGATAGCGTTTTCGCGCAGCGCCTGATGGGAGAAAAACATGTTGGCCAATCATAAAGTCGCAGAGTGCGAGGAACTCTGGGGAATGTATTTTTTTCCCCACGACGACCTGAAAACGTTATTTCACTTTTTATTTATGTCAAGTGATATACAACACAGCGTGTAATATAGGGAGATAAAATACACGTCGTTTTTAAACGTCAGGACCATACAAAGTTCCTCAATGTTAAACGCTTTTCAAAGTATAATTTTTTAAAAATTAAAAATAATGTTAATTCATTTATTTATAAATTACATTTATTTGAAGGTACATTTCACAAATCTATTCTATTTTTTAAAAGTAATCTCACGAAAGTGGCGAATAAGATTAATGAAGATTTTATAAACTGTTTTATAAAAAATAGTACAAATCTACAAATAACAAATATGAATATAAAATGAACCCAAGCGTTTCGGGTGTGTGTTTTTTCTCATAAACAAAAAGTAGAAAACAATTTACATCTTTATTTTGAAACGCTTGCGTGTCACGTGGTGTGACGTCACCGGGAGGTGCCGTGTTTCCTGTGTAAAGGAAGCTAGCAAGACTTCTGCAGCTGTACATTGCAATGACACCTTAAATCTCGCGTAGTTATACCGATATATGTGCTTCAGTCGTATATTTTCTATCTCCACAATCTTTTAAAGATGGCAGACACGGGAAATCGGCTGCGTAACTTACTGGAATCTCCCAATTTTGAGCCTCAGTCATACGTGAAGCAGCTCTCGCAGCAGTCCGACGGTGACCGAGATTTACAAGAGCATCGTCAAAAAATACAAACGTTGGCTGATGAAACCGCACAGAACCTGAAGAAAAACGTCTACAAAAACTACAGACAGTTCATCGAGACGGCCAAGGAGATTTCGTACCTGGAAAGTGAGATGTATCAGCTCAGTCACATTCTCACAGAGCAGAAGAGTATAATGGAGAGTATAACACAGTCTCTGCTGTCTTCTGATAAAGATGAAACGGCCAAAGAGATGCTCGCAGCCTTTCCTAAAGAAAGCGAAGAGGTCAAACAAAGAACCCTGACCACACTTCTGGAAAAGGTAGAGGGATGCAAGAACATCATGGAAACCCCGGGCAGATATCTGGTTTATAATGGAGATCTCTTGGAGTATGACGCAGACAACATGTCACAGATTCAAAAGGTCCACGCTTTCCTCATGAACGACTGTCTGCTCATCGCGACTTGGCTGGCTAACAGACGCGGAGCCGTGAAATACAAATACAACGCGCTGTATGATCTGGAAAGCTTTGCCGTTGTAAATGTTAAAGATAACCCCCCGACGAAAGACATGTTTAAAATCCTGATGTTCCCCGAGAGCCGCATCTTTAAAGCCGAGAACAGCAAGATCAAGAAAGAGTGGCTGGAGATCCTGGAGGAAACCAAGAAAAACAAAGTGACGAAGGACAAGAACAAAAAGGAAGAGGAGCTGCCAAGGTCGCCGGTCAGACAGGAAGTGTCCACAAATCCCTTCGAAAAAGACGAACCTCTGGATTCTGAGGAGCTTGTGGATCTGAGCCCCGAATGGATACAGGAGCTGCCAGAAGATCTTGACGTGTGCATTGCTCAGAGGGACTTCGAGGGGGCTGTCGACCTGCTAGATAAGCTAAACGAATATCTGAAGGAGCAGCCGGTGTCTCCCCGGGTCAAGGAGCTGAGGGTCAAGGTGGACGAGCGGGTTCGGCAGCTGACGGATGTGCTGGTGTTTGAGCTCTCCCCCGATCGCTCCCTCCGCGGGGGACCAAAAGCCACGCGGAGAGCCGTCTCCCAGCTCATCCGCCTCGGTCAATCCACAAAGGCCTGTGATCTCTTTTTGAAAAACCGTGCGGCGGCGGTCCAGACCGCCATCCGTCAGCTGCGCATTGAGGGCGCCACGTTGCTTTACATCCAAAAGCTCTGCAACATCTTCTTCACAAGTATGCTCGAGACTGCCAGGGAGTTTGAGATGGACTTCGCGGGCAACACCGGCTGCTACTCCGCCTTCGTGGTCTGGTCTCGTTCGGTGATGAAAGTCTTCGTAGACGCCTTCAGCAAACAGGTGTTTGACAGCAAAGAGAGCCTGTCCACCGCCGCGGAGTGCGTGAAGTTCGCCAGCGAACACTGCAAGCAGCTGAGTGAGATAGGCCTGGATCTCACCTTTATTTTGCAAACGTTACTGATCAGAGACATCAGGGAGGCTCTCCACAGCCAGAAAGACATCATCATAGAGGCCACGAAGCATCGTAACTCTGAGGAGATGTGGCGTAGGATGAACCTGATGACTCCTGAAGCTCTGGCAAAACTCAAGGATGAAATGCGAAGCTGTGGAATCAGAAGCTTCGATCAGTACACGGGGGAAGACTGCTGGGTCAACCTGAGCTACACCATCGTGGCCTTCACCAAACAGATGATGGCGTTCCTGGAAGAGGGGCTGAAGCTGTACTTCCCCGAGCTCCACATGGTGTTTCTGGAGAGCCTGTGTGAGATCATACTTGTGGCCGTGCAGCATGTGGATTACAGCCTGCGCTGTGAGCAGGAGGCAGAGAAAAAGGCCTTCATTCTGCAGAACGCATCTTTCCTGCATGAGACGGTGCTTCCTGTTGTGGAGAGGAGGTTTGAGGAAGGTGTCGGGAAACCGGCAAAACAGCTGCAGGATTTGAGAAAGAGCTCTCGGAATATCAGAGTCAACCCTGACAGCACTACATCTCTTGTTTAACAGCTTTGAATGAACACTGATTGCTCGCATTATGTACTGCTTGAGCTCTTAAAATCTCATATAATTTTGTTTGGTGCACTTTTAAACTCATACACTCCTTAACTCTACACACCGAAAGCAACTCCAGAACACTTCATTTCATAGTAATAAATGTATTAATTTATTTTAAAGAGATCAACTGTTAGATTTTCGTGAACGAAAGCAAATGTTTATTATTGGTCCCCTCGATCAAACACAATGAAAATAAAGATGCTTGCTTACTTTTCTCCTATTTTGATTGCGTTTAAAAAGCTTTTTTACCCTTTAAATTACATGTGAATATCTTTAACACAATCTGGAATGTGGTGCCCCCTGGTGTACAGGGGGAAAAATCTTGTTCAAAATCCTAAATATACATTTTCTTACTGTTATGTATATTTTGGATCATGTTTTTATTATAATTATAATCCTGTCATAATAGTTTATGTTAAACAGTGCACATAATCACACTGTATGATATACACCCTCGGAAACCATTAAAATACCGTTTCACAATTATTTTCAGTCTTTCTGAATTCACTATTTACAGGCATGTGCATACGTAAAATGATCATTTTTGTTTCATTCTGTGAGCTACACAAATATTTCTCCCAAGTTTCAAATAAAAATATTGTTTCCATTTGAATTTATTTGCTGAAAAAAGTGCTCTGTGTTTTTTCAGACCTCAAATACTGCAAAGACAACAAGTTCATATTTACTTTTAAGCAAAACAACAGTAATATTTAGAAAAAGTTTTTTCAAGTTCATTTTTATCACAGTTTTCATGTGTCTTGTCGTCACGCTGTCAGTCTTTCGTATTGCTGTTGGATGAATTCATGTCACTCCTGAGGTTTGGTCTAGTTGAAATTCAACAGACACTGGACTGGAATGAACACTATACACCTAGAAATGCCGATTGAATTAAAATTCGGCATGGTCTTTAAATCTTTTCCCTGGCTATAGTTTAGTGATTTAATAAATTATGAATATGCATGCTTTGTATTAAAAATCTTGCTTTACTTGATTTTCTTGGGCATGTAATGATTGCAGATCAACATTTTCACTACTGATTTTGCATTCTTGGCATAGCTTCATCCTCTGGGTTGTGACAAGAGTTCATTTTGTCCTGGCATATTTCCTTTTGCTTATCTTGTGGATCAGTCTTGCTCCTCTAACATGGTTTGAAAACGAACAATAGCATGTGTTCTGTAATCCCTGCCATGTTCAATAAACTTTTTGACTATTGACTACACAAGTAGTCAATAAAAAGGCATTTTTGTTTTTCAAGATTTTATATTTTATAACAGGTACAGTTGGTATAAAAATAGGCTATATTCAACTAAAAAGAGCAAAACATTCAAGGAAAAGTTGTAAGTAGTAAATTAACGAAAACAATTATTCATATTCATATAAATATCTATTTATATTCGCAAAAAGCTGAAAATACATTTTGACAGTAAAAAATATATATATCTAGAAATCTTAGTTTTTTACAATTCCTTTTCTTATTTGCATAAATATACTTACAAATATAATATATCATCAAATATAAAATATACACACAAACAAACAGGCGTATATACTGATACACAAACCAGTGCTGAACGTCACCACCAGTACAAGGCCTGTCCTTCTTTGATGGGGTTGTTTACACATGGCTTCTTTAAATTGCAAATTTCAAAAAATTTCAAAACTCCGACGACCCCGAAATGCGTGACGATAAAACAAAGGGTGTTGCTGCGCAAACCGATTGGCGTATGACATCACCAATCGATCGGTCTGCGCAGCGCCCCTTCACACTACATTCGTTTCGCCGCATTTAATTATAGTGGGGGGCATACGGAACTTGTAGTTTTTAAATATAATTGGAAGAGGCGAATGTCTCCATAATTTATTCAACACCCACAATCCTCCTCGATCTCCGCGGCGCGCATGCGCGGAGCCGTAAACAGGAGCTGTCCTCGTCTGGTGGTGCTGCTCTGATTTCATTGATCGGCTGTACGTGCGAGAGGGTTTATTTACGCGATGGAAGAAGAACTTAAATGTCCGGTTTGCGGTTCTTTCTTCAAGGAGCCCGTTATTCTACCGTGCTCTCATAATGTCTGCCTGGCGTGCGCCCGAAACATCATCGTGCAAACCCCGGAGGGCGAGACCCCTCCTCAGAACCGAAGCTCCGGCATCTCGGACTACGATTACCTGGATATGGATAAAATGAGCATGTACAGCGAGACGGACAGCGGCTACGGGTCATACACGCCGTGCCTAAAATCTCCCAACGGGGTGCGGGTGTTCCCCCCGACCCTGGTCCACCGCCACTGCTCCATCACCTGCCCGCTCTGTCACCGCAGCGTGTCGCTGGACGAGCGGGGTCTCCGAGGACTCCAGCGCAACCGGCTGCTGGAGGCGATCGTGTCCCGCTACCAGCAGAGCCGCGCCGCCTCCGTCAAATGTCAGCTATGCGACCGCAACCCGGTGGACGCCACGGTGATGTGCGAGCAGTGCGACGTATATTACTGCGCTCCGTGCCAGCAGCGCTGTCATCCTTCCCGCGGACCGCTGGCCAAGCACCGGCTGGTGCCGCCGACTCAAGCGCAGGCGGTGAGCGCGCAGCCGGCGGGCGCCTGCGCACGCAAACAGGCGACTTGCGTGGACCACGAAGCGGAGAACTACAGCATGTACTGCGTCAGCTGCAAGACCCCCGTGTGCTACCAGTGTCTGGAGGAGGGCAGACACGCCAAACACGACGTGAAGCACCTGGCCGTCACGTGGAAACAACACAAGGTAACTAACCAGCGTTTTGTAGTAGAACCATAGTAACCATAACATGTATTATGGTCTCAATATAGTAACTTGTCAATCCACCAAACATTTTTTTTCAATAATAAACCGATGAACCCACTGAAACTTTGATTTACATGATGAACATCTTACCATACACTATCATTAAAAAGTACACTGACCTCACATCATTGAGCAAGATAAGGCTAGTCCAGTAACACACACATATTGGTTTGTAATTGTGAATGCTTAGTCACACTCACTATGTTTTAACACACGCACACACGCACGCACGCACGCACGCACGCACGCACACACACACACACACACACACACATACACACACACACACACACACACACTGTTGTTCCTGTTCATGTTCTCTGTACACTTCTCACTGCCCTCTGTGTGTCTGTGAGTGTGGGATGAAGAGATTTGGGTTGTGTGTGTGTGTTCTATACAGTACTACTGCCGGCGGGGAGGAACTGTGCGAGTGTGTATGAGTCAGTCTAAATTCAATCCTCCCTCTGGGCATCTTTCTTCTTCATCCGCCTTAATGGATTCACATGGAAGCGCACAATAGATAATTTTTCACACATTGTATGAAGCTGTCAATTGGAACGCCACCCGCACCTTTAGCCCTGAACCTACCCGGGGTTGGTTTAAGTGCTCATTGTTCCAATGAGCGATTGGCTTTCCTAATAATATCAGATGCAAAGGATTAAAAATAGGGAATATATTGTGATTGTTTTTGTGGATAAAGCATTGGGTCGGAGGTCTGAGTACTGATGTAAATGCCCCTCACCCATGATGATTCCTCAGAAATGATGATTCCTTGGTTTCCGGATGATACACATAGTGAAAATGTCTTATTGCAATATTTGCCAGATGGTATTTAAAACACTACCAGAAGTTATTCTGTGAGCGACCCAAAAGTTAAAATCTAATTTTAATTTGAGGTTATGGATTTTTTCACCCTAAAAAGAAAATTCTGTCATCATTTACTCACCTTCTCTTCATTTTAAAACGATACAGCTTTCTGTCTTCTGCAAAACACAAAAGAAGATATTGTGGTTTTAGGTTACCAATGGTTTTAGGTTACCAACACTTTTCATAATATCTTCTTTTGTGTTTTGCAGAAGAAAGAAAGTCATACAGGCCTAAAATGACAAGAAGATGAGTAAATGATGATTGTATTTTTATTTTGGAGTGAACTGTCCCTTTAAGGAGTTTTAGTGTGTTGCTGTGTAACTGTGCTCTGACGTCTCCACGCACTCCCTGGATAACTATTAACTGAGCCTTAACCTTTGACCCCTGACCCTTTCCTTAAACACTACCCATCACACCGACCCTGACCAGCCAGAGACACGTCTGTCCTCTAAATAGCGCTGTGAATCTTGATTTAAAGGTGTTTGTGGATGTGCATGTGTTCTGCTGCAGACAGGTGGCTAAAGCAATGACTTGAAATTGGGCGACAGAGATATAGCCCTCAAATCCTGCCCTGGAATGACCCGGCACAACAATGCATTTCACTCTAATCGGACACCAGATTCAAGTCTTGCAGTCTTTATTAGAAGAAATAAAATGGACTCTAGCACCAAGCATAACACAGAAATCCCATCTCCTCAGATACATATTCATAAATACAGAATGAAAAGAGGCTGTGGCCTCTCCACACACACACACACACACACATTTATGACATGCAAGGATGGCTTTCACACACATGAACGCACAGCGCGCACACACATACTTTCAGTCAGAATGTAGGTTAGATGTATGTGACAAAAAATGTAATAGCGTTCGTCCATATGCCATTGCTGTGTGTGTGTGTCCCTTTTCACGCTTTTTTCCTGCCGGCTATCTCATCTGTGACCAAACGAACAGTTCACAAAGCAAAAATATAAGCCATACTTTCCTTTTTATAACGGGAACATTTTCTAAAGAGAATTAATAAATGAGTACATGTATAAAAAAATCACACGATTGGTGACAGTGACAATAGGAGCTCAGATGTGTTTGATCCCTCACCACCACAGTGAATGTTGGTCATTCAGCAGGTTTCAATACAAAACTATTACTGTCATGGAAAGACAGGAAACGTGAGAAATATAAATAGAGGAAGTTCCACACAACCTCCTACGAATGTGACCCGTCCTTTTCAACGACTGAGTACAGATCCTTGTAATCTTGCAGGTTTCCATGGTTACACACAAATGTTAAGCCAATGTTTCATTTTCCCACTCAACCACCAGCGATTTTCAAACTTTCAGAGAGCTCCTAGATCTCCCTCACAAAATCATGTCCTGATCATATTTTACCATAGACAAAAAAGAACTTACATTTAGTATAATAAAGATATGAAGCTTATTGTTAAGATATTTTTATATTGTTTTGTTTTCATAATGCTCACACATGTTTGACCTTTCTTGCAGTTTATTCACAATTTTCTCAACGGAGAATCTTATTATAAAGAATAACGTAATATGTTTTATTTTTTAGTACATTTGCACACACTGAATGGAGGTACAAAAAAGAAAATTCGCATAATTGTAAAAAAAAGGCACAAATGCGACAGAATGGTCCTAAAATAAACATAATTTTCTTTTAGCAAAATATAATTTCCTTCTATTTTTTTGTTTTTTCATCGTTGGATAAGTTTAGTCTATATCTTAGAAAAAACTGTTTAGAGGAATTGTAGTATGAAATATTTCCCAAAAACTCCCCCTTATGTCATTTCAAACCCATATGACCCTTTCTTCTCACGGAGAACAAAAGATGTCCAAGCATATCTTTTCAATACAATTCAAGCGCACTGTCAGGAGTAAGCGGCGACAGCCGCGACACAATAACAGAGGACCCAAGAGCAGACAGCGGATAAGGGATAAATAATAATAAATAACTTTAATAACAAAACAAGAAAAAATACCCGCGAGGGGGTAAAACAACAGAATGACTCGGGTGCACGAGACTCACTAAACTAACTTGACTAAATACAACATAAGACATGACTACTAAAAACTAGACTCAACTTACAGGACACTTCTGGACAAGGCGGGAGACAAGGGTACAAGGTAAAGTCTTTGAACATTAACAAACTCAAAAATCTCCCAGAGTCCCCAACTCACAAAATTAAATAGGGATCAAAGCAAGAGGGGGTCTGGTGCGGAAACTACAAGGCTTAAACAAACGACTTTAACAAAAGAAGAATTTGAGAAAGGAACTCCGTATGACAGAACGAGCAAGCGCTGGAAAGACATAACTGAGGCTGTGACATTTTACCTGGCCAAAGACATGATTCCCATGAAGACTGTGGAAAATGAGGTCTTTAAAAGACTGCTCAAAGTCGTAGATCCACGTAACGAAAAACCCAGCCGCAAATATTTTTCATCCATGGCCATTCCACAGCTTTACTCCGAGTGCAGCAACAAGATGCAAAACAGAATTTAAAATGTAAAGGTTTTTGCTACAACAGCTGATTTAGGGTCTTACACTTGCATTAAATATTAAATTGTTTAAAATATTCTTGAAAATATAAATGGTAAAGAGTATATTTTTATATGGGGACATTAGTTTGGCTTTATTGTAGCTCTGTAATTTGCAAAATAATTTTAAAACCAACTTGAAAAAGAACCGGGATAAAGTCGTGAACTGGGATCTATCTAGAAAAAATTGTGATTCGATTTTTTTCTATATCACCCACCCCTACTTTTAAGTACGTTTGGATAGAAGCTTTTGCCAAATGCACACATGTAAAAGGAAATGTTAAAAAGACATAATGAAATGAGAAAGAGATAAGTGGTGTCAGTTAGTTGTTCCTCTGACCTTCAGACATTCATCGTTCATCACACAGAGAGACAACGGCTGTGTTCCAAAAGCCTGTTGAGCTGCCTACACTGCACAAATCATCTCATTCAGTATCTTAGTCCTGTTGTCACGTAAAGATATCTAAGCATCCCTAAAACAAGACAAATTCTGTTGAAGATACATTTAGAATGGAAGTTTTTAATGAATAAAGGAATTATTTTTCTTCCTTATAGATACTTCCTTTATTTGTCTTAAATTTCCAGTGTATGAAATTTAGTGATATCTAGTGGTGAGATTGCAAATTGCAACCAATGGTTTACCCCTTCCTTTTAAAGCAACACTTTGTAGTTGTCGACTACAGACTTCCAGAAAGTGTAGTGTAGTTTAGTGTAGTGTATGGAAAGCCTCCCTGTGTGCTTTCCCCACAATCAAGGTCACTGGCACATCACCACAAATTCGTATTATCTTCTATCACACGCACACACACACATGCACACACACGCTTGCACACGCAAACATGTTGATAAACAGAGCACTCAATTGCCTTGACAGTAAAATCAACCGGAGCAGTTATTGAAATGTCCCTCTGATGTCCCCTACACGCACACACACACACACAAACTGCTTGTCTTATAGTGTCTCTGAATTCAATTCGATTCGTGTCTCATCAACTCTTCATCACAGTGCTCTGGTGAAGTAGATAACAAGATAAAAGCTCTCGGTCTATTAGCAGGACGGAGAGCTGGAATACAGAAGCACATCTCTATATTTTAATGGCATTTCATGTTTGTATGGCTTGTTTCACAGAGCACTCTACTTACAGTAATCATAGACAAAGTCACTATTTCAATTTAGCTGGCGGCAATAACATTTACATTTAGTCATTTAGCAGACGCTTTTATCCAAAGCGACTTACAAAGAGTTTAGGAGCAATAAGCGATATGTCATGCAGGAGCCATAATACATTAGGTGCCAATACAAAGTTACTGGTTTCAACCAAAGCTAGACCACTACCTGTTGAGAGAAAGGGTTAGTGTATTTTTTTTTTTTCATTTGTTTGTCAAGTATTCACAGAAGAGATGGGTTTTAAGTAGTTTTTTAAATGTTGTGAGAGATGTGGTTGAACGGACAGAGATAGGAAGAATGTTCCACCATGAAGGAGTTGTGAATGAGAACGAGCGGGAGAGCGATTTACAGCCCTTATGGGAAGGCAATACAAGACGCCGCTGGTTTGCTGAACGCAGGGATCTTGAAGGGGTGTAGGACTGCAGGAGAGTGTGGAAGTAAGCCGGTGCAGATCCAGTGATAGTCCTGTAGGCAAGCATTAGTGACTTGAATCTGATACGGGCTGCAACCGGTAGCCAGTGAAGAGAGATTAAAAGGGGAGTCACGTGAGCCCTTTTGGGCTGTTGGAAGACGAGGCGTGCTGCTGCGTTCTGAACCAGCTGGAGCGGTTTGATAGCCTTTGCAGGAACACCAGCAAGGAGAGCATTGCAGTAGTCCAACCTTGAGATTACCAGTGCCTGGACAAGGAGTTGTGCCGCATGCTCCGTGAGGCACAACAAATAAATGCTATTTAATAAATGCTATTTCTTAAAGATGTACTATTTACACTTACCGAAAATAGCTGTATTTTCTTTGGATCAAGTAGAAATAGTAGTTAGATGCTATTGGCACTTACAAATAGTGGCAGATAACGTTACTACTTACACTTCAGTATTGTTGTGCATTAAACATTATGTAAGGGATAATGTAGAGGCAGCCAGTTTTTAATCCTTGAAATAAATCCCGACAGTGTGAACAGGACCTTACGAGAAGGGGAGGGCTTCTTGTTTGTTCGTGTTCATGTGTTTTGGAGGAGAAGGGGCTTCGAAGGGGCTTCGAGGGTGGCATCATGATTTCAGAGCTAGCAGGCTAAAGTTAGCATCTTACCAAATCGTATATTCCGCCTTTAAGTAAGAAACGACGTTCAAATGTCATGAACAGGCAATTTGGTTTAATAATTTTTAATTTGCTAAAAAAAAACTGTCAAAATGATTTTCTGCATTCGGGCAGTTGACCGAGGCCGTTTAGTCTCCTTTCAATGGCGCATATCCGCATTACCCTTTGTTACTGCATATACTGACGTAGCAACAGCGTGACACTGTCGTAGACAGATGCAGAAGTAGTTTGTAGAAAATTTACCCCCCAAAAAATGTTATTTTACATTTGCATTATTTATAAGCTTTTGTAGAAATGTCCATACATTTGTGTCATGATTCCGCCATCATGTCATGTCTATTCTTGATCCTGGGGCGGAGTTAAGTTAAGTTAAGTTAAGTTTAGTCTTAGTTGTATTGTCTAGTGTTGTATTTAGTCCTTGTTAGTTAAGTTTAAGTGGTTTTTATTCCTGTTCTTGTATATTGTTTTGCCCCACGTGGGTCTTTGTTTTGTGTTTCAATAAAGTCTTTGTTATTCCCGTCTGCACCGCTGCCTGCATCTGGGTTCTTCATCCCCGAACCCTGACACATTTGCCAGTACATTTTCTGTTATTTTTATTTTGTAACATGAATGTTTTAATAGTTCTAGTTAAAACGACACCATACATCCACAAAAAAATCACCAGCTGAAAATAGTTTGAAAAGGAAAAGTTTGAAAATTTCTATATTCTACCTGAACTATAACAAAAAGTGACAAATATAAAACCGTATTTACAGTAATAGAGCAGCACCAGTGACAGTAACAGTGTACCTCACAGCATATTTTAAAAGCTGAAAATGTGTATTTATATGTAGCAATGTTTATCTATAAAGTAGTATCTAAGATTCTCATATTCTTGTAAACAGCTTCATTCTGTTGAAAATCATCCATTATTTTTACTAGTTAATTTTAAGTGCATCGGTACATCCTCTGTGTAATTGACTGTGTGACCTTTCTGCCGTCTGTGATCTATACACTACAACTAGACTCATGACATTCTGCACTTTCAAGTCTGCTAACAATGTATTAAAAAAAGCAACAAGAGAAAATCCAGCCCATTTCTTTGTTCGATTCTGTTGGTGAAATTAGCCGGAGTGGTGTGCAGGAGGGGCCGGTTGTTGTGGTCTGTTGGCACAAAGGCAAAGGTGAGACGGTGACCCCACCGCATCATTGAACCCCAGCAGTGTCCGGTTGTCGCCTTCTGAACACACAGGCACACATACTGAGAGTAGAGGGCCATGAGAAGGGTATCTGTCAGGGTCTTGTTAGCGGCTTGGACAGCTTGCCAGGGCAGATGGTACATTAATGGAGCATGGAGCTGTTTGTGTGTGTCTGCTTGTTTTTTTATGTGTGTGTGTGTGTTTGTTTCTCTGGTTGATTTAAGACCCTGCTGATTGCAAGAAGGCCAGGAAAGGCCCAGAGGAAGAGGAGCAGGTGGGAAGGATGTGTGTGTGAACCTGGCAAGGTGTTTTCCGCAGGCTTGAATGATCATTAGTCACTAAGCTGGAGTTCCTTTGAAGTGTTTAAGATGAAGAATATGGGACCTTTTAAAAATCATGCCTGCTTACTTGACCTATAAATATGTCATATACATCGCAATAGCCATTTTTCCATTTTCTCTGCAATAAACATTTCTAGACCATATATGTGACTGTACTCAATGAGTTGCTCATAACACTAGCAACAACAAGAACACTGGGTATTAAGTTGATTTTATGATTGATTCGATGCAAAGTTATTATGGTCTGAGCAATGTAAAATAATAAGATTGAATTATGTTTGATTGACTGAACATATGATCATTTTACCCTTGTTAATCTTTAATTATAAGTATTGCTGGGCTGGAGTTCAGTATGTAGGTTTTAGAATGCTGGGAAATATGAGTGGTGTTTAGAAATAATGGGTAATGTTGGGTGGTGTTTGTTAATGCTTGGAACTCTGGGCATTGTTTAAAATGTTGATGTTGGGTTGTATTTGGAAATGTTGGAGATGGGTAGTATTTAAGAATGTGAATGTTGTTAATGCTATTATAATGTTAAAATAATGATGATGTTAGTGGTATTTTTTGGGGGGGCAGTATTTCAGTTTTTTTATGATGAGTGGTTTTTATGTCTTTTGAAATATGGGTTGCATTTGAAAATGTTGATGGTATTGGGTGGTGTTTGATTATGTTTGGAATTCTGAGTTTTGTTAGAAAATATTAAAGTTGGTTGGTATTTGAACATGTCGGAGATCGGAAGTATTTAAGATTGTGAAGGTAAATGTTGTATATTGGTGGCTTGGTATCATTGTTGGACTGTGATTAAAACTGGTATTTTAGTTGTGTTTTATAATGCTGATGATGCTAGTGGTGTTTTTTCTTTTGGGTATCATTTTGAAAATACTGGGGATGGGCAGTATTTGAGTTTTTTAATGAGTTGCGTTTATGTCTTTTTGTCACGAAACGTAATGAGATAGAGGAGAACCCAAATGCAGGCAGCGGTACGGGGTAACAAAAGATTTTAATAAACACAAAACAAAAACCCACAATGGGGTAAAATACAGGGGATAAACAAAGACAGCCAAACAGGAACGAAAAACTCACGTAGGGTAACAAACTGTAACAAAAACTCTCAGGAACAGAGTGCTGGAGCAGAAACGCTGGGACACAGCGTATGTATAAATCCTGGGTACAGCAGTACAGACGAGCAAAGTTACAAGTAACCAACGAGCACAAGACAGAGAATACCAGGGCATTAAATGGGGAGACGAACAAAGGATAATTACAATAGGCAGGTGTGGGTAATAAAACACTCAAGGGAAGCTAACGAGGAGACGAGAGGGGCGGGGCCATAGACGAGACACGAGAAGGCGCATGACAGCCAATATCTAAGCCATGCCATGTCCTTCCCACACAAAACCCTAGACTTAGTCATGACTCCGCTGCAAGAATAAGAATAAAGATAATATGATAGCGGAATCATGACATAAGCCCCCCCTCAAATGAACACCTCCAGGTGTTCACCAAGGGGTAACTAACAAGACAAGACAGACTGGGTAACAGACAAAAACCAACAGAACATTGAAAACATGATCAGGGGCAGACAGGCAAATATCACACTTGGGTTAGGGTGGCATAATATAAACAACAGACATGGGAGGGGTGGTGGGGCAAAACAAGAGTTCCTAGGGGGCAGTCCAAAAGGGTATGGATAGGGTGGGACAGTCTTAGGGGGAGTCACGGTCCGGGGTGGCGCTCTGGAGCGTGAAGCCCCGGGGGGATTGACTGGGGAAGTCCAGTGGGGAACAGGGGCAGGCTTGGTTTCCGGCTGGAAGGCCGGCTGGAACACTGACTGGATAGGGCTAGACGCCGGCTGCTGGGCCGGGCTGGGCGCCGGCTGCTGGGCCGGGCTGGGCGCCGGCTGCTGGGCCGGGCTGGGCGCCGGCTGCTGGGCCGGGCTGGGCGCCGGCTGCTGGGCCGGGCTGGGCGCCGGCTGCTGGGCCGGGCTGGGCGCCGGCTGCTGGGCCGGGCTGGGCGCCGGCTGCTGGGCCGGGCTGGGCGCCGGCTGCTGGGCCGGGCTGGGCGCCGGCTGCTGGGCCGGGCTGGGTGCCGGCTGGACCTGGACCGTGGACTGAACCGGAGCCGTGGCTGGTGCCTGCGGTGGAGGAAGCAACCCCCTCCTTTGCTTCTTCCTTGATCGGACCACAGGGCGTGTGGGCGGCTGCAAAGAGGTGATAGGGGGACTAGTGAGCCTTACCATCCCAGTGGTGAGAACCCGGTCCTCCGGGATAGAATCCAGGTGTGAATGGGAGGAGTCCTGGGGGCCGCTGAAAGCGAGATCCTTTACCAGATCCTGGAAAGACCCCCGGATCATCCTCTCCCGTTCCTCCGGCGGAGGAGGACTGACGAGGCCAGCAAGGAAATAAGAGTTCAACAGGACCTCTGGGAGAAAGCCCCGCCTAGCCACAGATCCTCGTGCATAATCCTCCAGGGTCCGATCACCCTGGGGAGGAAAAGGGCCGTTGCCTTTCTTGACCTCATTGGTGGTTGACTGCCACCAAGTCTGGGACGAGCTGCTGCCTGCTGGGTTCATTAGTGGCTCGTTGGTTCTGTCACGAAACGTAATGAGATAGAGGAGAACCCAAATGCAGGCAGCGGTACGGGGTAACAAAAGATTTTAATAAACACAAAACAAAAACCCACAATGGGGTAAAATACAGGGGATAAACAAAGACAGCCAAACAGGAACGAAAAACTCACGTAGGGTAACAAACTGTAACAAAAACTCTCAGGAACAGAGTGCTGGAGCAGAAATGCTGGGACACAGCGTATGTATAAATCCTGGGTACAGCAGTACAGACGAGCAAAGTTACAAGTAACCAACGAGCACAAGACAGAGAATACCAGGGCATTAAATGGGGAGACGAACAAAGGATAATTACAATAGGCAGGTGTGGGTAATAAAACACTCAAGGGAAGCTAACGAGGAGACGAGAGGGGCGGGGCCATAGACGAGACACGAGAAGGCGCATGACAGCCAATATCTAAGCCATGCCATGTCCTTCTCACACAAAACCCTAGACTTAGTCATGACTCCGCTGCAAGAATAAGAATAAAGATAATATGATAGCGGAATCATGACACTTTTGAAATTTAGGTGGCATTTGAAAATGTTTATGATATTGGGTGGTGTTTATGAAGAAAAGAAGGATATGGTGTTTAAAATCCTGGTAATATGGGGTGGCGTTTGAGAATGTTAGGCGGTATTTTTGAATATTGAGGGTGATGTTTGAAGATGCTTAAAATGTTAAATGGTTTTGGTAACGATGAGGAACAGTAGTGTTTGTATTAATGTACAGCACATGGAGATAATGTGTGGTGATTTTTGAGATGTTTAACTGGTGTTAATGAATATAGGCTTCTAGTTGAGTTCCTGAAGACCACAATATTATATATATATATGTAACATTATTTACAACCTATTTTATTTACAGAAATACTGATCCTTCAACAAAAGCTTTTGAAAGTTCGAAACACATGTAATGATCTATGTTTATGTGTGTGTCTGTGTGCAGTGTCAGCTGTCCCAGGCGCTGAATGGAGTGTCTGACAAAGCCAAGGATGCCAAAGAGTTCCTAGTGCAACTGAAGAACCTGCTACAGCACATACAGGTACGTCATGATAAATAAACGAATCAACCCTTCACATGCAATAAAACACTAATGGAAATATGGCAATCGTGCAGGTTTGAATCTCTCTGCTGTAATTGCATTGCATCGCTATGTTTGAACACCTGAAAATTACCCCAAATCTTCTCATCATAGCAAGTGGTAGAAAATAACAACATAATCAAAGCAGCCGTGCTAGCAGAACTTGTATTAGCATATATTAGCTTTGATTTGCCAGCGTCTCATTATGCATGCAAATGAAGAGCGTGTTCAAAAGAAATTGGGGCAGTTATAATAATCAACATGTGTCTTGCAAAATATGCAACATTTCACATGAACAGGTTAAAATGGATTTCTGCATGTTTTATGATTCAACATCAAAAGCTTTGCTAATCATATGAGTGTATGAACAGTGGTTCTCTATAGCACTGATTCCCAAACTAGGGGGCGGCACCCCTAGAGGAGGCACAGGGTCTTTACAAGTGGGCACGAAAAGGCTTAGATATTGTCGGCCTCCCAACACTTAAATTCAACTGCCAGCTGACAATGTCTCTGTTTATTACCATTTTTTCGGAGTTATAACTTAAGAACAATGTAGCGATAGGAAGGTTATGGGAAACGCGGCCCAGGTTCTTATATTCCTTACTGTTAAGAGCTTGCTTATTAGGAACTATCCACTTGTACTTGCTCTGCATGTACAAATCAAATCATATTATATAGAACTCAAACCAATATAATTCAATCAATATTATATGAGCTTGCAGGTAAAGGACGTTTTATCCCAGTGTCTTGATGTGGGTGTATGTAGGTGATGGAGATCCGGTGGGGCTCGATAACATGTTTTGATTGTACATATTAACTGATGAAACACATCATCCATCTGTACTGAAGTCAGATATATGCAAATTTCACACATAGACCAAACTTGTCATGGATTTCTGCCTGGAGACCACTGGATTATGAGCTATATTTTCTCGAAGAGAGTTGGAGAGTTTAATGCCTTTTCATACTGCCCAGCACGCAGAGAGAGAAAGAGAGAGAGAAAGAGAGAAAGAGAGAAAGAGAGAGAGCAAAAGAGAGAGCGAGAGAGAGAGAGAGAGAGAGAGAGAGAGAGGATGCGATTGTAGACCTGGCACTGAAGTGCTGTAATGAAGTGTTTCAGTCTGCTGCGTCACACACACACAATTGTCAGTATTCGACACCTCTTTGTATATGAAAACGATGTTATCATTTGCTTACCCCCATGATCTATAATGAAAAAAATGGATTGCACAACATAATGTTGAAGCCAACGTGCCACTTTGTTCTATTGTATTAATAGGAAAGTATCTGATTTGAATGAGAAAACATTACCTGAAGAGTCACCGTTTTTTTATCTGATGTCTTCATGTACATTCTCACAGTCACAATGCAAGTTTAATGTTTACTAACACTATTGTCTTCTATTAAATGAAAGGGAATGGTGAACAGGGAGCCACTTAAGTGGTGTTTTGTTAGGAGTATATGAACATTGGTTCTCTAGAGAAATGCAATGTTTCACAAACAGACACGTCTTCTTCAGTGTTCCTCGCTTCCATCTGCACCAGTATCAGTATGTGGGTGTTAGAGAGGAGATCTGATGCACAACTCAAAGTGAATGAATTATAAGCTCTCTTCTGAACTCCTACACTCACGCGCATCACTACCAGCTTTACAAAACGCATTTTAAAGGTGAAATGTGTAATATCTGCACTGATACACCAAGCTAAGCTGAACATAGCAGTCATTATTTCTGTTAGTTCTTCTCGATATTTGATGTGTTTGATATGTTAACATCGAAGCTTCACCAAAGTACATCCAGCTATTAACTCTTTCCCCGCCAGCCTTTTAAAAAAAAGTGGAAAATTTTGATGGCTCACAGTACATTTTCTGTTATTCATTTATAGACAAACAATATGTCCAATTAAAGAACAGTCTCTCTGCTTTTAAACAAAAGAAACCATATTCTTCTATCTTCATTTTTTTTTATCACTCCTTAGATGTGGGTAGATTTCTTCAAAAATGCATCACTTTGATTAAACATCTGAGATTATTAACATGTTTTGGTCAAAGACTTCACCCAGATTACACTCAGAACAATCATTAAAAACAGATAAAACATATATGTTCAAGGTTCAGAGCTTCTGTACTTTTTCCAAAGGTGTGTAACATCGGCACCTGCTGTATAACAGTACAAACACCGATTGCCGTAATAACTCGTCTTTGGCAGGGAACTTTTTTTTTAAATGAAGGGATAACTCGTCAATGGTGGTGAAAGAGTTAAATTTAAGGTGCCAAATTGTCGTATTCAGAAAACGTTACGATTTTTTAAGGTTTCTTGATATTAAACACCAAGGCTTAACATTAAGGCCTGTGCCATGGCCATGGGCTAGAACGAGAGACGCTCGGGCCAGCTGATAGACATGTCACTTCCCCCGATCGGGCCAGTGCTGTATCGTAAATACAGCTTGCTTGTTCAAATATTCTCAAAAAGACGCAGAGAACTCGATTCTGTTCTCAGGGTTTTTTTGAAATATACGCTTTGCCAGAAAGGCACAACTCAGACAAAGTGCAAACTACTGCATAGAGTTCTCTTTTACGGCTCTTAAACAGACATATGCACTTGAAATGATGCCAAAATGCCCATATTAGCAAGTATCTAAGTAAAAAAATCCATTTTGTTTTAAATGAATGTAAATAATTTGGAAATAAAATGCATGGAATCTCTTAAAGGGGCAGCAGCATAAATACAGTAATGTTCATCAAACAACAAAGGACGAAGACAAAATCACTAAAGAATGTGTGTCATGATTGAATCAGAACAGCTCCTGACTAATCAATTTAAATGTAATAGTCATTGTTGGGTAAGTTACTCTTAAAAAGTAATTCCTTACTAGTTACTCCTTACATATTCAATAGTGTAATTAGATTACTGCACAAATGACTCTTTCCAAAAAGTATTGAATTAGTTATTACTTATTACTTTCTATATCCTACATCAACGTTGATAAGAATTGATTCAAGGATAGACATGAAACGGCTTATTTAATTCATTCAGATAAACCACATCAATTATTCTTATAAACAGACCAAAGTATGCAAATGTGATAATCATACATTCAAGCATTTTAAAGTTAGACATATAAGTTTGAAGTCGTTCCCACTATTGAATATATTATACAGTATTTAGTTCAATGACATCAGAAGTAACTGTCATTAAATTACAGAAAAAACAAGAGTAATGCCTTCCTTTACTTTATGACGGGAAAAGTAATTCAATTACAGTTACTAATTATTTAGTAACTAGTTACACCCAACACTGCTTATAGTAAGATTGTGTCTGTATTTCATCTAAAAAAAAAAAATATTTGTATATTTGCTACAAAATACTTTGATTAATTGTTCTTATTTTATTACTAGCTGATAAATTGTCTTCAACAAAATTCAGTGTAAGAGTAAGGCCAATAGTTTTTATACTATAATAACCATATTGATTAAGATTACATGGGCAAGACAACAAACAAACTAATAACTAGACAATATTATTTATCTATTACCTTTTTGTGGTGGGGCCAGTAAAAAAATTCAATCACTTGCTCGACTGGGCCAGTAGAAAAGATCTTTAGCATTGAGAGCTGAACACTGTCTGATATAAGAAATAAAGTCATATCGCATTGTATTATAATGTTACATGGTTTCAGCTGTTTCAAAACAAATGTTAATATAAATATTAGCATTTACTTTGGTGAACAAAAAAAGTGACAAAAACAGCAAAATAAGCCAATGAATAGATAGAAAATTGCAGATAAAGCTATATTCCTGGGGTTGACTTGTGTGTGTGTGTGTGTGTGTAACAGGAGAACGGGGTTGAGTTTGAGGCATGTCTCGTGGCTCAGTGTGATTCGTTGATTGAAGCTTTGACTCGGCAGAAGGCCAAACTCCTCACCAAGGTCACCAAGGAGAAAGAGAGCAAACTGAAGGTAAGTCAAAACACACACGTTGGGTTGGCTTTCCATAGACAAAAGGATTTTTTTTTACTGTACAGACTGTATATTGTATCCTCTTACCCTCATCATAAACCCAAACCGAAACATCTCACAAATCTTTCTGCATTTTAACATTTAAATCATTTAGTTTGATTTATTGGCGGACACTCTATAAGGACTTATGGTCACACCCACACACACATATGTTCCAAACATTAAAGGGACACTTCACCCAAAAACGCAAATTCTGTCATCATTTACTCACCTTCAAGTTGTTCAAAATCTGTATAAAGGTATTTGTTTTGATGAATTCTTTGGGAGAATGTTTATAACCAGACCGATTTTGCCCCCCATTGACTACCATCGCAGGAAAAAATTACTTTACTCTTTTTTTATTCTGTTGAACACAACAGAAGAAATTTTGAAGAATGTAGGACAGCAAACAGTTCTGGGGCAACTTTGACCATATATATTTTCCTACTATGGGAGTCAATGGGGGGCAAAATCTGTCTGGTTATAAACATTATTCCAAATATCTTTCTCTGTGTTCAGCAAAACAAAGAAACTGTCAACAACTCAACTCAAAGGCGAGTAAATGATGACAGAATTTGCATTTTTTAGTGATCTGTTATATTGCTTTGGCTGTTTGCTACTCTGTATTTTCAATGGAGAGAGATTATTTTCTCAGTGGGTCACCTGACATTGTGCCAGATGCGATGGCGATAGAGAGAGTTTCTGTATTACAATTCTCTCATGGCATGACACAGAGGAGATTGAGTTTTAGTTTCAGTCGTGCCACAGCATATGTTCAGAGGTTATTTCTTCCACCTCGCGGCCTGGCACCAATACAGCTTTATTTGATCAGTGAATTAAAGTAGAGCTATAGCTGCTTTAAGAAAACAATGATGTTGACATTTCAAGCACAGTTCAGTGCGGTGAAGTCTGTATATTTATAAAGAATGAATGCAAAAACATCATTTCCGCAGAGAAGTCTTCCTCGCCTCACACATCGAAACCAATGCAGTATCAGTTCAGATCATGTACACAATAGACCACCATACACCATCCTTCCCATCAGTTTCAGTTCTCGCTGTGTGATCCCTGATCACATTTGACTGGTTATAGCTTTCCTGTAGCTCAGTGGTAAGAGCATTGGGTTAACAACGCAAGGTTGTGGGTTGCACATAAGTATAAATCTATAGGTTACTGCAATGTAAGTCGCTTTGGATAAAAGCGTCTGCCAAATGCGTTAATGTAATACAATAGATTATTAGTTGTGGGTCTCAAAATATGTTCCTCCATCTGCCAGGTTTTGTGTTAATGTTATGAAGTATTTCTGGATGCTATTTTCCGCTCTAATTCATCTGTTTCAAGCCAGTAGTCTTATACATCACGCCACACTAAACAAAGCATGACACGGTGTCGGGGGGGAATGTGTCGTGTATTTTATAATTAATAGCTTTTCTATACATAGTTTTATACATCACCAAGATTTGTTTGTATATATAAAATTTTGGGTTCATAAAGTAAAAAAAGCATTGCAAAATAGCAATTTTATTGATTTCACACTCATCATAAATAGAAGCTCTTCCACAGGGATAGAAACAGGAAGATACAAAAATCTTTTTTCCTTTGTCTATACGGGCAGTCACATCTTATTGAAATCTTAAGCAGGTGTTTTTAAAAAATATATAACCGCCACGCATAACACACTCTGGGGCTCATTTTGTTTTGTATTGTTTAATTCCTCATTCATTAGGACCCTGAAGGGTTAATTTCTGTGCTGTCATTTATAATTATACAGTCATTAATCTGTGTCCTGAGAGCGCCTGACATGCATCATTAAATCATTAAACGTTATAATTCATGCATCATTACTTATTTGATCTGATCGTCTTCACCATTTGATATGGCAAATGAAAGATGAACGAATGTTGAGTGCTGCTTTGTTTTGCGGTATCAGATACTGATAATTATGTATATTTAAGATAATATATAAATGTTTTAAACATCAATTATTACTTGATCATTGAGATATGCGAGGCAATGCTGTCTTGTGAATACACAGTACAAACTTTTGAAATAGTCTTGTATGTGTGAAAATATTGGTTATCAAGTTCTTTGAAGTGTTTGAAGACACAAAATACTGTATGAGTTTTTGATTAACGTTTAATGTGGAAAACATTCTAATGATGGTTCTATGTCATTCTTTTCTTGAAGAGAACACTTAAAGAAAAACTTAAAAATAAGTTAAAACACGGTCATGACCTTACATTTACATTTATGCATTCGGCAGATGCTTTTATCCAAAGCGACTTACATTGCTTTACCCTATACATTTTACATAGGTATTTGCAATCCCCTGGGGTCGAACCCACAACCTTGCATTGTTAACGCACTGCTCTTACCACTGAGCTACAGGAAAGATTAAAACTCTTGAAATTAAATTATTTTGTACACCAAGCTCAGGTTTATTTGGTGTCGTTTATTTTGTTGTACAATGGGCAACTGAGGGTTTTGGAAAATGAAAAACTCAGCAGTAACACACAGGACATGGGAAGGAAGAGTAGAAAAATTAGCAAGGAACAACAGATCACAGGTTACACGTAAATCCACAATATTTTTTTGGGAAATATTTGGACATAAAATGACATTCATGCTAACTTCTGTCCACTTGGTTACCTTTACTGGTAATACAGTGGACAATAACTTAGTTTACATTTTGATACATTTTTGGGGCTTAAAATCACTATTGAGGCCTAGAACTACTCAGGGCCACTGAGAGAGAGAGAGAGAGAGAGAGAGAGTCGTGTCAAATCCGATGTCTCCAATGGAACAGTTTTTTTCACAGCAATGGTGGTTCATGGAGCCTCTCGATAGTTCCCAAAAGTTACTAGAAATGCATTGAGCTGCGGCTAAACAGACCAACTGAGGTAAACTTTTAACGTATTAAAATACGTAAGTCGTTTAATGAATACAAAATTAAAAGAAATGAAGAATTAAAAGAAAAAACAAAACATCCTGGAACTATCTGAAGGCTCCATGAATGACGCACGTGAAGCTCTAAAAGAGCACATGCTTTGATGGAAAAATACATTTTCTAATAATAACATAAGATTGAGTCAAAGTTTCTTGTTAAACTCTGCAGTAATACTTGAGGAACACAGTTGACTGTCAGTTAATTCACCCCATGACACAGGATTGCTATTTTAGCCTATATTTGAGACAAGAGAAAGGACAAGTACCTTTCATATAGAACACTACTATTTAAAGAAAAGAAAATGCATTTCTTGATCGAATCTATCATCTTATCTATCTAAAGACAATCTAGAAAAGGAGTTCAAATCTGAGTTCATTTTCATGCTTAGTGTGCAGCTTTACAAAATCAGTAAGCTGAATACCAGGTTTTATGTGACATCACCATATTTTTAAATAAAAAATTGGCTTTTCCCACATGGTGTGTTTGAGATTAAATTTTGTTCTAGAAAAACAATCATGGACGATGATGATTGGATATTGATAATAATTTATAAGCCACGGACATGACCCACATTTAAAGGTACAGTGTGTCATTTTTTGGAGGATCTATTGACAGAAATGCAGTATACAAAACAAAACTCTGTCTTCAGAGTTGTGTAAGAAATCGTATTACCTTAGAATGAGCTATTTCTATCTACATACACAGTGGGTTCGCTTACAAGGAATTCATCTTAAACGGACAAACTGCTTTATAGAAGATGTTCAGTACAGAATGAGTTTCGTTTGCCTTTTGGAAAACAAGCAAAAACTTGCATACGTCTTTGTCCTGTGTCAGCCACCGTAGTGCTTCAAAAGGGAGGGGTAGAGTGAGCCATTGGTTGGGATTCACAACCTTACCGCTAGATGCCGCTAAAATCTCCACATTGTTTCTTTAAAGATTTACCTACTGTTTATGTGATCAGTGTTTAAGTGTATATCCTGATGTGTTTCAGACTGTGAAGGATCAGATAACCCACTGCACCATGAAGCTCCGGCAGACCACAGGAATGATGGAATTCTGTCTTGAGGTTATTAAGGAGAACGATCCCAGCGGATTCCTACAGGTAAGCACACACAAAAACACACAAGTTGGTGACATCTGCTATTCTATTTACTGTTCTGTATTTGAAAATAATTCTATGTACACAACAGATTAATAGTAAAAATGAAACTCAAGCCCATATAATGGTCTCAGAAGGGCTCTTCTGAAATTATTTACCTGCTATGTACATCATTTCTACTGAAAGGATGAGTCCACACTTTCAATAATTGATGTTTCAAGGAGTGAAAGTTGCTTCAGATCAATGCCCATTACTGAAATATTTATGAAGTATTTATTGTGATGTTGCTATTAGAGCCCTCACAAACCATGTCATCTAATGCTCAGATTAAGGATATTTCCCTGATCAACCCGGAAATAATTGTTGGAAATGGGTGCTTTTAATGTTACTAAATATTTTTAGCGTTAATAGATTTAGACGTAATTCCCGGGTTTTATATGGGGAATATAAATAAGGCAATAATGCATGAGATTAATTTAATCTAAAATCAACATCTGAACCGTTTTGGAGGTTGTACAGATATGATAAGATAAGGTTGAAAGGCTGTCTTGGTTTATCCGGGATGGACAGACTTTGTATCGTTAGGTGTTTTCCAGAACCCAACATTTTTCAAAAGTGTAAAATCGTGCAGATAAATAAATTCAGTTAATCTTAATATAAGTGAAGTACTGTAGGCAGGTGCCTATATCTCCAATCACTGTGGATTATTGATGTTCCCCCATCTCGTTTCTGTCTGGTTCGTCTGTAAGATCTCGGATGCATTGATAAAGCGTGTCCAGGGCTCTCAGGATCAGTGGGTGAAAAGTGCGCTGGAGCCAAAGGTCTGCCCGGAATTTGCCTTGAGTGTTAACACAGACCCCCTGATGCAGACCATCCTCCAACTGGACTTCACTCAGAGTAAAGGTGAACACTCATTCAGAAAATTCATTCATTCAAGTAAAATAATATGGAGCTGTTCAGACATAAGTAAGAGCATCATGTCTAGGGTTGGGTATGGTTTGAATTTGATCAAATCCAATTACGATTCTGCTTAACTATTCCGATTCTTATCTTTTCTTAGTTTCAATTTCAAAGTTTAAAAAAACGAAGAAGAACATTGAGATATGAACCTGTATGGTAATTTAGCCTGCTCATTGACTGGTTTGCAAAAAACATATATTTATGAGCACCGTTTGAGTATATACTAGGGCTGTCAATAGATAACTTTTTTTTTTAATTGCGATTAATCGCACCCTTTTCGTGCGATTAACTGCGATTAATCACACACGTATGGCGAAATTGATAGTATACTAGTCAATCGATTAACATTTTTTACTTACTGTTCACACATAGCTTTTAGACAATCATAGCACATTTTCACGATCTAAGCGCATGATCTAAAGAGCAGGGTTTCCACTTTTGCTAGTTTAACAACGGGAAAATGGTTGGTGCACCGGGGTGCAGGGTCTAAACAGGTTGTCCCGATTCACTTAATGAGTAATGTGTAATAAGTATAAAGTGAAAGCGCGTTGTTGGCCCGCCCAGAGGCCATTTTCTACTAATGTGCTCTTTTTTTAAACCAAAAAAATATTGCGCATTGACTTTAGACTATAGACCAGGTTTGAGTTAGTCTATGGCACAGTCTTTTTTCACTTCCTCAAAATAGCAACGTGCCAACACTGTGCCTGAAAACACCTCCTTTTTAGACCTGCACGCCCATGGGCGCACAAATGAGCATAAATGCATTTTCTATTTAAACAACGTAGTGCAGGATGGAAAAATAATTTCACAGTTTATCTCCAAATGAATCCTCATTTTATGACAATGATGACAGAAAATCGTCAAAATATTTCAAAATTAATCCGAAACAATTAATCGCATGCGTTATCGCGTTAACGTTAACAGCCTTAGTATATACACATAGCAACCATGTTTTGTCCGATTTATTACAATGTGTATTATCTAGTGGTGGGCCGTTAACGGCGTTAACGCCGTTAACGCAGTGAGACTATTATCGCGCGTTAAAAAAAATGTCGCCGTTAATCTATTCTCAAAGTTGGGTTGGGAGCTGGGTCTATACTACACAAGCTATGATGACTTTCACCTTGATATTTTAGCGCGGATGTATACCAGCTTAACTGCACTGTACGGGGCGAGAACGAGATTTTTCAACTCGCGTGATTCGCGTCATTCGCGGAAGCAGAAGCCGCCTCATCATCTCATAACCAGGGCTTCATTCGCGCGATTCGCGCAGCAAGTAGGTCTATTGGCTCTTTGCATTAACATATAAATCACTCGCGCTTGACACGCCATTCGCGTTTGGTCTGAACACAACATAACGTTACTGTGAAATTACCGCATCAAACGTGAGATCCTAACATGGATGCAGCTATGAAGCCGCCTGGTTTGCTTCAGGGAATATTAATTTTTAAGAAGCTTCCCAATAGAAACATCGACAAGACTAAGGTTGTTTGCACCTTGTGCAATGCGGAATTGGTTTAAAAAAAAAACTTTCTCTCAACAGGTACTGGTCTAGCTTTAGTTGAAACCAGTAACTTTGTATTGAGATCTAATGTATTATGGCTCCTGTATGACATATCGCTTGTTGCTCCCTCACTCTTTGTAAATCGCTTTGGATAAAAGCGTCTGCTAAATGACTAAATGTAAATGTACTGTAGGAGCTCTTCCAGTCTCAAGTACCACCTAAACGGAAATCATCTCTTAGCTAATGCGGAAGTAAACACAAGTTCATCTTATTGAACATAATTTAATTTTCATCACCAATTATCATAGTAGAACAGCTTTCTCAAGCAGTTTGTGATGCATTTTGGAAACAGGAGATGAGCCCCTGGTCTAATGCGCCACCTGGCTTGAGAAACCCGTTCTCAAAGACTTACTTTTAGTCATTATTTGGGTAGCACACATATTCTGAATGCCTTCGGCAGAATTCAAATGAGCCATTTTAATCTAGATTAATCTAGATTAATCTTGGAATTAATCTAGATTAATCTAGATTAAAAAAATTAATCTATGCCCACCACTAGTATTATCATACTACGGCAAATATAATGGTTAAATTGTAGTTACTGTTATGAAACTATTGTAAATTTGTGGTTACTATGCTTTTCTACGAATACCATAGTTAAACTATGGTTAATATAGTAAAATATGATAAATTTTCATAAGGGCTTTTATTGAGAATAAGCAGATCACACGTTAACACATACACATTTCTGTAAATCTGCACACAGGAACTGATAAAAGGAATTGAAATTTTAATTTCATATCAAGATTCCTAACCTTCTGATTCTGATTCTGCGTTCCACAGTAACTGAGCAATGTTGAAAAGTGTTTTGATCTTAAAAATCAACATGTATGGTAAGGTTAATATCAGGATTCATTTAGTTCCCAAACAATGTTTTATTGTGACTCTAGCAAGCTATTTTAAAGATATCTGACTCAGAAAAACACTTGGGGCTATTCAGACTTCACACAATCCATACACATCCATGGTATTTTTTCTTTATTCAGAGGTGAATGAGCCGTAATCTCCTCAGTTTAACCTTTAGACTCACACGTGCAACACCTGCTTTGTCCGCTGTCATCTTTCAGATGGTCAGGAGGCTGCATTATTCAATCAAATGCATGCAGATGGCCAGAAAGAGGCAGAGATCGCAGGAGGTATTTCAGAGCTGCTACACTTCCAACCGTTCTCCTAAAACTCCCAACCCACCCTAATGCACAACTCCTTCCCTTGTACGTTTTAGAGGCACCCGTGACTTTCAGGAAGTGCTTGGTCCCGTGCATGTCTCTCCGTGTCTACCCTTGTTTAACCTTTTTGCGACACCTTCGAGGACGACGGTCCATGCTAACCGTAAACATGCCGGCTTCTTGCAGAGACTCCCACGGTTCCCCCTGCCCCGCTGCTGCAGTTGGAAAAATGTTGCACGCGGAACAACAGCGCCACCCTGGCTTGGAGGATAACTACAGTCCAGGCCCTGTCGTTGGAAGGTTACGTGCTGGAGCTAGATGACGGCAACGGTGGACCTTACCGGGTGTGTTGAACAAATATTTACAAATGACATTTTAGCATAGAATGAAATATTAATAGGGTTATGCTTGGTATGTTACCCTAATTATATGATATAATAATAATTTATATAATCAAATGATTACACAAATGTGACCCAGTTTGTGAAAAGCAGGTTAAAAAAAATTGATAAAGAGGATCAAAGTTTGATTTCATCTATTGATTTCTGTCTTAAACATGGTCTCACTCAGTCAATATTGAAGACCCCCTGTGTGATTTAAGAAAAAACATGTCCAAATTTACAATTTAAACCATTGTTGAGTATTTTCTTCACAAAACTACAGCAGTTTACCAAAGACAGTTTAAAATATCCGATTTGAAAATGTCCCAGTTAATGAGGTCATGAACCTATAGCCAATCACATCCACTCATTTGACCCCTGTGGATCAGCAGTTTGAAGCAAAAATATATAAAGATTGAGGCAGAAACAATCGCTGCACTGCTGTGTAAGCTCTCAGTTTCACTTTCAGTTTTACCAGCATCTGGAATTGTCTTGTGCGACTGAGTGGAGGAGGGGCTAATTTGCATATTAATTTATCTGCGTATATTTAAGGAGGCTTAGGTGTATAGTTACAAGCTTTATTAAGGAAGCGAAAAAATAAATGTTGAAATAAGACATTTTGATGGTCAAAGATTAGATTTAAGGGAAAAAATTATCGACTACAGGGGGACTTTAAAAGATATCAAGGTTATATTTCCACAGCAGGTTCTTTACGTGATGTAAAAAAATTATGAAAACAATTATTTTGTAATGTTATTTTACCTTTTGAGAGCTGACAGAATTTCAGGTTGACAGCTTGTTTTATAATTTATTACAAACATGCAGTTTAACTCGTATCTTCAGAAATGTGTAATGTTTCGCAAGATGTTTTCCAGCTTTGACACTTCTCTCTTCTTGTCTGTCTGTGTTTTTGTATGTCAATCTTCCAGGAGGTATATGTGGGTAAAGAGACTGTCTGTACGGTTGACGGCCTTCATTTCAACAGCTCGTACAACGCCCGTGTCAAAGCGTATAACTCTGCCGGCGTGGGATCCTACAGTAAAGTTGTAGTTCTGAAGACTTCTGACGGTGCGTGTTTTTCTGTGTCTCTGAACATGTTTACAACTCTGTCTTTTGCTCATGCACACGCATTCACAAGTTTTCTTTTAGCTTTATATTATATTTTCTCTTTTCTTGGTGTGGCTTCTGATCCTGAAGAGACCCCTGCTGTGCATGGTTCTCTTAAAAATATTTTACATGGATCAAAGTTCGTAGTGTAGAAAGAGACGTAAAATTACAAAAATATGAACCCATAAACAGAGTGGAATGTTTTTTAATGTCAGATGCTAATACATGATGATGAAGTCTTTGGGCATTTTAGTACCATAAAAATGGTTTTAGGTCATTTATTTATATCTTTTGCTCTAGTGTGCTAGTAGGAAATATCAGTACATTTCCAAAAATTCCTTATGCCATTATTTGTAATAATCCAATGGGAGTTTTGTATGCACCGGAGTTGTGTGCATACTGGATTATAATAAATAACAGCATAAGAAATCTTTGGATATCTAAACTGATTTTTCCTACTGACACACTATAGCAAATGAGATCAACCACTTAAGAGATAGTTCACTCAAGAATGAAGATTCTGTTATCATTTACTTACCCTCACGTTGTTCTAAACCTGTATACATTTCTTTGTTCTGTTGAATGCAAAAGAAGATATTTGGAAAAATGTTACTAACTGACAGTTCTGGGGCATCATTGACTACCATAGTAGGAAAAAGGATCGTATCATGTTTTTGTTCTGTTGAAAACAAAAGAAGATATTCTGAGAAATTTAGGAAGAAAAGTGGCACCTCTGAATACATTTTTATCATGGAAGTCAATTAGAGCTTCGATCGAGGCCAAAAAATCAAGCCCGACTCTACCCAAACCTGTGCACGTTGTGTCCGAGTCCGGCCCGACACATTATCTGTAATTATGAGCACGAGCCCGATTTAAACCCAATTTTTATTAAATATGTGGGCCATAATAACTGATGTTCTCAACTTCAATACCGAGTTGTTTGAACTACAGAAATCTATTCAGAATCATCTTAATGAATAATCCAACAAGGCCGAAGCATGCAAACTGCGTTGTTTGTTTATTCATAATGGAATCGATCACAAATGGATCCGAATGAAGAAATGTAAAAAAAACTAAACAATGATGAACAAAGAAAATTCCAGACCTCCGACTTTCCTCCAAACTTGCTCAAAGTTAATTCTCCTGTTTTTTCTTTTTTTTATATATCTTCAAGCTCCATGTTCCACTTAGGCTAGGCTACACAATACAGCAGAGTAGGCCCGGCCCGGTGTGATGTGTGCGAGTGGAGGAGATGATGCGCATGACACATTTTGCATTGTGTAACTTTTGCATTGTGTAACTCTTGCATTGTGTAGCCTAGCTTGTGCAACTTTGTACACATTTGTTACTTAGGCCTACTTTGCTAAAAAAAGATATGATCGCATCTTCCACACAAATTTGCTGCATATTCGTGCGAAGAGTTTATGGACTACTACGGTTTGACACATCTGGATGAGCGATGACAATTCCTGTTGCGTTAGGGTTTTTTTTGCGCTAGTAATGCGAACTAATAAAATAATACCGCGAGTAATATAGAGAAAGGAACGAGATGCTTTGCATTCTTGCACAGCACTGTATATAGATCAATATAAACATGCTCTACAGTTAAAAATTTAAGGGCAACTTACTCATTCTTTATATTTTCTTTCCTCATTTTAGAATCATAAAAAACTCAATTATTATTATTTTCAAAATCTTCAAAGTCGCTGCGCTTTGCCTAGAGTTTACAGAAATGTTTTCTGGTTATTTTATCAAGCAACTTTTTGAGGTGTCATGTGCCTGTGTCAGTATTTAGACACATTTTTACAAAGCCACAATAAAAGTTACACTGCCTGAGCTAAAAAAGGTTAATGTAGGTTGGTGTAAAATAAAACTAAGCAAAGTAACGTTTGATCTCAGAAGAAACCTTTTATTAGCACAGCTTGAGTTCCTAATACATTCTGCTGTCAAACATAAGAAACGACTGTACCAGCCTTAATATTTCATACCTTTAACTCTTTTAATATTTTATGTGACACTGTGTGCAGCCAATTATTATGGTTCTACTTATGCTGTTTTATATCCTCTTTAAAAGTGCTACAGGTGTCTTTAGTGTCACTCATGCTCTAAACCCTACTGAAATATCACCAGAGAAATCACACTTTCTAAAAATAAAAAATCTGAAAATCAGATAAATTAGTAAAATGTGTTTTTTCCTGAACAAACAGATTTGAGAACCACATGAACATGAATTTCTTTATTTCATCTTTCATCTGCAGTGGCGTGGTTCACCTTCGACCCCACATCGGCTCACAGAGACATCGTTCTGTCCAATGAAAACCAGACGGTGACGTGTAACAGTTACGACGATCGGGTTGTACTCGGAACGGCTGCCTTCTCCAAGGGTGTGCATTACTGGGAACTCAGAGTGGATCGCTATGACAACCACCCTGACCCTGCGTTCGGTGTGGCACGGATTAATACGATGAAGGACATGATGCTGGGAAAAGACGACAAGGCCTGGGCCATGTATGTGGACAACAATCGCTCCTGGTTCATGCACAACAACTCCCACACCAACAGGTACGCATTTAACTGTGGGGAAATTGTTGATGGACTTGTTGAGATTTTATCCTCACTGTCATTTATTTTTGCCTAGATTTTCACCTGTATTGTATATATCAGTGGTTCTCAACTGGTTCGGCCATGAGACCCACATTTTCCCATGGTCATCAAGCCGCCACCCACTTTTTAGGCTTATAAATGAACAGCCTATAAATTAGGGTTACGACTATTAAATAGCAGCACCAAACTCGTTTTTTAATTTAATTGTTGGGTTGAGTCACCACCGTAATATAAACAGACACGGCATTTCGGGGCTATGGAAACAAGAGTCACCATGAAGAAAACACAATACTAACATAAACTGTTGTGAATATAAATATCATACATTCATGTAAATCCTTCCCAGCTAACACTCTAAGTAACAGATATGTGCTCGTAGTTTTTTTTGTGCCTCAGTGAAGATTTTTCACATTTTGCATTTGCACATTCGCCGCTTTCTCTTTCCAAGGCCCGCCCATAAGATGATGTAACTGACAGGTAAAGCAACCAATCACGTTTTGTTTTGAATTCATGTTTAGAGGGGTGGAAATGTCCCCGCAGTAACAGACGTGTTGAATTCTTATTGCAACCGTTGTAAACACAGCAGCTTACTTCTTAGATCACACGGCTTCGTGATGTTTCCAGGCATGTCCGTTAAAGAATACGACACCCACGTCTCCCGGAAATCCTTTGTCAAGATGACCAATCAGATGACGACTTCGAACGTGCTGAAGTGTTTCAAGAAAAGTGCCTTATGCACCAGATGTTTAGACAACCGTCCGTGGGCTTCTGAGGCTGAGACTACCGCTGCTTCCGAAATCGCCAACTTCTATACTATATAGTAGGCGAAACTAAGAATGAGTCATGAATAGTATACCCAAAACCTCAGTATGCAAAAAATAGTAGGCGAGAACTACCCCCATGGTCTACTGCTTCCGCTGAGATTCGTGAGTGTGGATCGGATGGACACTTCTCTATCCCATGATGCCATGGGAGCTGAGTGTGGTGGAGTAGGCGTGGCGAGACCGTGGTTCGAGACCGGTGAGTAATTGTTAATGGGCGCCAGCTGTGCGTGCACCGGTCTCGTATCACGTAGGAGATCGGGAGCATAAAAGAAACAGCGACCGGACCGTCAATGAGAGAGGACCGGCCCCGAACATGTTTTATGTTTGTATGTATGTTTTACTTCTGTGTTTTTGTTTTGTGATTTGTTTTGTTCGCCGGGCGTCGGCCGTGAGGGGCCGCCGGCTGTTATTATTTATATATATCTACACTGAACAATGGTCAAATTTTTTATAAATACGTTTTTAATGTAAGTGCCAATAAATTCATTTCTTGTGACTTAATTATGTTTTAATCAACGCTTACGTATAGGTTGTTGTTAATACATCATAGGTCAAAGAACATACAGGTCACATGGCGGACGCAGTTTGTCCGAAATGTATTCAAACTACTCCCACTCATACTATATAGAACATATTGTTTTAACGGCTGATAGGAAGGTACTTATTCAAATTTAGTACGTACTTTCTCAGTATGCGATTTCGGACTCAGCATACATCTCTCCTAAATCGCATACTATGACAGTATATACTGATTTAAATGAAGTGCCTACCTATCGACCGATAAAACAGTACGTTCTATATAGTATGTGTGGGGGAAGTATGAACAGATTTCGGATGTACTGCATGAGCCATGTTTTTTGTCATGTGACCCGTATGCTCTTTGACCTATGACGTATTAACATCAGCTTGTACCCAGGGATCTATACAAAGACCCGCTTTGATGTTTTCCGCTATTTATTTAGACCATCCGGGTATTTCTCGCCTACTGTTTTGTGCAGACTGAGGTTTCGGACATACTACTCGTGACTCATTTTCGTCTACTATATAGTACGGAAGATTTCGGACGCACGGATTGAATTGGGAAAGCAAGCGCTCATTCTCACAGGCATCTGCCAACAGCTCTCACGCACGTCTCTCAAAATAAAAGTCTCTTGACCCACCAGTTGAGAAAGACTGGTATATATGATCTAGGTTTAATTTGCAGAATTTTAAGATAACTCGCTTTTTTTAAGGGACTTTTTAAGGAAACACACTAAAGATGAACATTCTAGTTGCTGTGGATGTAAATATCTCTTTGCACAGAATGTGAATCCGACGTTCTGTCCATGTGATCTCTGTGTCCTCTGTTGAGTCTCACAGACAGGCTGATAATAACACTAGAATGTTAATGCTCGCTGTGATGTTATATTCTGCGTCTGTTTATAGAGACTGAGGTGAGTCAGAGGACATACTGACTAATCTTAATAATCCTACACATTGTGCCCTTGTCTACTGTATGTATTAACCTACTTAAAGTGAAAAAAAAAGTGAAAGTGAAAGTGACCAATTCGTCAGGTATGGTGACCCATACCCAAAATGTGACCTCTGCATTTAACCCATCCAGTGATTAGTGAGCACACACACAGCAAGTGGTGAACACATGTACACCCGGAGCAGTGGGCAGCTATCGCTGCAGCGCCCGGGGAGCATGTTGGGGTTAGGTGCCTTGCTCAAGGGCACCGCAATCTTTACCCGCCGGCCCTGAGGATCGAACCAGCAACCATCTGGTCACGGGTTCAACTCTCTATCCATTGGGCTACGATTTTTTTTTTTTTTTTAAAGGTCCAGTGCATGAAATTTAGCGACCAAATGCTCACTCCACCGATAACCCCTCCCATTCGAAGCACTACGGTGGCTGAAACGGGACTACGACGTCGTCAAGTTTACGCTTTTTTGCCGAAGGAGATAACGTATTTACGAAACATGTTCTGTAGAGCAGTTTGTCCTTTTAGGTCTACTGTAGAAACAACATGGTGAATTCAATGTAAGGGGACCCGTGGTGTATGTAGATAGAAATAGTTCATTCTAAGGTGATAAAAAGTTCTTTATACACCTCTTAAAACATAGTTATGTATATAATTAGGAATAGTTTACCTAAAGTTGTTCAACAGATAAAGAATTTATTTGCAAAAACATATAACTTTGTTTAAAAAAAATGTATTGTCTTATTATATTTTTTGTGTTTTATCATGTTTGTTAGTTGTATTTTTTTAAATTACTATTACTTAATCAAAAAAAACCTAATGTATTTTGATTGATATTTCTTTGAATGCACAATTTAAAAAACATGTTTTTTGACATTTATTTGTTTAAGTTATTTGTTTTTGCAAATGCAACTTTTTGCAAATGTCTTCTGAAGCAAAACAAAATTTGTGAATTTTTTATTTCGTGCCTATTTCGCAAAATGAGGGTGACAGATCCATAACTTAAAATCTTGATGGTTCTTTAGTGTCTAGTTTGTCACATGATATTTAGATGCATGGAACCATATAGTCGCTGTCCTTCCGAAACCTCGGATGTTCAAATTGCAAATTCCTTGTTATCCAGGAAATAAAAATATGCTGTGTTATTTAAATGATGAAATACTGTGTTGTCAAGCACTTTTTCTCCTTTATATTGGTTAGGTTTTTGCAGAACCAATTGACGAACATAAAGGATGACTAATAATGATTCGTTTCAGAAGGACAGCAGCTATGTATAAATGTAGTTTAAATTTCACTAAATAGGGTCGTAACATTAAACAAACACAGTGTTTCACTCAGAATGCATTTATTTACTTTTATAAAGGAAGGTTGCCATTTTGTAAGGTTTGGAGACTAATAACAGTTTTTTCATGCATTTTCCTCCTTACTTTTTGTTATAAATGTATATGTTTTTTTGTGTTTCCCTGGATTTTCCTCCATCCAGCTGAATGTAAGGTGACGTTAGTTTAAAGAGTTGCTCCAGTAGGATGTCCGTAGTAGTTTTGTTATACTGTGTCTGTTAGGAGGGAGAATGTTATAGAAACGTATTGATGGATTTACAAATGTTTAAAAATACAAAAGTGTGTTTTAGGTTCCCTATTGTAGTTCTTGATGTGTATTTTCAATACTCCAGAAGTAAACAGTTATTGTTTCTGGAGCTCATTTGATAGAACATTGTGTTTGCCGCACAAAGGTTATTAAAAGCGTCTGCCAAATGCATAAATGTAAATAGCTGTAGCAACACTGGAACCAAAGAAATTGCAGTTTTGCCGTTTTGGCATAATAATCGCGATTAATCGCATCCAGAATAAGAATGTTTGCATAAATTATAATTTATTAACAAAGTTCGGGAGGAACCTAAGCATATAATCAGCCCGCCTGTATATCATCAGCAATCAAATATAGCTCGAGCATGTGACCTCATCACAATCATCTCGGCTGGTACAACATCAGCAATCACAGCATTCACCCTATCAGCTCAAGCAAGCTCCATCATAAATAGACAAGCAGTCTCACCCGATGCTTCTCGCAAGTTCAACATCGACCAGTTCAATAACATGTCCGAGACTCCCGTCATTACCGACGCTCCAAACACTCTCAACCCTTCAGCGCTGCCACGCGCTTCCCATCTCTCCAGCTCCGAGTCGGACTCCCCCTCCGTGTCCCAAGCTTCGCCACGGGCCCACCAGCCCCGCCGATCTGCTAGGCGAGCAGCTACAAAAAGGGGCTCATCTTCGCTTCCTCCGACAAGAACTCCACCTCATTCACCGGCGTCGTCCTACGCCTCAGTGCTCCACACGATCCCCGCCCTCCACAAAACGGAAATCCCTGCCAAGAGCCTTCAGCAGCCCGCCTCATCTCAGCTCGCAGCGCTGGAAAATGCCTCGCCAGCAGATTACACGGCAATCCTGCCAGGCCAAGCAGGCCAGCAACCATCCAGAGCCCCGGCTCAATCATTCTCCTTCCCCGCCCCAAGCTGTTGGCCCGCAGCGCCAGAGTCGATCTCTAGCTTGAGGCTGCCTCCGCTAGAGAATCAGACGATGGTCTCCGGACCGCATTAATCGCCAGCAGATTACACGGCAATCCTCCCAGGCCAAGCAGGCCAGCAACCATCCAGAGCCCCGGCTCAATCATTCTCCTTCCCCGCCCCAAGCTGTTGGCCCGCAGCGCCAGAGTCGATCTCTAGCTTGAGGCTGCCTCCGCTAGAGAATCAGACGATGGTCTCTGGACCGCATTAATCGACGCCGCTGCTAGCGCGAGCTTGACTCCGCTAGCTGCTCAAACAACCGCCATTCCATCCCTCCCCTAACTGCAGCAGCCACGCCCTCACTTTTCATTGGCCACGGCAACAGCTATACCAGTATCGCAGGTTCAACATCGTTCCAGTTTCAACACGATGTTTGAGACTCACATTGTTTCTACAGTTCATAATATTCCAGATCCTTTAGCGCCATCATGCGCACACCAGCTCAGGGTTGGATTATATGGTAGATTCCCAAGCTTCACCTTGGGGCCGTCGGATCTGCCGCTTGGAGCGGCATGCACATAAGCGGAAAAGTTTGTCATCTCTCCCACCGGCGCGATATCCATCTCCTTCACCGGCATCCTCATACGCCTCTGCGATCCCCGAGATACCAGCATTCCGCAAGTGGACGGTCGGGAGCCTTTGTCTGGCCCTTTCCAACACGGACGTCCCCTTTAGTAGGCGGATGTCGAAACCAGAGCTCTATAACCTCAACGAGTCATCCCAGGCCGAAGCCCCCTTGCTGAGGTCGGCTCGACCGGCCGCCAACGACGAGCCGGGCTCGGCTCGGGGTCCCGTCCATTCCCTGCACGGACAATCTACCTCCGCAGCTCGGCACAGCCTCCCTCACTCGAGCCGCCGCAGCAGGCCTTTGGCAAGTCTAGGCAGCGCTCCGTGTTATCATGGTTACCCTGCCGAGCACCTCAAGCAGCCCGCGGCATCCCAGCTCGATGTGCAGTACAACGTCTCGACTGAGGCTGCCTCCGCTGATACAAGCGCTGGGTTCTGCCGGCGCTAGCGCGAGCCTGACTCAGCTAGTTGCTTTCCCCGCCCCGGGTTCACGGCCCGAGGCGCCGGAATCTATCTCTAGCGTGAGGCTGCCTGCACTAGAGTCACGGGCTCCGGTCCCCAATCCTCATTTCTTTGGCGCTGCTGACGACGGTAGCGCGAGCATGTCTCCGCACGTGCCCAGCGGCATCAGAGCGCAGATTTTGGCAGAAGTTCAAGAGGGTAGCGCCAGAAGCGGACCCCATGCCAGCTCCTATACCAATTTATACGGAGTTAATCTTCCAGTAAATCACCCACTGCATACCCTTCTCGATGCCTCTCTCAATTTCATCACCCAGGCAGTTTCCCCCAGGACCCACCAATCATATCTTACGGCGTGGGGAAGCTTCAGATCGTTTCACCAGGCTTTCAGCATTCCCTTCCCAGAATTTTCTCTACTCACCATCACCTCCTACATCTCATTTCTTAACACAGCAAAAAGCCTTCAGGCCAGCTCTATCAGAGGATACTTGAGCGGAATCCAGTTCTTCCACAAATTAATCTTCAACTCTCCATCAACAGCCATAGCCCGCTCCCAAACATCCATGATCATCAAAGGCATACAGAGAGCCCAACCCACCCGTCCAGACGCCAGGCGACCCATAACCCTGGAAATTCTCACCAAATGTGTCTCCACCCTCCGCAAAGGATATCGCTCCTCGCACGCCGCCCGCACACTTGATGCCATGTTCACCGTGGCATTCTTCGGTTTTCTAAGATGCTCGGAAATCTCCACCACATCCAAATTCAACCCCGCTATTCACCCAACCATGTCTGATCTACTAGTAATGGAGTCGGAGACGATATCATACTTGATCAAGCAAAGCAAGACGGACCAAACCAGGAGAGGCCATTTCATCTACATCTTTAACCTCCAGTCACCGATTCAACCGTACCAAACCCTCTTAGCATTCCTTCACTTCAGAAATCTCGGACCACAGCTGCATTGGACCCCCTCTTCGTCGACGACTCTAATCACCCGGCCACACGCTTCTGGTTTCAAAAGCACCTCAAAGCCATCCTGCTACAATCCGGCATCCCAGCAGACAACTTTTCCAGTCACTCCTTCCGCATAGCTGCCCTAAAGGGGCCTCTCTCATTGCCGCAAATCCAAGTACTCGGCCGCTGTTCATCGGAAGCTTTCAGAAGCTACATCCGAACAGACCTCTCACTCATCAGGGAAGCCCATCGAACCCTCATTTCCCATATCGTCTAAACAACTCCTCAGTCACCCAGCACAAGGTCAAACCTCAACCACCTCAGCAGTATATTCCCCAGCAGGACACCCAACCATTGCAGCAATCACCTCAGCAATCACCAGCGCTTCAACGTGAAGACACGTTGCTCCAGACCGTATCCTCAAGGGCTAACACTCGCATCTTGCACTAGGCAGTGACAGACTCCATAGCTGAAGTCAGCATCGGTACAATAATAACTCCAAAGAGGCCAGCGGTTCCACCTCGACGAAGAAATCACCATCACGAAGCCAGCATCGCCGCTGCGACCGCCCCTGCAGGGGCCCGTGCTTCATCCCGTGCTCTGCCGCAGTAGACACTTCTCAACATGAAGCCAGCATCAATACAGCAACCGCCTCTACGGAGGCAAGTACTCCCAGCAATCATCCCAGCAGAGGCCCGTAAGTCCATCACGCACTCTACCACAGCGGAAGTCTCCTTCAGTCGCCTCCCTCCAGCCACAGTTTTACCATCGGGTAGAACTAAGAAGCCCAGCATGTTTCAGATGGTTCCGACATCCCCATCATCACAACCTCCAAACGCAACGCTCCACGCTGTTTCCAGACATCGACATCCCACCGACCTACCAGGCACTCTTTATTTCACCTTATGAGCCTCAACAGTCCCCGGAAGAGTCTCCAGCCCAGTTTCCATCTCTTCAACCACATTCCCGAAGAGCCCTCATCCTCTCGTCTCCACCCACTACAGACATTTGCCATGAAGCCAGTATCGCAGGAGCGACCGCCCCCGCAGGGGCCCCGAGCTACCAACTCGTGATCTGCAGCGCAGTCACATCTCGTCACGAAGCCTGTATCGCAGCAGCGACCGCCCCCGCAGGGCCCGATCTTCCAACTCGTGATCTGGAGCACAGTCACATCTCGTCACGATGCAAGTATCGCAGCAGTGAACGCCCCCGCAGAGTCCCAAGCTTCCAACTCGTGATCTGCAGCGTAGTCTCCTCTCGTAAGGAAGCAAGTATCGCAGCAGCGAATGCCCCACAGGGGCTTGAGCTTCCAACCAGGGCTCTGAATCAGCAAACACCATCAGCTATGAAACAAGTATCACAGCAGCGACCACCCCCACAGGGGCATGTGCTTCTAACTCATGCTCTGCAGCAGCAGACACCACTCGCCATGAAGCCAGTATCCTAGCTGCAACCGCCCCCGCAGGGGCCTGTGCTTCCAACTCGTCTCCCTCAGCAGCAGACACAACTCGCCCTGAAACCAGCATCGCAGCAGCGATAGCCCAGAGGGGCCTTCATCCTTTCGCATTTAATACTTGGGCAGGTACATCCGTAACGCCTAGCAGGGCATTTTTTGGGGGTTATGCGTGCTCCGTCGGCTGTTCAGCTTTATCTGCATTTGAGGGATGTGTTCTGGGCTCGAGCCGGTTCCGAGCCCGGCGCACTTGCCCTAACCAGGGTAGAGTCGGAGCCCACTCCTAGCACAGCACGCCAAATACGCATAACCTTCATATCCATGCTTTACAAATTCATCCTACAACCTAGCTGCTTATCTGCGAGGGTGAACTCGTGAATATATGTATGTGTAATGTGCATATTCATTTTGTATTCATAAACACAAACACGTACATGTACATGTATTTAAGAAAAATATAAAAGAGAAAAATGAATAAACGTTTATATAGAATTTGAGTTATTGGTAAATATACATGTATGTGTATGTTTTTGTGTTTATGTATACACAATTAATATGTACTGTACATATATTATGTAAACACAAACTTTTATTCTGACACACTTAACAGGGTTTACTTGCTATCTGGCTGGAAAATCTAAATATCTACGAAGTAAATTCATAAATGTCTTACTGAATTGATAATCCACAAACATTTTCTTGTTACAAGGCTACAATTAAAATACAAATGAAAGTGATGTTGTCGTTATGAGCTTGTCTAGATCATACAAATATTAAGATTACACAATTGACAAAGGCTTTCATTCAGCATGCATTCAAATGTTATATGTGTACTTGGGAATGGAACTCATGATGGTTGTGTTGCTAACACAATGCTTGACCAAGTGAGCAAGCAAATGGACAGAAGTTGCATTTCACACCTTTGCATTTTTGTAATGTCCCGTGTAACTGATGTCCCCTTGCAGGGCTGAAGGTGGCATCACTAAAGGTTCGAGTGTAGGGATTCTGTTAGACCTGACCAAACACACGTTGACCTTCTTCATCAACAAACAGCAGCACAGACCCGTGGCTTTCGAGAATCTGGAGGGCGTGTTCATGCCTGCAGTCAGTATTAACCGCAATGTTCAGGTGAGCAACATTATGTTGGTAACTAAGAACTGGTTGTTATTTATGAAGTTCATGAGACATAAACTAACGTCATACATCACCCTTGAAAAGTTAAGGGTCACTTGTTCTTCCCTTTTTCACATTTTTAAAATGGAAGGAAACTTATCCTTATGAAATAATATGAATGGAACTATAGGAATTATATTGTGAGTGAAATAATTCTAGTATTGTTTTATTATTGTCTTTTTACACAGGTGACTCTGCTCACAGGTCTGGAGCTCCCGAAGAACATCATGTGATCATGTCTGACCAATCAGAATGAGCGAGACCTTCTGCATCAAACGGCACAGTAAATGTTCTCCAGCGCTGAGCTGACATATAAAGCTGATAAAACTTTACTGGGATAAATAATCAGACTTTTTTCCTGAATATTTAATCTCTTTCTCTCGTGGTCGTGTCAGTGATTTGCATATCAGTGTTTGCAAATCATCCCCATGTTTACAGATGAACAAACCGCAGGATGTCCCGATGGGGGGGGGGGGGGCGATGCTGGAGTCACAGCCCAGAGCACAAACGCTTTCAAGCTTTAAGAGTTCTGCCTCATACCTCAAAGAAAATCTAAAGTAAGATGAACCTAGTTTGAAAAATGCTATTTAAATCATTAAAACTAACATATCAGGCATTTCATGTGTTTGCAGCTGGAATAAATTTGGGTGGGGTAAATAAATTTCTCTCGTGTTCCTGTCAGTAATTTACATTTCACTGTTTACAAATGATTCCCGTGTTTACAGACTATTAAAATCATTCAAATCAGGCATTTATTATCCCGGGAAGGGGAATTAAAATAAGGAACAACTGCGAGGTCGACATTTTGAAGGATGGTTTCAGGTCAGTTGCTCACGAGATACATTTCTCAGGTTTACTCACAGTTTGAGAATTGGCCTCAACATTTGGGCTTGAATATATCCTGGACAACCCCAAACTCATGTTTAAAAAACCAGTGATGACGTTTACAGTAAATCCACAAATTCTGATCTTCATAGGATGATGTTTGGAGGAAATACAGTAGGTATTTACCATAAAACAGATTTTTCACATAAAAGGATGTTTTTCATGTTTTTTCTGGCATTTTTTTACCGTATTTCACTGAATATAAACACACATAAAAAGAGATTTTCTGGCAGCAGGGCTTTTTTTCAGGTAAATTTGCATTCTTTTTCTGTAATTTATTGGTTTTAACTCACAAGTTTTTACATTATATGTGAAAAATCTGTAAATACAACAACCTTAAAATGATGTAAAATTACAGTTTTTACAGTGTTTGTCAAAACAGCCCCATCCCAAGTGTCTGGTGTTAAGATATGGCTTGGGTCGTAAGTCTTTATTGTCCAGCTTCATTTTGACACCTTGATAAGTTTAACATTTTTACTGGTCATTGCTTATTTTGTAATAGTTATGCAAGTTTGATACGAGGTGGTTACGAGTGTGTTCACATCTCAAATTATGGTATTATGAATGTACTGGCAATAGTAATGGTATCGATTGCTTTAGCGCAGTGGTTCTCAAACTTTCCAGATCAAGTAGCACCTTATGACTGCTGTAGAAAATCATACGAATAAACACTCAAATTAATAGTCGAGCTGTGAATTTTTATCTTTACACCAAGCCCTCCAATTCTAAAGTATTATAAATAATACAAACAGTTTTGTATTTACCAGCTGTTTTCAAACTAAAGAACATGTTTTTTTCCATGTTTTTCAAGTTAGTCAGCAGTAATAGTTGAGACAAAACACTTTTCTGTAGAGCACTGTAAACAGGGCTCTGTAAATTACTCTTATGAGGGATTTATTAACTTTGTGGGGACTTGCATTTATCTATCATGTATTAAACATATTTTTTTAATTTAAAACACAAAATGTAAATTACGGTAATATATAGAATTCTTTATTTTCTGTCGGGTCACGTAGCACTAGGGGTCCTTCAAGTACCATAAGGGGTCGGTGTACCACAGTTTGAGAACCACTGGTTTAGGTGATACCACTAAAAAGAAACAAATATGTTGTTAAATTACAAAAGTAACCAATGACACGACAGTAATTGAACATTGGTCAAAAGCGCCACCTGTGACATCACATTACCCCAAACGCATATGTCGCTTTCAAAGGCAGAGCCAGATTTGTAGTACATTAGGTCTTGGTGCTTTATACGTGCCAGACTTCGGTTCGACTCCATAGCTTTGGGGAAGCTCTCGCAATACTGTCATGTCGATTGGTCTTCTTAGTGCCGCATGAAATCACACGTCTGTTGTGAATATTAAACCAGAATCTACCAATGAAATCTCTTTACACTGTGATAGATGTGTGCCCTTAAACTTAATAAATCTAAAGCTGATTTTTTAATGATAAAATAGTTTCTCCTAACTAACTAAGCCATTCTTCGGTTCATCCCTCCATAAAACAGTGTGGCTCAACTAAACATCGCTCTAACATTTTTAACCAGCAAGTCAGCGTTTAATGGGACTTAAGCTACATAACGTTAATATAGTTTGCAAAAACTAATAACGCATTTTTGTTAACTGAAATCAAATAAAACATCTGCCTAAATATTATTTGAACAACTTAGGCTAAACGAAAATGAACACAAAAATGATTAACTGAAATAAAAATGAATTCAACTAATATAGCTTCATAAAAACAAATTATAAAATGACAAAGCACATAACAAAACTATAACAAATATTTACGCAAATTAAAATATTATTACAATAAAACTATAATAATAACACTTTATCTCACCATTCAATATGAGAATTTTCATCTTTTTTGAACATATGATTTCAGAATGCAGTCATATCATGAGGGTTGTGTTTGCATGTTGTACAGCTGTAAATACTGTGAAAGCGATGAAGAGCCCTTGAGTTACACATTCATTTCATTGATTTTGATCCAGAAAGTTAGTCTGCCATCTAGTGTCAGTTGTGTAGATGAACTTAAGCTAGATAGAACCTACATCCATCAAAACGCATTTAACATTTACCATAAAGAGCCACTTGAGGACCATGCAATAACAGATAGAGTATTTTAAGTTTATACCTCCATTACACGATGTATCAGGGAGACCTGAGAGAAGTATATTTATTTGTATGTATTATTTGTCCAGATATTAATATTACAGATGATGACCCACTAATGTAAAGCATGGGATGTTGTTGATAACTGTAATGCAATTCTATCAAGAGTTTGTTTCATGTAAATAGCTTTGATCCCTTTGTGTTGACTGACAAGAACTATCAGAAGGTTTGTAATAAATGGAGACAGATTAAGAAATCTGTTTTTTTTTAAGGAATGTTTACGTTCAATTCAAGTTAATCTTCATCAACAGATTTCTATTTCAATATTTTAATTTTTCCGTATTCTATTGTAATTTTTGTGATAATTTATAGCATATTACAGATGGTGTTAATAGAGATTAACTTGTTTTAAACATTCCTTTAAATCCAATACTAATGATATGGATGATGCTCGTCAAAACATTATACAGCGTTGTCTTATGTCATATTGGATTTGTTTGTAATACAGTATATTTTAAAATGTATGTTTATGTAGCTAATAAAATCTCTGGTCAGTATAAAACTGATTTTTAAAGCATTTTAATACTAATATGGAATTGTTAAGATAAGGAAATATGTCTCTCTTCAAATAGTTGAATTAGACGGAAACAGAATTGACCGTATGAAACATCTGAGCAGCAGTTTGCTTTGTAAACTTGGATACAGACCGATACATTTCCCAACCGATATAGACATTTTGCCAAATGGAGACGCTGCTTGGGAATTATGATATGTATGAGGGCAAAACAAAACAAACGGGGACATTAAAGTGCTTGTAATTGAAGCAAAATTATCAGCAGAATGTGCTGATCAAATCCACATAAAAATAATCTATCGTCATTTACCCTCTCTTTGTTTCAAATCTTCAATGTGCTGATGAAAACAGAGAAAGATAACTGAAAGAATGCTTGACCAAACAGTTCTTGGACTCCATTAACTACCACATTAGGAAAAATACAATGGTAGTCAATGGTGCCCCAGAACAGTTTGCTTTGCACATTCTTCAAATATATTTTGTGTTCATCACGACAAAGAAATGTTTACAGATTTGCAAAAACTTGTGGGTGAGTAAATGAAGAATTAGTACTTTTGTTCCTTAAAGAGCTTAAAGCAAAAACAAGCTGTTTTTCACATCCTTCCTTTAATCCCTAACACACACACGTAGAAATATTGTGACATTGACTTATTTACTGCTGTGATCTTTTGTACATCTTGTACATAGTATTGAAGAAAAACTGTGTCTTTTCCCTTTTAATAAACAATAAAACTGTAATAACAGATCAATAAGGTCTCCTCTGTGGTTTTGTTTAAAAAGATCAAGCTAACATTATAAATTAATTGCAACTGTAAGTCCAAACAATACAATAAGAGCACTGTAAATGTATTCTAGGTATGATGATGGAAAGTCTTTTCAAAACATGATTCTCAATAATTTCTTGTCTTCAGAGTGCGTCTTGGATTATTTTTATGAAAATTGAACCAGTCACTCATCCAGTGTTACTTTTTCCTTTTAAAATTTACTTTCTCAATGTCGTTGGAGCTCAAGGCCAGCACTCCATTTTTAAAGCGTCCAACTTGCCCTCCAAGCTGCCCTCCAGAGGATGATTTACTTCTTTCAGGACTGTAAAGTAACAAAACAGTGATTGTAAAATCAACAATTCCAAATGAGTATTTTTCAATGTCGCAGAGTAAAAATGACATATTTATACGAACCCTCTTCTTCCTCCTTTCCCCTTTTGCTTCTGAAACTCCTGAAAACAACCATACAGTATAAAGTTAGCGAGACCACCTTACGGCATATCCTGCACTTGACATGTGACACCCATAAAAACTGTTTACGTTTTAAACAGCTCAACTTACAGACTTTGCTTCCTCCTTTTCTTTCAACTTCTTTTCTTTTATCATTTGTTGATACACTTTGTAGTTAACATGCTGCTTTTTGGGGGGCTGCAAAAAAAATGTTTGAAAGATTGTCCAACAATTTAGAAGCCACCATTTCAGACATCACAGATGCAGAAGGTAATATATAACTTATATAAAATAACTTTACTATGTTGCATTGTAAGATGTTGGTCAAGCATCACTTTCTACTTTTAGAAAAAGACAATCCCAGATTCCACAAGCGACAAGATTGGTGAAAAAATCCATTTCCAATATAGAAAATGAGTGAAAATTGATTTTAAAGCTGCAAACTGTAACTTTTGCCTCACTATCACCGTCTTTGTTGAAACATACATTTGCAGATTAGATTTTATAGCTTCCTTTAGTGTAAAACAAATGTCATAAAAATCATTCTCTACAGCTCATATAATTGATCATTATTATTACACAGCTCATTGGAATGCTTGATTCTGATTGGCCAGTCGTGACTTTTGCAGGTTTGTTATTCCCAGAAAACAACCGTTCAAAAGTAATAACACACCGTTATCTGGATGCAGCTAATAATTTCGACCGTTTTTTTACAAATTAAATATAAATGTCTTTTAATAGCATATGACGTTAATATTAACAAAAGATTAAAACAAATTGCCTGTTTGTGACGTTTGAATGTCGTTTTATACCTTAAAACCGAAAGTAAAAGGTCTGCATTCGGTAAAAATGAGCGAACATATTTCAAATTCACATTTCATGGCTATTTTTTTTCTCATGTGGTAAGTAGATGTTTAATAAGCAGAATAATGTACAAGCAGCTGGCTGTTATTGCAAAATAACACCCTTCAGTGTGATACAAGATAACACTCACAGGGCTTATTTCTGCGAAACCAACCAGCTGCTTGTACGTTATCCCTTACTTATAACTGTACCACTGTGAACCTAGAGAAGGATTTTCATATACTTGATGATTTGTGTTAATATTTAACCAAAAGAAAAAAAATTGCAGTGTTAAATAAATAAGTGTTTGAATTGCATTGATGTAAGTTTAGGGACATGCTAACCTTCGACTACAAGAACAATTGAGAGTCAAGTATCCTTTGTGGAGACCTACAGTACCTGTATATACTATATATAAGCAGTGGATGTGTGTGTTGAACTCACTCTGGCTCCCAGCATGATGGCTCTGTCCTGCTCGAAAACCCTCTGCTGCCCTTTCTTATACCCTGAGAGTCCAAACTGGTGAACTTCAAGTCGCGCCTGTGGACGACACATTTACAACACGTTCATGTGGCATTGAAAGAGTCAGACTCGTATCTTAGCAGAAAATCAGTTTATATATACAGTCATTAGAAACAATCTCACCTTTTCTATTGCAAGTTTACTTTCCAAGTCTGTTTTCTCACTTTCTTTGACATCAGACACCTGAGAAATAAACAGAACAATTAACACAAACGAATTCAAGAGCAGCTTACATTTATGTGTACACTATTGAGCTATGATTTTAGCAGATGGGTTCACATGGGTAGACCAGAGACACGTTGCTATTCCTCCTGTTACCTTCTGCACCGGTTCAACAATCTTTGGTCCTTTGTGCTTCTTCCTGGGATCAATGAATGTAACAACCTCCACGGTGGATCGCTGAGTTTCAGATGCTGTGTTTTCACATACTGTGGAGTTTGAGGCGTTTTTCACGTGCAGCTCTAAGTAAGTGTTATGGCTGGTCCGTGGGTTGTCCTGTGTATCGTTCTCATGATGGTCTTCTGTAGCAGAGCTGCTTTTCCTCTTTGATTTCCTTTTTCCAGCACCATCACCTGAACGTGACAAAACATTAATATTTAAAGTATTGTTGCAACAAAGCAGTTTACAGAAAATAACATTGGGATTAAACAGAAGGGACATGATATCATGTATTAATTAATTAATTTCATTTACTTTTCTAATAGAAAAATAATTATGTTCTATAAGAAACCATAGAAAGAATACCAGTAACAATAAAGGCACTATAATAAAGAATAAAGAAACCCATGCAGGAAAAATTTAACAACAAAAACTTAAAAATATTTATGGTTTTGTGTTTTAAAGTACTTCTGCTTTGTGCTTGAATTGAACCAACTCTTATGGGGGTCCCCCTCATAAGACTTTTTTTGGTGGGGGTTCGTCTCGCAATATACAATTTATACAAAATACACAATATATTGGATAATGATATGCATAACTATATAACATTTATTAAAAACAAGGCTTCTTTCACTGTCCGGCCTGTAGCGGTCTTTAGATGTGTGGCGGGGCGTTTCAAATTGAAAGAGACATGGCAACCAGCCCATAAACAAACTTAACATAAATTATTGTAAATAATTAATTCACCAAATATACCATCTCCATTGCATGAATTTAATCACATTTGTCATCATAATTTTTACTCAAATACAAATATCTGAGGGATCCCCCAAGTCTATCTTTTACTTCTTATGGGGTCCCTAATGCCTTATGGGGGGTCCCGGATCCCCCCAGTTACCCCTTCAATTCGAGCAATGCTTCTGCCATTGGAATATTGTGCTCAGTATCCAGATTGTGAATGAAAAACCTGGATGACCAACCACAATATCATGATGGCAGAACGTTAGATACATAGCAGTCAACACAACACGCTTTGTATCCCACAATGCAACATGCCCAGCTGCATTACGAATGAACCGTGTTATCAGTCCGTTTAAAGATGTTTTCAGTAAATAAACTAAAGTGATGTGTTAGTGTGTCTGTTAGCACGTTATGAAACCTTCTCACCAAAATCATACAACTTGTTCAGCACTTGATCGAGGAAATAATGATCGTCATCCGGCTCTGTCGCGCGATCATCTCCTGGAACGCTCATTTCTTAAGTATTAAAAAATCGTTTATGGACCAAACTGTTAGTCGTATTTATGTTTTCGGGTTTCACGCATAGGTTTCACGTGTGTAAACCAAATGCGAAATGTCCCTTCTCGTGTACCCTCTAGAGTTCTCAGTCCCGGAAGTGGCTCACCGCCCATGTGACAAAACAGAAGCGTAGAAGTGAAATGTATTGTTTTGGTCTGTAAATCCATTTAATTCTGATGGGGGCGCTCGAGGCCCAGAATAACTTGTCCTCCGTTGAGTTGCTTTCAGAAATCAAGATGTTTTCGTCTCTGTAATTCTGTACCCCAAAATGTTCCTAAACTAAAATATGCAGAAGTTAAAGTTAAATACATTTTTCTGGCGTACAAATAAAATGTCTCAAAGTAATCTTACCAGGTAATAATTCCTTTAACCTTTTAGGCGATCGTTCTTGAATAAAATCAATCAATCTTATTTTTGTGACACACGGCAGGGTATGACGTTAACAGTTCTTAAAATATAAGAAAACACGGCTTTCGAGGTATCGCGGGACTATGAGGTCATACTCCGATTGAGCTGCGCAGCGCCGTGATTTCGAGATCCCCGAGCTCTTTAGCCCCGCCCATTCCGTCACTAATGTACTGCACAGTGCCACTCCACCCGTTTATTCTGTTAATATGACAGGAGTCTCCGACCTGAACGATCAACCTTGATCCAAACTCTGTCCCTCAGCATTCCTGACTTCTAATTCACATCACACATGTCACATCTACTAAATCGAAATGTCGTCCAGATCACAATATTCGGTAAGTCTTTGAATCCGTGCTAGCATGCTACTGCTAATGGTAACTGTCACATTCATGCAACACTTGCAGTGTTAATCTGTCTCACGGCTTCCTCTAATAAGAGCACGCTTTTATTAACTCATTATATGTCATAAGTAACTTTAACAGTCTCATACCATTAGAACATACCGGCTAATAAACACAAAGCAAATAAAGTTATTTCTTCAAAGTTTGGACACACCCACACACTCATTTTCCACAGTTTAGGAGAATGGTGAAGTCATCAATATTACGAAATGCCAAGTTTGAATTATGACAGCAAAGAATGAATAAAAAAATAACTCAACGATATACGAGGTGAGATGCATTGTTATGTGTATAAAAATAAGTCAGGAATTGAATGCTCAAAAAATTGCAGTAAATAATAAATCAAAATGATAGTAGTAGGCCTACATTATAGTTCTGCATACTGTGAGCAGTGCTTTAAGCCACATCCCAGTCCAACATATACCTAAGAAAAGAAAGTAGTCGACGAGCCTTTAAACACAAGTTTGTGTTCTCATCCAGTCAAGGCGTCCTATGCTGAAGAAGAGAGATGATTTTGAAGACATTTTGGAGGAGAGGCGGAGCTCCAGTGATCTGAGATATGCGCTGAGGTGTTACTCGCCCACACTGTATAAGGGACTGGTGCCCTGCAGAGCAAGCATGCTGAAAAGCATCGTTCTGCAGTCTGACCACCTGCAGCATGTTATTAAACAGGTACCACACAAAACCCCACAACCATACTTTAATGCAGAACTACACTTAGGCTTAGATACGTTCTAAACATCCTGTCTTGTGTTTGTGTAGGTTTCATCACAATCAGGAGAAAGCAGCGAGTGCGTTACGGAAGAAGCGTCTCTTATTCTGGATGAGATGGCTCAAAGTCTGCAGCTCAGCACTGTTCGCTTCTTCGTCTACACACTCAGCAAAGCCTTTAAGAGACTCTTCCGCAGTGTGTGTGTCAATGAAGAGGGTATTCAGAGAGTGAGTCCGTCACAAAATACATGTGTGAACATCAGCCACCCTATACGCTTAGAAGTGACCACACCATGTGTCGTAAATCATTGGATCAGACGTGAAGCATTGTTATTCAATTGAAAATATTTTCTCTGGCTGCTGGTCTTAAATCCGTTTACTTTCAGCTTTAAATGGACAGGCATGTGTTCTCTCTCTCAGCTCCAGCAGGCTGTGCAGGAACATCCGGTGGTACTATTGCCCAGTCACCGTAGTTACATGGACTTCCTGATGATGTCATACATACTGTTCATGTATGACCTGCCGCTGCCGGTGATTGCGGCTGGAATGGGTGGGCATGGATCAATTTCAATAAAAAATTAGCCATGGAACCATCCTAAAAACAAATAATGCAGTAACACAACAAATTTTAGACACAAATCATTTCTGTATTTTATTGATTTTTCTGCTGAAATTCTCGATACCGTAACACAGCCTGATTTGTCTGAGTGCATATTATGCTGTTATTTAAACAGATTCAGGAGGTTCTTCTAGATGTTATCGAGTGACAAAAATGACCAAAAAAATTATTGACAGAATATTCTTATACAAGACAATGACGAAATAGTTCAAAAAAGAGATTTCCATGACCATGACTTAAATTCTCCATAACATTAATGTCTTATTATGTATAATAACTTAATTCATCACATGGGATTGACAGTCTAAAATTTTTACTGTAATGACAATATTTAAAGGGATTTTTCACCCAAAAAAGAAAAATCAGTCATCAAGCCCTCAGTTTGTTTCAAATCTGTATTTATTTTTTGTTCTGTTGAACACATCGAAAGATATTTGGAAGAATGTTAGCAATTTTCAGTTCTGGGACATCATCCACTACCATAGTAGAAAAAAAAGTTTTTTTTGTTCTGCTGAACACAAAATTAGATATTGGAAAATCTGGAAAACAATCCGTTCTGGGGAACCTTGTTTCAACTATGGTAGTCGATCGTGTTCCAGACGCGAAAGTTGCCGACATTCTTCAAAATATTTTTTTCTGTGTTATCGTAGTGGGTCATTGTCTTTTTAAAATTCATGACCCTAATAACCTTCTGGTAAAATCTGAAAATGCACTTCTGCCCTGAAATGACCAATATGAACTAGACGGCTTGGCTGGAGCATCTGTTAACTCCTCCCCTTCAACTCTCATTTCAAAATCAATGCAACAGCTGTTTTTAAACATCCAATCAATTTGCAGTGAAAAACGCAAGCCACGCCCACTCATTTTCTCCTTTTCTCTCAGCAAAAAGTGTCAGAATACAGAAGTAAAAAAGATTTCCTCTAACAGTTCAGGGGACTTTAACCTGTTATTTTCATATATATCTAATACCAAACACCAGTAGATTATTTAGTTTGCTTTTAAAAATGAAGTGTGAGTAACTAATTTTCCAAAACACATGATTTACTATGAATATGTTCCTAAAAGGGTTTAGCAATAAATGACTTATCCCCTTAAATGTTTTAATATATGCATGTAACTCTTTCCTAATCTGAAGCATGTGACCTCTTCTGATGTTTTCTGTAGATTTTATGAGCATGAAGTTTATCGGGGAGATGCTTCGTATGTCGGGTGCGTTTTTCATCCGCCGGTCGTTCGGAGGAGATAAACTATACTGGGCTGTGTTCTCAGAGTATGTGAAGACGATGTTACGGGTAAGAATCATCTTCTAAAAGATTGTTTCCTGAAGCTCATCTGATAAAGCATCATGCTTGTAATGCCAACCAAGGTCACGGGCACACAACAACAAGGTCTAAAACTATGTGAATTCCTTTCCTCTGTGATTTGTGGTTTAAATACAATGGAGCTCAATGGGGATCAAAATGTGACTTGTGTGAAAAAATATATTCAAAATATTTTTTATTGTTTGGCAAAGGAAGCAAGTCATTCAGGTTTGGAAAGATATGAGTGTTAGGAAATCATTCAGTTAAAATCTACTCTAGCGCTTTTTACAATTTTGCAGTCTTGCAAAGCAATTTAACAGACAATGCAATGAAAATGTTTATACATAGAACAAATTTGGATTTTTCAGGAAAATCCAAAATCCTGTCAGAAAACAATGTTAGAAACTTTAAGTTATTACAGTAGATAAAACTAGTTAATTTCTAGCTTTTTTGCGCTATTTTTGCCATTCAGGTTTAAAATCCTCATCTGGCCAACGTCAAAGGATGTGACGTGGCGATGTATATTACATTATTATTCATGAGACTGTGTTTTCTTGACCAATGAGAAGATATTTCTCCTAATTATTCAGCGCCTTGTGATTGGAGCGCCGGTCTCCCATGCCGGAACCTTCGCTGGTTTTTAACGGCTCTTCATCTCACAGCGTTGACGTCCATTTTAATTGCATTTCTCAAAAACGACAGTGAGGTAGATTGTAGCTGAAAGGGGAAGTTTCGTGACACTTTAAATCATTTAAACATGATGCATGAATTATCAATTGTTTGTGGCAATGTAAAATATACTCACACACCTCATTTGACCCTCTTTTTATGGGTTGTGTTGTTCATTCAGAATGGATATGCCCCAATTGAGTTCTTCTTGGAAGGAACGAGAAGCAGAACATGCAAATCCCTCACACCAAAGACAGGTAACGTGACCGTACATTTGGAACTCTTTTTATACCACGTTTTAAGACGCTCTGCTCTGCAGTGCCTTGTTTTTCATAGTTCATTTTGATGAAAGTTCTCTGCTGACTCTTGCATAAATTGTGCAGCGTCAAGCCTTTCCGCACGTTTTGGCCTTTTTTATTGCAACGCAGATAAATTCAAGGTGACAGGCAACATTTTTTTTGGTCGGCGTGAGGAAGCGAGTTGCCAGCGAAATGAAATTTCACAGGATTTTCACAATTGAATCATAGTCCCGGAATGATATAACACCCCTGACTAACTTATGGCGGAGAGGTTGAAAATGACTGCTGAAAATCTGGCAAGCCCGACGTAGAGGTCATCAATCAAAGCCAAACAAAAGCAAATTTAGATGAATGAGAGAAACAAAACGGTCCGCCTCTTTGAACACGATTTGTGTCAGCTTCATCTCTTTTCTTCTCCCTCAGGGTTGTTGAACATTGTGATGGAGCCGTTTTTTAAAGGGGAGGTGTTCGACGTCAGCCTGGTTCCTGTCAGCATCAGCTACGAGAGAATTCTAGAAGAATCGCTGTATGCTCGTGAGTTGCTCGGCGTCCCGAAGCCAAAAGAGACGACGTCGGTGCGTGAGGCCCAACATGCCTTGCTTCAACACATACAGTACATGCGCAATATGATTTCTTGTTTTTCAGTAAATCAAGGCTGAAAAAAAGATATTTCACATATTTCAAGAATAGACTTGGTTATAAATAAAACTTGAAATTGTATTTATTTATTTTTTTCTAATTGTCTATTTTTACTCTAGATTTTTTAATTTAAGATTTTTTTTAACCTTATTAACAGAAACCATTAAGACCAGAAATTATACATTTTTTTTCAAGATTTCAGATTATTGATTAATTTTTTAAGAGAAAACTTTTCAGACTGGAATTTTGTTTAAAATTTTTTAAGATTTTTCAAATTGATCTTTAATTTAAATTTAAGTTTTAAGTAATTTTACCTGATGAAAAGGTGCGTTTTTCGTGTTTAAATGGATGTTTCAAAGGCAAACAATTTTCCTGTGTTTTACTCAACCTAAAGTTATCCTGATTGAAATATACTTTCTTCTTTTAGAATAATTTAGTTATTCACACTTATACAGTTATATTACCACGTATCAATTTTCTTCCATGGGCTTGAATGAAAGTGAATGGGGGGCAATTTTTTGAAGGACCAAAAAGTGCATCCATCGATCAAAGAACTGCTCTACACAGCTCTGTGGTCTTAACAAATGTCTTCTGAAGCGAATCTATGCATTTGTTTGGGATTAACAGTGCTATTAACATCGGCTCGGCTGCCCACGAACCTAAGGTTTTTCTGGCAAATGACACAGGCGTTCCGGTGACGAATGCATTATTTTTCGCTTTGTTCCAATAGGATATTGTTGTCTCCTTTGGACGGGAGCTTTCTTCACTGTCATTTGCCAGAAAAAAATATATAATCATTAATGTTCACTTGCATTGTTATTGTAAAGTATTTAAAATATATAAACAATAAATAGTTTTCATAGTGTAGCAGAAATTTCCATTGAAACACCTAATGTTCTCTTGCTCTCAGGGTCTGTTAAAGGCTCGGCGAATCTTGAGCGAGGATTACGGCAGCATGCATGTGTACTTTGGTCATCCTGTGTCTGTCCGCAGTCTGGCGGAGGGAAAAGTGAATCGCTGTCAGCATAACCTGCTGCCCAGGTACAAGATTTCAGTTTCCAAACTTGTTTATTCAAACAATTACATGTATGTAAAATGACCTCCTGTCTGATTGTTTCAATAAGGCACATACCTCAGAAACCCAGTGCGGAAAATCTGGAGTTTCTGACCGACGCAGCGTTCCGTCTGGTGCGCACACAAGAGGAGAACATGGTTCTAAAGCCCTGGGTTCTCATCGCCACTCTACTCCTACAGAACCCTGATGGACTGGACCTCTCCTCCCTCGGCGAACAGACAGACTGGCTCAGACACCTGGCACTGGCATTGGGAGCGTTCTTAGACTGGCCTGGTAAGAAATTGGAACGTCCAGTGTGTCTGGCTTGATGCAGCTCTTGAAGGTTTTTGATTTGTCGACCTGGAAATAAGGTGATGTTTAGCAGGTACCTGCTGGAACAAGTACATCCTGGTACAGGAAGTTCTTGGGGGATTCGACAAAGTTGGTGACATTCATGGGATCGAACGTGGCATTCGCATTAGGAAATGTGATTGACAGTAGGGTAGGAGTTGGTACTCAAGTCAGGTCACCCTGTTTGTTGTAGAGCTGCCCACATTGCTATGAAAATATATATTTTACTTCATTTACATTTACATTTAGGCATTTGGAAGACGCATTTATAAATGCACTTAACGAAAAAAAAAAGACACAATCTCTAGCTGAGTATTTTTGAGTGCATTATGGCTAAAATGATCTTCGGTCATCATGGTACCGTTAACAACCAGTCAGATGGATATTTACCAAACGAAATATCCCAAAAGTATTGCATGTCTCTTATCCTCGTTCTCAGATTTACCTCCGTGTATAAAAAGTGATCGTGCATATCTGCAAAATGCAAATTCATCTTAGTCGCTCAGTATCATATTTTTCTCCACAGATCAGGAGAGCTGTGCTCGGGTCATCAGCTGTAGCTTAGCTCTGCACAGAAACCTGTTGAGCGTGTCGGATGAGCTCGTTCAGCTTAACGTCGAAGACTCGACGCAGGTCGAGACCACACCAGAGGAAGCTGTGTTTCAGCGAGCAGTCGTGTTGCTCTCTTGCGCCTCCTACAGGAACGAGATCTTACACGTGTTTGTGAGACCTGCTCTCCTCGCAGTGGCCATCCAGAACGCAAATTCTCACAGTAAAGGTGAACGGAACGCAATCTTTAATCTTTAAATCCAAGATTATGAAAATATCAGTTACAAACCAGCGTTTGTGTTCCAGATGACATCTACAACTGCTTCAACTTCCTGAGGGACATGTTCTCCAATGAATTCATTCTGTGCCCTGGAGACTCAGTTCAGGTTAGACCACAGTCACAAAACATACGGGGAATGGGCTTGGCATGACATGCAACAAGATCAATTTTGAAATCAGATTCACTCCCTGATTGAAATTGAATCGAATAACCAGGTGCCTTTAGTTTCTCTGGATTCAAAAATATGGTTGTTATGTTTGTGATTTTTAGGACTTTGAAGAGGCGTGTTATTTGCTGGTGAAGCGTGGAGCATTACAGGTGTCAGAACATGAGATTGTGATGTCAGCGAGTGGTCACAGAACTCTCACGTTTCTGTGTGCCGTTCTGGAGCCGTTTGTGAAAGGATACCAGGTGACCTTACACACAATGAGCAAATCTACATATTCTCACACAGTACTATAACTCTGTTCTTGTGTTCATAAACCTGTTTCTGTGAACTTTTTGAAACGCAAAACTTTCTAAACTGTGTTTCTCAAAATCTGAGCAAGAACTCACGTCGCTTGCGGAAAGCAATTTAAAGCCCAACAATCTCAACGTCTACGTGAAACGGAAGTCGTGATCTTCTTTTGTATTTTGATTAGTGGTGGGCATAGATTAATTTTTTTAATCTAGATTAATCTAGATTAATTCCAAGATTAATCTAGATTAAAATGGCTCATTTGAATTCTGCCGAAGGCATTCAGAATATGTGTGCTACCCAAATAATGACTAAAAGTAAGTCTTTGAGAACGGGTTTCTCAAGCCAGGTGGCGCATTGGACCAGGGGCTCATCTCCTGTTTCCAAAATGCATCACAAACTGCTTGAGAAAGCTGTTCGACTATGATAATTGGTGATGAAAATTAAATTATGTTCAATAAAATGGACTTGTGTTTACTTCCGCATTAGCTAAGGGATGCTTTGCGTTTAGGTGGTATTTGAGACTGGAAGAGCTCCTACAGTACATTTACATTTAGTCATTTAGCAGACGCTTTTATCCAAAGCGACTTACAAAGAGTGAGGGAGCAACAAGCGATATGTCATACAGGAGCCATAATACATTAGGTGCCAATACAAAGTTACTGATTTTAACTAAAGCTAGACCACTACCTGTTGAGAGAAAGGTTTTTTTTTAAACCAATTCCGCATTGCACAAGGTGCAAACAACCTTAGTCTTGTCGATGTTTCCATTGGGAAGCTTCCTAAAAAATTAATATTCCCTGAAGCAAACCCGGCGGCTTCAGAGCTGCATCCATGTTAGCACGTCACGTTTGATGCGGTAATTTCACAGTAAAGTGATGTTGTGTTCAGACCAAACGCGAATGGCGTGTCAAGCGCGAGTGATTTATATGTTAATGCAAAGAGCCAATAGACCTACTTGCTGCGCGAATCGCGCGAATGAAGCCCTGGTTATGAGATGATGAGGCGGCTTCTGCTTCCGTGAATGACGCGAATCACGCGAGTTGAAAAATCTCGTTCTCGCCCCGAACAGTGCAGTTAAGCTGGTATACATCCGAGCTAAAATATCAAGGTGAAAGTCATCATAGCTTGCGTAGTATAGACCCAGCTCCCAACCCAACTTTGAGAATAGATTAACGGCAACATTTTTTTTATCGCGCGATAAGAGTCTCACTGCCCACCACTGATTTTGATGCATTTCCGAGTGAAATGGAAATTTGAATGAGAAAAATAGTGGGCGTGGCTTTCGTCTTTCTCTGCTGTTTCATTGGATGTATAAAAACAGCCATTCCATTTTGAATTCAAATATCAAACCAATAAAAAGTGCTTGTCAATGCTGACAACACAGTATTTAATCATTTACGGTAAACGCTGCAGTTTTTCCATTTCCTGAGAAATAGCGAATTTGGGCATATGAGCTAAAAAATCATCTGATACTAGTAACACATAACATCTGTGTAAAATGTCCACATAAATCCAGTGTGTGTGTTTATAGGTGGTGTGTAGGTATCTGTGTGAGAACGTGTTGGAGAACCTTTTGGAGAAGGACTTTATTCCTGCTCTGAGGAACTTTGCACTAAAACTCATATTAGCAGGTAACACAAGTTAATGATGATTTGGCTGTTAAAACGGTCCAAGTTATAAACAGTTGTTGTCTTATAAAGCCTCAATTTGTGTGCTACTAAACACCAAAAGAGAACTCATTTATGTGTTGAACTCCCATCTGTCTGCCATTGTGTACCAAACAGTCTCATCTCAGGCTGATGCCATTGGTTGTTGTGGTGTGTCCACATTTACTACTTTAAAATAATCCGGTTTCTCTGTATTTGTCATCCTGATATCAGGTCGTCTGAAGTGTTATGAAGTCTTATCCTCAGACCTGCAGAAGAACGCTCTGGCAGCCCTGCTGAGACTCAAAGCCGTGAGGAAAGTCAAAGTGTAAGAGCTACATCTACACAGATTCCCCACCTTTCACAACGTTTGCTGTGTTTTTGTTAGGGATGTAACGTTTCACTTAACTCGCGATGCGATTAAACTCACGATGCGATTTTTTTCGCAATTGTTTTTTACAAAATTAGTTGGCAAATTAGACAGTTCTTTGTAAAATAAAAATATATTTTATGTTAAATGACAAAACAAAAACAAAATTGCAATTTTAAAACAAATTCAAAATCAAATATATTTTTTTTATAATACAATAGTCTCTTTACATAAACAAACTAAACCCATGTTCACACTTAAATTCTTTTTTGAGAAGAAAAAGTTGACCAAGGCGTTTTTTTAAGAAAAGTTGAACTATTTTCAACCCCAGAAGCTGCAAAAAAAGATGCCGGAGCTGGCATTTAATAAAGTACTATAAAGTACGTTTTTGAAAAATGGTTTACTCCATAGGATTATAATGTAAAACAGACGCTAGCAGCTTAAAGAAGTCAAGTCAAGTGAACAGGGGCTAAGACTTTGTCTGTGCTTTTCCTTACATGGATATTATTTTGTTTTTAAAGAAATATGAGCATATCCACATTTTCCAAGTTTGTAGTAAACAGCGGCCCCTGATGTATTTAAACATGTATTGCGATTCATTTATCATCTCAACCGGCTTGAATCGTCACAAATAATCGATTTTCAACTAGCTCACAGTGACTTGTTACATCCCTAGTAGTAGTGATTGTCTGACTGACGTGACCTCTCACTCACAGAGATGACCAGGTGACGCTGAAGGAGAACAAGATCGCAGTGAACTCGTTGGAGGATATGCTCGGTAAGAGTGATTTCACATCCTCCATACGCTGGCTTTCAGACGCCCGACCCAGTTCTCATTTTAACGATGTTCTGTTTTTCAGCTCCATTCAATCTTATCTTGTCTTGTTTACATTCTTCTCCTCTGTCACACAGGAGGTAAAATTCCTACCCAGAAGCCCATCCTCGCCCGACTGTAGTCACGCACACTCTCTCCACTCTCTGGAGCGCCAAACTAAACTGCCTTCATTACCATAATGCCAAATTCTGCAAGGTGGCACGGCTTCGCTGACTACAAAGGTTACCTGTCATCGAGCTTTAAAGGGCGTCACGGGTTTGCCATCTGGGACATTCCAGTTTCGTTAGAAACGCTTCTTTTTATCTCTCTACGTCTTCGACGAACTTGACAGCGAGCTGCGTGTCTGATCGGCCTTCGATCTGTGCCGTTTCTTTATCAGACACGTGTTAAACTGATGTCTGATGTCGCGAAGCATATGAAGACAGACGCGTTTGATTTGTCGCGTTTGAACGTCTTGTTCTGTCGTTCGTATGCGTTTTAAAACACTGTTACTGTTTGATAAACTGTTACTGGGTCTGTTATCTTTTCTTCGTGTCTTGATGGAACTTCTTCTCATTTTGCACACTGCGTGTTTGTGTTTGCACTGTAGATTTGGCCGTCTGTCGCCTTAGTTGGGGTTCGGGTTTTTAGGAATCGTGTTACAAAAGTGGGTCACTGGGAAGTGTGTTAACTCCTTAGGAGATGAATAAAACGTCTCTATTTATAAAAGTGAATCGGGTCGAAAAGGGAAGCATTTTATTAGATGACAGCCATGCTGTTAAGCCAAATACAGAGACTTGCCATTGCAGTGTTTACACAACCTCTCATGAAGCGGCTTTTTATTTTTCTAAATGTAAGTAAAGATCTTACATGAAATCAAAAACAAATGTAAGGTTGTGTTTTTTATATGGTTGATGTATTTTGGATATTTCACAATGCCTTCCAGTAATGAGATGTTTGATGACACACAGGCATGCATGATGCACTTGTCGCTGAGTTGACGGCAGTTAACAGAAACTCTGTTCACTGTTTTTTTTCCAAGTATTACATCAACAGTCAACAGTTAAAGAAGTAAAATAACTCAGACTCAGGGTTTGAATTACAAAACGAGTTTAAACTTTTAACACGGTGTGAAGTTGACATTTTGAATATTAACACTTTCTGAGCTGACATTTAAAAAAATCTTTATATTACCCATTGTGTTGATTCGAAGGGAAATCTGGGTGTCTTTTCCTTTCCGGTCTTTGGGATGATCATTGGGCTTTATCTTTCTTTGGATGAAGTACGAAACTCAAGCCATATGTAAAGCCATATTGTTCATTATGTGCTTCTCTAAAGTCTGTTCATCAAATTAAGTAAAACTGCGGAAAATGTTTATAATATTTATGTTTACATTGAAAAGTAGCTTTTTATTGGGGCGGTCAAGCGATTTATCGCATTCAGAATAAAAGTAAGTGATTATATAATACATGTCTGTGTACTGCGCATATTAAATTTGTTTTTATAAACACGCACACATACGTGGATATATTTAGGAAATATTTACATGTATTTCTTTATATTTACCAATAATTTAAATTCTATATGAATGTTTATTGATTTAATGTTACTTTTCTTAAATATATGCATGTGTTTGTATGTTTTTTTAAATAGAAAATGAAGATGCTCTGTACACAGAGATGTAAACACAAACTTTTATTCTGAATGCGATTAATTGTGATGAATCATTGGTCAGGCCTGTTTTTTACATAATTTGATGAGTTCGTCTTGCAGATCGAAATGGATTAGACAAAATTTGAGTGGAAGTCTCTCCTTGATTGTTACGTTTTTTACTTTTCTGTCTGTTGGATTGTTTGCCTTTATAAAACTAGATTAATATTATGGGTCAACAGTGTTGGGGCAACAGTGTTCGTTAAAATCTGATCGATTTGAAAGAAATGCTTACTAAAATATCTAATAAATATGATCAAGTGAAACAAAAGAGTTTGATCTGATTTTTCTTTACTTTAAGTATATAACACACAAGTAACATCGCCAAAAGGTTCTCATTACCTTTTACAGAAGCTTATATTTGCCGTATTGTTGACATCTATTTCCATGGAGAAAAATACTTTTGGTGTACATTATATTTGTTCATCCAGTCTTTTACATTTAACTATGCTAAAACTGGTTCTGTAACTGATTCTTGGGTGATTCTCATGAAATCCTGCTTTGAAAATATCAAATATGATTTTCTTCATAACATTACTAATAAACATGTCAAGGTATGACATGTTTAAAAGCCTTTATTTCAAAAGGCCTTAAAAATTCGCATTACCGGACCATTTAAAACTGTCAATCGCATTGCATATTAAGCAAAAAATATAATAATAAATATATATATATATAAATATATATAAATACATTTAATATAAAAAATGTAAAAAAAATTAAATACTACCTGTATTGGTAATGAGAGTAAAAATTGTGTACATAGCGTGATATGAGAATAAAAAAAGGGATACATGTCATCATTTACTCACCATGGAATTGTTTCAAATCTGTAAACATTTCTTTGTTCCGATGAACACAGAGAGAGATATTTAGAAGAATGCTTATAACCATAATTTTGCCCCGAATGATGAACACAAAAGAAGACATTTTGAAGAATGTAGGAAAGCAAACAGTTCTGGGGAACTTTTAACTGCCGTTGTATTTGTTTCTTACAATAGGAGTCATTGTGGGGGGCAAAATCTGTCGTGCTAAAAGCTTTCTTCTAAATATCTTTCTCTGTGTTCATCAGAACAAAGACATTTATACAGATTTGGAACAACTTGAAGGCGAGTAAATTATAGAATTTAAGGGTGAAGTATCCCTTTAAGCTTTTAACCAGAAAAATATAAAGTAATCTGTTAACCTTAATGACTTTTTTGTCATTTTTTTGTCATTCGAGAACCTGAAGTATAGAACATCCAATTGTTTTTTTAAGAATACTTTAATTTTACTTTAGTTTAGATTACAACATACAGTAAACTTCATTCAGACAAATCCGGAGGTGTTATAGGGTAATGAGAATTTCAGCCAAAAAAGCAATAAAATACCTAATTAATTCATGTTAAAATTATATAGAATATATATCTAAATTTTAAAATCATGAAATCTAACCCACGGATATCAAGGGTTAAACCACAAAATTGAAGTGATTTGGGAAATGAAATTCCAATCTTTATCACAAACAGAACAAAAACATCCTTTTTGATTCCTTTTTTAATGTGATGAAGTCATTGTTGGCCTCTAGATGGCAGACTTGGATCTGGATTTACACTGAAATGAAGCAACTTCTACATATTGGGTATTTTTCTTCGTATTTTGGCAATACATTCCCCCCCCCCCCCCATATACTCACCTTGTCTTTTGCGATATTGAGTGTTTGTGCTGTAGGTACAGTTCAGTGTATTTGAATTGTATCAGTTTGAAGAGCCTTGCTGAGCTGTCACCAGTTATTCAGTTATTCAAGCGAGTTTTGTGACTTTTTTTAAGCACATACTGAGAAAAGACAAAATGAACATTAAAGAGAACTATTTATTTACAACCTTAGCATGCAGAATAAAGTCCACTTGGCGCTTAATGAATGTTCTCTGCAATGTTAACCTATAACCAGAGCATCATCCTCACAGAAAGACTTTAAACTCTGATCTATGTTTATCTGTGTGATGTGACTGGGCCGTGACAGAAAAACAAGGCTCGTAGAATATAATTTAATGGAGAAGATGCCTCATAGGCTGTAAAAAAATAATTTGACAAGAGTTTGTCAACAATTGAATTAAAGCGGCCCTGCAACGATGTGTCATGCAATCTGACTTCTTTACAATATTAAACGTGCTGCCTTCTCATGCTTAACATGATCAACTTGTCAAAAAACGAGTTGGGCGTATTATGTAGTATTTCTGTGCTCAATACACTCCCCTAGCGATCGTACAAGTTTCGTAAAGTTTTTTCGAACATATAAAACTGTTTCATAACAACTTTTCTCTTTCCGGCAAAGGACGGGGCACGGCCACATGAGAGCAGGAGAAGGAGCATGCGCAGACGTCACTTTCACTTGTGTGAAGGAGAGAGAGCACACGTTCGCGAAGTTCAGGTGTTTGTTTGTTCACTGCATTTAGGTGATGAATGTTATATAAACTGTGGATATAACACTGGATTTGGAGATCGTTTGAAACTGGTATATGGAGCCGTCCCAGCGCTAAAAGATGCTGGATATGAACCGCATGTGGTGAGTGAAACTGTTGACAATTGGTGCGCACGTGCTTTGGTTCAGCCTACCCCTCTCCCCCGCACGTGCTGTATGTTTTTACAATCGCAGAGCTGTATCTGTCTTTTATAAATGTGATCACACTAAATACTCTTCGATGATACGAAGTATGCAATGCTACTCTATAGGTACTCAAGATTAATATGAGATTGACAGAAACTCTGTGTGTTACGCCCACTTTAAGTTCCTTCATTCTAAATAAAATTTCCTATTTTTAATGCGTTATATTCCCAGATAGCACATGTACGTCTGTAAGATGTCTGCAAAAGATCTGGAGATCTGGAAAACATCTGCCGTGTAAAACCATAAGATAAACAATTTTAAAAAGCAGTTTTACACACACTCAATTGCGAACGTTTTACAGACTTTTATGTGACATCTGACAGGAGACATCTCAGAGACGTATTGCAGATGTGCAAAGAATAAAAAATATGTCTTGATCAAATAGATGTCTCCAAGATGTGTGTGTGCTATCAGCATTAGGAGTCTGCTATGAAATTTTGCTGTATTACAGGTAGGTTTCAAGAACTGCACCTTCATTTCTAAGGTCACCACCAGAAGTGAATACTGATCGTAAAAATAGACATGTTTCCACTTTCTCAAAGAGTATATATAGATGCAACATATGTCAATTTGAAGATTGGTTAACATTCCCATTGGCATAATTGAAATTCCATGTGTCTTGTAAAGGAATTCCCTGATAGCACACTACATCTGGAAGACATCTGCAATAAACTTCTGCAGTCAGATGTCATATACAGACGTGCTCAAGTTTGTTGTTACCACACAAAAAAAACAAAGAATGCACAATTTTCTCTGAAATAACTTGAAACTGACAAAAGTAATTGAACTCCACCATTGTTTTTTCCATGTTTAATAGAAATCAGAGTTTGATTTTGTATTCAACATATTATTGAAAATAAAACCAATGAAAATGTCATGTACAAAAATGATGGGACTCCTAACCTTATGCACACCCTTAAGAGGCGATCACTGGAAATAAACATTTTCTGTAGCTTTCAATGAGACTTCTGGACCTGTTCACAGGTAGTTTGGCATATTCTTACGGAGCAAACTGCTCCAGCTGTCTCAGGTTTGATGGGTGCCTTCTCCAGACTGCAAGTTTCAGCTCTTTCCATAAATGTTCGATAGGATTCAGATCAGGACTCATAGAAGGCCACTTCAGTATAGTCACATGGTTTGTTCTTATTCATTCTTGGGTGATTTTTCGCTGTGTGCGCTGAGACAGCTTTCTGACACTGGGCGGTACGTTTCGCTCCAGAATGCTTTGATAGTCTTGAGATTTCATTGTCCCCTTCATTGTTTTAAGGGACCCTGTGCCAGATGCAGCAAAGCGGCCCCAAAACATAACCGAGCCTCTTCCGTGTTTCACTGTAGGTATGGTGTTCACTTCTTTGAAAGCTTGATTTTTCGTCTGTGAACATAGAGCTACTGTGACTTGCCAAAAAGCTCCAGTCTTGATTCATCTGTCCAAAGGACATTCTTCCAGAACGATTGGGGCTTGTCAATGTGAAATTGAGCAAATTCCAACTTTGTTTTCTTTCAAAAGTGGAGTCCTCCTGGTCCTCCTTCCATGCTCAAAAAGCGACAGATGGGGCGAACGGAAACTGACGTACCTTCACCTTGGAGTTCTTTATCTCTATGGCAGTTATGCCTAGGTTCTTTTTTATCTAGCATTCACACTGTCCTTCTGTTCAATCTGGGGTGGATTTGCCCAAGGATGTTGGCTACAATTCCATGGACCTTAAACTTCTTAATAATATGTGCAACTGTTCTCACAAGAACACCAAGCTGCTTGGGGATGGTCTTGAAGCTTTTACCTTTACCATGCTTGTCTATTATTTTCTTTCTGAGCTCCTCAGACACCTCAATCCTTTGCTTTCTCTGGTCTGTGTTCAGTGTGGTGCACACAATGATACCAAACAGCACAGTGACTACTTTTCTCCATTTAAGTAGACTGGATGACTGATGAGAAGATTGGACACATGTGTGATACTAATTGAAGAAACCAATTAGTTTGAAAATTCACTTAAATCCAAATATGTTTTATTTTTTCTCAGGGTTACCAACAAATGTGTCCAGGCCATTTTAGAATATCTTCGTAGCAATAATTCATCTCTTTCCACAGCTTCTTTGCTTTGTTCAATGACATACCAAAGGCACGCAAGTATACATGATACAATTGCTTTTCATTTCATCACTTTTCTGGAGGATTATTTCAATGAGCTGTAAGGGTACCAACACATTTGAGCACGTCTGTAGACATCTATAAAACGTCTGTTAGATGTTTATGATACAGAATGGATGTAAAACGTCTCTTTCTGAGGTGCAGATGTTTTTACACAGCAGAGGTTTTCCAGATCTTTAATAGGAGATGTGATTTTCACAGACGTACGTGTCCCAAACGACAGCGCAACACCTCCACATCCGATATCACACGCTTTCATCACTAATATAGTCTCCTTTTCCATTTTATAGTGCACTATACTGAAGGGGACAACTATTTTTTTTGGGTGCTATCAAGTGCACACATTCAATCCCATGATGCACTGCAAAGAAAAACACCCCCCGCGAATAAATTTCTGTCTTTTGGAAGATGTCATTCAATAAAATAAGCTCTCAGTGTTTGAATTCACTCGTTTTATCCTCTCCTTCAAGTGCACTAGATATCTGGAACTGTGTATGAGGGTATGGAATGATTTTGGACACAATTGAACACAAGTTTTGGTTCTCTGTAAAGCAGTTGAGTGTAACATTCCCAGTGAAAATGTGAAAGAAAGAACACAATAATTGGTTTCGTGGTTTGCTTTTTAATCGTGAGGAAATGAGGGGATTTGTTAAAGCTACCCCCTGTGGTCCGCACCGCTAGTCGGTGAATCTTCTGGGAATAATTCATCCCCACCGGTCCCCCGCCGGTGGATGCGCTGTTCTTTCCACTTCTGGCGGGAAGCGGCTCCTTCACGAGTGTCAACGCTGTGGGAATCTCAGTCAGCGCGTTCCTGACAGCGAAATAAATAATGATTCTCACATTGCAACCGCAACAAAGTGACAGGATAGTGATGATTTAATAAAGTTCAATACATTCTAATTGAAGTCGCGCACGCTAGTCTCTTGAGAACGATTCCTTTCTGCATTCATCACAGTCTCTGAAGTGCATGCTATCACTGTGGGAGAATAACACGTGGATAAACCGCAGCGCTGTGGGTTACACACTTAACTTACATGCTCGAGTCATGAGGTTATTCTGAGAATTTAAGCAAGGTCTATTTAAAGTGCACATCAGTAATCTGACATCGGTAGCGCGCCATTGATGCCTTAAAATACTCCCTCTGCAGACTGCCCACTGTGCGGATGGATTTTTTCCTGCTCTGATATGAAGGGGAGCTTTTCATCAGGGATTTGGTCATGAAACATCACCTCTTACCCCCGCGGGTAATGCCATGAAATGAAATGAAATGATGAAATTACAGCCTTCCGCAACGAGTCTCTTGTCTGTCGCTCTCCTCCGGTGTTTTACTTCTCATAGGCGTGCGTAACGCTGAATGAAAGTCGAATATTAACCTCTCCGACTGCACCGCGAGGCAATTAGCATGACCAGATCACGTCCACTGGGTTTCAGCTTTTCATGATGTGAATGGTGAGGTGGGTATGATTAAAAAGGAAGCCTACAGATAAACACACACCTGAGCTTCAATGGGACATGCTGCTGTCGGGATGGCTTACAGAATTGAGATGCTTTCTGTGTGTTTCCTTTGCTAAGGTGCAAAAGTGAGTAAAGCAACATGATCTTAACTGTTTCTATTAATCTGGGTTGTTACACACACACACACTTACAGTATACAGTGCAGCGACAGACAGGTTTTTAAAATTATTCCAATATATCATCTCTTACCAAAAACTTTATTTCAAGTTTATTCAAATGTGCAGATAACCTACCTCTTTTACACGAAAAATAATACTTTTAGGCTACTTCTATGTACTTCTCACTAATACAGGCCTAACTTTACTTAAAGTCCCGTTAACGGAATTTTGCAATCGTTTTTGCTTTCTTATTTTGATGCATTTGAAGTAAATGGCATTTCTATTGAGAAAAATGGTTTTCGTCTTTCTCTGATGGATGTATAGAAACAGCCGTTGCATTTTGAAATGGAATCAGCAGCAGTTGAAGGGGTGCTAAAATATCATACACTAAGGAGCTTGCCAATTTTATCTCAATTTTAAAGTTTAGCCTAAGACTGAACTTTACATACCTATAAACTGACCTTGAAGACTACATATTTTTTTATGATATCACAGAATTTGATTCGCCAAGCTGAGTGTTCCCATGACCCATAATGCTATGCGTTTGTGTGTATTAGAAGGGTGTCGAAGACACAAAATGGTGGCAGAGAAACCTGCGGGAGCGTGATTTGTATTAAGTTAAAGGTGCAGTTTGTAACAATTTTGCAGTAAAACATCCAAAAACCTTTAGGCTTGTGTAATAAATTTTGTTCAGCGGAGTACTTAAAATATCTCAAATGTTTCCAACTAATTGAAAATCGTGAGAAAATCGCCATTCTAAGCAGTGACACGGGGCTGTGCAGTTGCCTGTCAATGGCGTCATATATCCGTGTTCCCCTCTATTTCTGCCTTTATTGGTGTAGAAATGGCATGACAATAGTGTCATGGACAAATGTGAAAGTAGTGTATAGCTTCATTACTTTACCTCATCCACTAACATGATTTCTCGTTCTCGTCTGATTGATGGCCGTCAGCGGTGGAGTTGATCCCATCATTCCACACTCCTTCACAGCGTCATCAAGCTTCGGCATAGTTGTTGTTTTGATCGTACTCCCTCTAGTGGCGTTTTTTACAAACTGTCGCTTTAAGTTCAATTTATATTTTTAATAACTTTTGATTGCATTTCTAGCTGAATCTCGTTATGCTCCCTGCGAAGCCTGAAACTGTTTCAGTTGAACACAAACACATTTTATATCAAAATACCATCACGTTAACAATGATCATCAACTGATCTTTTCCTTTAAGATGTTGCCTTGGTTGTATTTAGTGTATTTATCTGCAATAGGGCTTTTCAAGCCTGTCAGTATCTGCTCTGGTCTCTATGGAGTAGCAATAGATTTACAGCTGAAATGTCTATAGGAGAGAGTGTGTGTGGGTGAGTGAGCGAGCGAGAGAAAGGGAGAGAGATAAAATGAGTGCAGGACTGGAGGTTATCTGTTTGAGTCTGGTCACTCAACGCCCACTGAGTGCAGAGGGCAAGTCCTGTCAGCCCCGGGGGAGAACGGCACGCGGAAATGAGATGTACAGCGCGGAGAGGGAGAGAAGACGGATGGGATCTATGAGCATCTCAAGCCTCAGAGGAGAACTGAGAGGTCAGCTCATAAGAATTTGACTGTGGAGGTGGTAAGCGCCCACATAACTCTTCCCTCATCTCGCACCTTCATCCACTTTTTCATTACAACCTACACAACATTACACCATCCTAAGGCCCCTCTTGTTTGTAACCGGAACATTTTGGGGAGTATGCGTGAAAATGTACTATTTATTATTATTTGGGCTTTTTGTCTTCAAAATCTGAAATATTCCCATGTGAATATTGATGGGTGAGTTTCAACCCTAGATCTTGTTTACATGTTAGTACCGTACTTGTGTAGATGGATTTTTCTCTGTTTATATGGCCGTGTCGAGTTTCTTGTGACTAGAGATGCCTGTAAACAAACTTTTCTTGAAGAGGGAGTGTCAGCAGGAGGGCTTTGACATTGATAATTTCTTGTCCACAGGGAAGGTGGTAGGATGTGTGTGACAGATGTCAGAGATTTCTGACAATATCTGCAGCTCTGACAGGAAGCATCTTGCTCTCAAAATGTGTGCGTGTACAAAAAGAAAAACACCGGTGCCAGCCAAATCTTAAATATGTCCAAACAAGTATAGAGACATTGACCCAAAATGACATTTTAGGGGGTTCTCAGTTATAAATAAAAGACCACAAAATGAATAAATCAATTGCCCTTTAAATCTTATAAGGGTTGTCTAAGGTTAGACATCCGTTCATTCATCCAACAATCCATCCAACCAACCAACAAATCAACCATCCATTTAATCAACCATGGTAAGTGAACGACAGAACAAAGGTCAATCTCAAACCATTTAAACTTGTTTAGACTACTTTTGGATGTTTTTAGCAGGAAACAGCAAACCTCCAAGCTTTCTTTTATAAGAAATAGTGGGATCGATGTGTCAACTGCAAACTTCACCTTCTTGGAAGCTGCAGTGTTGTCTTTAATGCTAATTATCGGGGTGTTACCTCTGGTGTCAATGGTGTGATTTTGTGTCTTCATAGTGATAACAGGTGGCCAGATGGCATGCCGTTTCGAACAAAGTGACAAGAAAAACGCAGGGTTTGTGTCTCGTGTTCAGATCATCAAAATGGTGGAATAAATGTGTGGGATGAGTGGTTAAATGGGCATATGGAACAATACTGAAATTGAATGCATTTGAATATGTCTATGAATGGCAGGGAGAAGCTGCTAAAGGCACACATGCCCAGGAGGGTTTGGGTTTTATCATGAATGCCAGACAGAGTTTATTAGAATTAATGGCAAACAGCTTTGATGTCAGTAATCTCGGACTTGAAAGAGAATGTTATTGGAATGCTGGAATTAGGTTGCAGAAATGTTATCAGATAGCTTAGGCTGTACAACTAATAACACAGATGAGAGGAACCTGTGTGTGTGTGTGTGTAGGTGAGGGTAACATTTCCCAATGGTCATATATCTTTATATGCACAGTCTGGTTTAATGTGTGCTGAATTAAATAATCACTTAAGGTTTCCCAAGGCCTTTCTTACAAACACAGCGCTGGAGTGTTTACCTTTGGCTTGCCTATGAATGATGTGACCTTTTATAAATATTTAATATATATCTACATTATAGAAAAGAGACACAAACATTTATCCTTGTTAAAAGACACAGACTTAAAGGGGCGGTTTCTGGACAGGAATTAGATTAAAGGACCCAGTCTTTGGCTGTTTTAGAGGCTTTGATGATGTTTTGGGGTGTTTAACAGTGTATGTTCATGTTTTCTAATTTCAAAAAATTCTTTATATTTCACATATTTCAAGTCTATTGTTCATTGCCGTCCCACTTCTACCAAAACATTTGGCCCAAACCACGATGCCCCCTCCACCATATTTCACAGTTGGGATGAGGTTTTGATGTTGGTGTGCTATGCCTTTTGTTCTCCACACATAGCGTTGTGTGTTCTTTCCAAACAACTCAATTTTGGTTTCATCTGTCCACAGAATGTTTTGCCAGTAGTGCTGTGGAACATCCAGGTGCTCTTTTGCAAACTTCGAACGTGCTACAATGTTTTTTTTGGACAGCAGTGGCTTCCTCCGTGGTGTCCTCCCATGAAGTCCATTCTTGTTTAATGTTTTCCTTATTGTAGATTTGTCAACAAAAATGTTAGCATGTGCCAGAGATTTCTGTAAGTGTTTAGCTGACACTCTAGGATTCTTCTTCACCTCATTGAGCATTCTGCGCTGTGCTCTTGCAGTCATCTTTACAGGACGACCACGCCTAGGGAGTGTAGCAACAGTGCTGAACTTTCTCCATTTGTAGACAATCTGTCTTACCGTGGACACATGGACATCAAGGCTTTTAGATATACTTTTGTAGCCCTTTCCAGCTTTATGTAAGTCAACAATTCTTGATCGTAGGTCTTCTGAGAGCTCTTTTGTCCGAGGCATGGTTCACATCAGACAACGCTTCTTCAGAACAGCAAACTCAAAACTGGTGTGTGTTTTTTATTGGACAGGCCAGCTTTAATCAACACATCCAATCTCATCACATTGACTGGACCCCAGGTTGGCTGACTCCTGGATCCAATTGGCTCTTGGAGAAGTCATTAGCCTAGGGTTTCACATACTTTTTCCACCCTGCACGATGAATGTTTACATGTTGTGTTAAATAAAAACATGAAAACGTATAATGTTTGTGCGGTATTAGTTTAAGCAGACTGTGTTTCTCTATTGTTGTGACTTAGATGAAGATCAGAACACATTTTATGACCAATTTATGAAGAAATCCAAGTAAGCCCAAAGGGGTTCACATACTTTATCTTTCAACTGTAACTGGTTGCAGGCTTTTTTGTTCATCATCTTTAGAAGAGGCACTCATACGTTTATTTCCCCAACACAACCTCTGGATATGAAGTCAAGCACGTGCACTCAACTTCTTTGGCTGACCATGGCGAGGCCTGTTCTGAGTGGAACCTGTCCTGTTTAACCGCTATATGGTTTTGGCCGCCGTGCTGCAACTCAGTTTCGGGGTCTTGGCAATCTTTTTTACAGCCTAGGCCATCTTTATGTAAAGGCACAATTCTTTTTTTAAGATCCTTTAAGAGTTCTTTGCCATGAGATGCCATGTTAAATACTGTTCCAGTGAACAGTATGAGAGAATGAGAGCGATAAAAACTAATTTTAACACAGCTGAGACCTTGAAACACTAAAGAATCACATGACACCGGGGAGGAGAAATGGCTAATTGGGCCCAGTTTGGACATTTTCACTAAGGGGTGTACTCACTTCTTTTGCCAGCAGTTTAGACATTTATGGCTGTGTGTTTAGTTATTTTGAGGGGAAAGCAATTTATACTGTACACTCACTACTTTACATTGCTGCAAAGTTTCATTTCTTCAGTGCTGTCACATGAAAAGATATAATAATAATAATATTTACAAAAATGTGAGGGCAGTACTCACTTCTGTGAGATGCTGTAATTTATTACATTCTGGCTTGCTTAATTGGATTGGCCAATTTCACCATTACCAGTTGGTAATCTGAATCAAGCAAGCCAGATTTCCATATAATAAGTGTGCGCTGTAAAAAAACTGAGATTTTTTTAGTTATTTTATTTTTTGTTTATTCTAAATAATATGGAATTGTATGGAATTTTACTGATTTTTACAGAATTTTAAAGAGATGCTTCTACCAAAAATGTTAATTCTGTCATAATTTATTCATCCTATACAGACCTGTAACCCTTTCTTTTTTCTGCTAAACACAATAGAAGATTTTAGGAAGTATGCCAGTTAAACAAACCAATCTCATCCCCCATTGACTCTCATAGTATTTATTTGACCTACTATGGCAGTTAATGAGGGATGAGATCTGTTTGGTTACTGACATTCTTCATAACGTCTTTCTGTGTTTATCAGAACAAAGAAATGTATAGATGTTTAAAACAACTGTAGGGTGAGTGAATGATGACAGAATTTACATTTTTGGGTGGACTGTCCTTTTATCATAATTTTGAAATATGAAAAAAATCCATAAAAAAATGATATAAAAATACTTAAAATCTACATGTCATTATAAGTGTTAAAATTGTTAATTTACATTAATTTAATGACACCCCAGCTGCCATAAAATTACAGATTTTTATGGGGTTTTTTACATTGTATAACTCCCAAAATCAAAGAAAAGACTGCAATTTTACAAGAAAAACATGATACATGTAATTTTATGTGTCAAAACTGTTGTTGGAGATTTTTTTTAGTGTAGCTAGTAAAGGAACTGGAAGTGTGTTTGTTCTTTTTTTGTCAGTTAGCATTGTCATGATATAATTTCTTCATAGTAAATAAAAAGTTACATGATATTCCGGCCCTGTGTCCACAGGAATATTTTCATGTAGCCGAAATGCCAAGTTTTTATTTAGTTGGGGAACTTCCACAAAGGACTCGTACTTGCATGGGAAAGCAATGGATAGCTTTCTCCAGTTATTTTCAAACCCCTTTGGTTCAAGACAGGGTCTAAATGCTGGAAGACAAAAGTGGAGATGTTTGTCACCGGTGTCATTCATATGGAAATCACATGCACACACACACACGCACGCACACACACACACACACACAAAGAGGAACTGCTGGAGGGTGTATTGTTGTAATTCGCAGTTCAATTAAAGAGTCATCTGTTTAAATTAGAGAGCAGAGGCAGTGTGTGTGCGTGTAAGTATTCATCAACATTGCGCTGAATGTGTGCAGATGTAAGCGTGAGAAGAACAGCATGTGAATCTGTTTGTCCCTTGTTTCATTTGTGTGATAGAGCTGCTACATCGTCAAGATAAGACAGAAAATCCTGAACATTGAATCAAGCAGATGATGTTATACATGCACATCCTGCATGAAAACTACATGATAAAAGGATTACAGATTGCGCTTAAATGAGCCCAGTTTAATACTGAAACAAACGTTTAAAGGGATCATATGGTGCATACATGTGTTTTTCTGTGTCTTTGGGGTGTTATAAGTTACCCATGCATATATTAGATACGTAAAATTGCAAAAAAAATAAGTGTGGCAACAAAAGGTGCATCAAAGCGAATGCTCACCCAGACCTGCCTGAAACGCCTCGTGTAACCACACCCCACAAATCTACGTCGGTGTGTGACTTACAGAACTTACTGTGTGAACTCACTTTTCAGAGCCATGAGCTTTTTAAAAAATCTGCAAAGAGGAGATACAAACATGCAGGGTATGTGGAAAATACACATATAAACACACGTATACCCCTGCTGAATCTGCTTTTAACCAGTCTGAGATAGGACAGTTAAACTGGCTCAGACCAGCAAGCCACTTTAGGCTGGTTTCCGCTGTTTTTTCAGCAAATGTGAGTACACAGTGAATAGCTGTTCCGGTTTAAAGCTATGATATTATTATTATTCTATAAAGAGTTCCACAGGGATGAAGTGCATGCAAAACCATGGAAGCGAGCTAGCATTCATGCACTGCCGTTTCCATAGCATGAAAGTCAATGGGCTTTTTAATGGTTTTTGGTTAAACCTCTGAATTAAGGTCTGTGGTTAACAAAAGGTCTAAAGATTTTTATTCTACATCAAAAAAAAACCTGTGTTAATTACCTGCATCACCTGCTTTAAAACATCTTAAAAACAGAACGTGCAAAGGCGACTTCAAACATTGTTGGGGAACCTTAAGGTCACTTGGGATGAGATGAGCATAAATACATTTTTTGAGAATTTACATATTTCAATGAACTATTTGTGTCCAATAATAGGCTCATCAAAAAATATTGTTTTCAGCTGGGTTGAGTTACACCAGTCGTTCGTAAGTTCTTTCTCAAATGAGAATGTAAAGTCCACACTAGAGGCCTAGTAACTACTAGCTAGCTTGTAACTAACTCTGTACGTTATTCATTTGTACCATTTGGTCTTAAGGCAGAACCAAAATAAATGAGAGAGAGAGTTGAAACCGTTTTAGTTCAAAGTCACTAGTAACGCACGGACCTGCGTCTACGCAGACCAATTGGGTCGAACTTAACCCATTTAAAGACGTGAGTTGTTTAATTTATTTAAAAAACGAAAGAAATAAAGCATTTAAAAAGAAAACATAACTTCCTGGAACTATTTGAAGGATTTTAACTTCTGTTGTCGCGACTGTCTCTCTCAACGGCTCTGGACAGAAGGTAGACATTAGTTCGTAATTTTACTTTCAAATAATGCACTCGTTTATTACGTTTACCTTTGCTACTCCAATAACAGCCGTTAAATTTGTGAGTGTAGTAGAGTAGGCGGGGCGAGACCGTGGTTCGAGTCCGGTGAGTAATTGTGAATTAGCGCCAGCTGTGCGCACACCGGGCTCGAATCACGTAGGAGATGGGAGCATATAAAAGGAACGAGCGACCGGACCGTCGAGGAGAGAGGACCGGGCCCGAACTTGTGTTATGTTTGTATTTATATTATGTTTTGTTCGCCGGCGGTCGTCCGTGAGGGGCCGCCGGCTGTTATATTACTTTATTAAATGTTTAAATGTTTGCCGGTTCCCGCCTCCTTCCTTCCCTTTTATTGAGATTTGTTACAGTGAGCAAAAGTTGTCTTGAAGTGTTGTGAATTTCAATTCGTTCTTAATTTAAAAAGATTTTCCCTCACAAAAAAAGTTGTTATTAAATACTACCTAAAGGGGTTATTGTAGAAGACCTGCTAATAAAGTAATTTATTTTATTATTTATTAATATGTATTATCTTTATTTCTAAAGGTATGTGAATAAGGGTGAATAGCATTTTCATTTATGTTTAAAGTATTGAAGTATGTTGAGTGAAACATGAGCTTATTCATTTAGTTCAGCGAGTCTGTTATTTTATTTCTAGAGTTACTCCTGACCAGAAAATATTTAGTTTATACGTAATGCTACGGTTCAATTAAAATAAATTTGCAATGCAAAAATATTCAGTAGTGCGACAGTTGTAAGATACTGCCCATTTATGATCAAATTTGAATAAATTGTAATTGGTAATGGGATCATAACATGTACGTCATGAAGAAAACAGCTTTACTGATATGACTGGAGTCTTCTCAAGCCACACTCTCTAACTCCCATCCAACAAACACTGTGAGCTGCAGCAAGGGTCCCTGACTACTAAACAATACCGGGACCCAGAATTTTCTTTGGACGGCCCTGCACGCAAATAATCACGCAGCACACACTACCTAAATGCGGAGGTAGGTTGTCCTGTTTCCTTTATTACAGACACACCTGACCTGTCACCTGTCTGTCTCTGTGTGCCGTGCGATTGATCAGAGGTCTGTAAACAGGAAATGAGTTGGCATTTCTCTGTAATGAAAAATACAGTTTCCTGCCCGCATTTACTGAGATTGACATTTTCCATTATGGCCTAAAAATGTACATATGTTTCTCTATGAGAGCGCCGTGTGCTGGTTTCTGCATCAGTTTTTTGGTCAGGTCATCAATCTAAGCCTCTCTCTCTCTCTCTCTCTCTCTCTGCACCGTTCACCAGAGTGATTTATTGAAACAGAGGTGGCGGAACCCAATGGTGCTGGGGGCCGGTAAATCCTGATAAAAACTGGGATAAAAGCAATTTAATGCCATCAGTCATGTAATACTGGCCTCTGTCATGGAGTGTATGTACTGAAGAGAAAGTGTGCGTGTGTGTGTGTGCGCTAACACATCACTTTTTTTTAAAACAATACTGAAAGACCACTTAGAAACTAAAGTCATCTGTCTGATTGAACACATTTAATCGGCCTAAGAATTACAAGTATAACCTGTAAAATGTATACATTTTTTAGGAATTGATCTATATTACAGGACAATATATTATATTGTATTACACACTCTAAAAATGGGGGGTTATATTCAACTTTGTTAATGTACACTGCAGTATTATAGTGTTATCTATAGTGACTTGATAAACTCTAGTAAATACATTTACTGTAACATTTACTATAGTTTGGGGGAATTTTACTACCGTCTACTATCACCGTAGTTTAACTAGTGCTGTCGCAATGTCAGATTTCACGTCATGGTAATCGTGGACAAAACAATTCACGCTAACGATATCATCACGATATCTTTTGACATTTTCTATGACCAAAAACTGCTATCAGTCGAATTCATGTTTAATTTTGTTTATTTTGTGTCTTCTTCCTTTTTGGACAACAAATCACACTCAAAATTACAGTGTGTGCTTAGAGGGAGAGCTTGTAACCATTGTGTCTCTTAAGGCAAAAACAGGTGCTGAATTTGCTGAATTGTTAATCATAGTTTTGAATGTCATGGTTATAATCAATACTGGTATATTGTGACAGTACAGTATAGTATATGATATTTTTCATGTAGGGTGTTGCAAATATTATAGAGGAAATTATACCTTAAGGTGCCTAGTATATTACTCAAATCCAGTCTCTGATTCTTCAGTACAAAAATGCGGAGTGGAGCATCAGCACTGGCATTACCAGTTAGTCACTGGTCCCTCGATGTAAGTAGTGCATATTCCCTCATGAAAATGGGGTACACAAGGTATGTTGAAAATGCTGTCAGGCACTGACACTATATAGTCTGTGAGAAAACAAAAAGTCAAGAATATCTTGTGCTAGCAGCCAAAAGTAGACCAACTTCATGTTGTTGTTTGGATGATCAGGTTCTTGTTTTTCAAAAAATTGCACAGTGATTGGACCATTCCCACCAGGTCCCCCTCCTCCCACATTGCTATAGGAACTTTTCAATCAAAGCAGGTCACAACCAAGACTTACCATCTGTCTGTGATAAATATCTTGCTTGTTATCACTTTTCAGAGATGTTATTTCACTGTTAATGGTGTCGCACTCCGACAGGTTTTCTGGCTCCTAGATTGAGTGTGGCCTCTGAGGTCGTATCAAGTTCCATGTCAACCATCAGTGCTTACAGGAGAAGAACATACCCTGTTCTTCAACATCGCTCTCTCTCTCTTCCTCTCTCTCTTCAGAACTGTCTGGAACAACAAGAGGAAGGGAAACTCAAAGTGTGTGTGGGGGGGGGATGCTGCAAAATTGAAAAGCAGAAAGAAAATGAGTTTTCAAACGAATTTTTGCCAGGGGAATGCAGTACGGCTGTTTGTGTCCCTCAGATGCCGAATGTTCGTGGAGGTGTTATAATCATTAGTCCAGATAGAGAGACAGTGTACCGTCTGTCTGAAGCGGAGAATCTAAGAGGGCATTGGAGACATACTTTGCGTGTGGGAGACAGGTCTCTAAAGACACTTTAAGGCACAAACCAAAGTGCAGCAAAATAAACCCATGATTGGGATGATACATGACCCATTCGCTTCATGTTGTGTTCCTGGGTTTATTAAGCGCTGACAACCAGCTGCTGTACATTATCCCTTACAAAAAATACATATAGTAAGTTTAGTTTTAATTTGGTTGCTAAATTCTTTTTTTTTATATCATCATTACTGCATTTACATATCCTTTAGACACTTCATTATTTTATCAGATAGTAAATATAATTTATATTTTTTTGTTTTACATTTCTTAATGTCTTTTCTAAAGTTTTCTAAAGTTTTTTAAAGTTTCTTCCTTTTTGTTCCATTCGATGTGAGCTGGAATGGTATGTCTCTACTGCTAAAAGTTGTACTTGCATTACAATACATTCCATTGCATTCCATTTTCTATCACTTATCCGAACTACCTCGGGTCACGGGGAGCCTGTGCCTATCTCAGGAGTCATCGGGCATCAAGGCAGGATACACCCTGGATGGAGTGCCAACCCATCGCAGGGCACACACACTCATTCACTCACTCACGCACTCACACCCTACGGACAATTTTTTCCAGAGATGCCAATCAACCTACCATGCATGTCTTTGGACCAGGGGAGGAAACCGGAGTACCCGGAGGAAACTCCCGAGGCACAGGGAGAACATGCAGACTCCACACACACAAGTCGGAAGCGGGAATCGAACCCCCAACCCTGGAGTTGTGAGGCGAACGTGCTAACCACTAAGCCACCGTGCCCCCCCATTACAATACAGTACAATAAAATAAAATAATTTGGGTTCAAGCCCCAAAGTGCTTGACCCCAAAGTCACTGCTTGCAGCTATACTTTGAATTTAATTAATTTGTTCTTTTTCTCGTTTTTTTTTACACTTAAGCTCAGTTCTTTGGGCATGTTCTGGTTTTAATGCACAGGACAGTGAAGTCCAGACGGGGTAGAAATGAGGGAAACAGCATCTGAGAAGTCACCATCAAAGCAATGTTTGTGTTGATGTGCTTCTCACAATGCCGGGCTCTGACCGAAGTGTTTTATTAAGTTACAAATGGGCTGGTCTGTCCATTGAGCCATTAATGGAATGGTAAGTGCTGCTTACAGAACCATACCTGTTTTCTCTGAGAGCTGTGCACATTCTTTTGTTGGATGCTATCGTTATAATCTCTAATGAATCATATAGCCAGGACCTGTAAAGAAATAAGTCTGTTAACAAGAATAGGTTTGTTAGATGAAATGTTAAGGTTGAATAGAAGGAGAAATAATGTTACCTGTCACTCTGCAAAGACTTTTCCTCCATCGCAGCGACATTTCCCCTGAGCATCATGGGCTAAAGTGCTTCACTCATGGGCACGATGGAGCTTTTAGGAACTGTCCGTTTTTCAGACTTCCGCCATCAGGGACACTATTTGTCATGTTTCCATTACCTGCCCAAAACCTGTAACGCTGAAACCACTCAAGAACATAAACCAAGTGAGAACCTGTTTACACAGAACAACTCTCTCAAGACCTCATGATGGGAGTTAGGGAGTTCCATGCTGGGTATTAAAGAAATACTTCACCCAAAATGGAAAGTTCTGTCATCGTTTACTCACAGTCTTGCTGTGCTAAACCTATATTCTGTTATTTTACTGTGGAAATATTGAATTATATTTTTCATACAAACTTTATGAAGTCATTGCCATAATTTCAAGACGGTTTCAACAGTAACAACATAAACGTTATGTGGCCCAATTGAATGACTTAAAATATATATTTGAAAAACGTTTACTTACTCAGAAAGGTTTTCCTCTATGGCAGTGGCCCCAAGATGGATCCAGGGGGGGCACAGATTTTGTGTCATTTTATGAAGTATGGAAATTTATCATGAAATTTATGCAATCAAACAAGACCACCAATTAAAATAACTCATGTTCCAGCTTTGTAACCAAACATGTTTTGCTTTAATTAAAATTGTACGTTTTAGATTATAAATCTTTCTTTGGTGGTTCGCAGATTAATTCACTCTACACTAAGTGGGCCTTACAACAAAAAAGTGTGAGAAACACTCATCTCTCTGTGACTTTTTGTCTTATTTATCCTACAGCACCTTGCTTGGCTCCTGTGTAAATACGTTAGCTTGAGGATTGTTATTAGCAAGATTTGTTAACACAACTGAGATGACAGAGGTGCAGATTTGAACATAGCACTTTCAGTCATCGTCTGTCCCACGAGATCTCTGCCACTTCTGTGTGAATCTTTGAATCTGCCTCTGTAGCAGTGTGGATCTGGATCTTGTGTGAAGTGATAGGTAACCTAAAGAAAATTTGGTTTCATCGACCGGAACAGTCTGCGGTTTTTTTAACCCACTTTTTAGACTGTTGTTATGTGCACCAGCTGTTTACCCTGTGCTGATTTAATAGTGAGAAGAGAGAGAGGATTCAGAGCTAATGTACATTCATAATCTAATCAAATCGATAAAGAGTCGTGCTGACTCTCTCATCTTTCTGAAAATCAGCTCTGATAAATTTCATCTGAAGTATGAAAGCACTTTCGCGGGTCACCCAGACGGGCCGTTTATAGCCGAATGATTAATGACATCTAAAAACCAAGAACAAAAAAATCACATATTTCCTTTTCAGACCCTTTAAGAGCAAAATTAGAGGCCGTTGAAAATCACATCACGTACAAATTTCATTTCTACTCCTTCAAAACAATGATTGTCGACAGGACCAGAAAAACCCTTTATTGTAGGATATCAAGAGACATGAGATATATTTCAAGTAAAACAGTAATTTAAGAGGCTAAACTCAATTTGTTGGATTGGAAACGAATAGAAAGAATGTGAATTGTAAAGCACTCGAGAGCCAGAGAAACAAAACCAATGCACATTTATTAAATACACTGTGTGAATATTAACATGAATCTTATTACTAGCAAAAACAAACTGTATTAAATTTGTGATTTACATAATGTCTTTGTCATCTGAGGTCTTCAAGGCCGTGTCAGGTCCCTCCGTTCCCGAGTTATATCTCAGCACTAGAATATCATCGAAACATGACGGTGGGCTATTTTGCCTCGGGGAAGCGTAACACAATTCCATCCTCCTGGCGGCAAGTTTTGCGTCGGCAAGCATCCCTCACATTTTTCCGAAACTGTACCTAGTTATTGTTATTATGTGATACTGAGAGGTCAAAAGCCCTGAAGTTAGATCAGTCCGACTGTATGACACAGCATTTTATGAAACTCTTTTATTAGATTTCCGCACATTCAAACACAGCACCGATAGAGGGAATAGGACCCTGGGGAGAGAAAGAGAGATCTGAAGGGGGGACCGCCTTTATGAAACTCACTATTGAAAAGGGAACAAACTGATCCTGCCAACAAACAGCCTTTGATAGAGCTGAACTCAATTGAATTGAGTCAAATCTAATTCCACTGAACTGAAAGCAGGCAGAGAAAGAAAGCCAGACAGCGATATGGATAGATGGTGAAAGGAGGAGAGGGCCCGGCAAAGCAGATTAGAGTCTCCGGGGATGTGGCAGCCGTCTGAACAGGTGTTTGTAGAGGGAGAGAGAGTGCAGTAAACTCAACTGTACCAGTGGCTTCAGTTCTACAAGTTCTCAGGAGGTGTGCAAGCGTGCCGTGCCGTTTGATGTTCGCGGAACCAAACTGATTTTGATGTGCTGTCCTGTGTGGATTCAGCGGGGGAGATATGTCACACGCATGCACACACCGAGATGGCCCTATGATGTTATTGACTTTTTCACTTTTCTGAAAGCTTTCACTTTTCCATTTGGGGACAGACCGCACACATATGCCTGATAGTGACTGTCAGTCAAGAGCTTCAGCGGAGAGGAAGTCAGTGGCAGGAGATACAAGCTGTTATCCTGTTCTCAGGACGTTTGACTGGTGAACACAATTAGAGTACATAACGTGCTGTATGCTTTGAAGGGGAAGCTTGCGATTCAATGTTAAATTAAGCCAAACCAAAGGTGTAACTCGGCTAACGTTCTCCTTAAAGTTCTGTTAGACCTACATCATCAAAAAAATCTGGTTTGTTAAAGAGATTCTTTCATCATTTACTCACCCCTATGTCATTCTGAACCTGTGTGACTTTCTTTTTTCTGTAGAACACAAAATAAGATATTTTGAAAAACGTTGGTAACTAAACAACACTGAACCCCATTGACTTGTATTGTATGAACACCAAACAACTGAGACATTTCTCAAAATATCTTGTTTTGTGTTCCAAGAAAGTCTTACATATGTGTACTATCCCTTTAATGTTGTTTTGTTATAAAAATGTTTTTAAAATGTTATAATTAGAGTGCACTATCCTTGAAAGAGTGATTTATGAACATTTAAATGTTCTAAAAACGATGTCACAACATTATTCTTACATTTGACTTATATTGTATGAACACAAAACCACTGAAACATTTCTCAAAATATCTTCTTTTGTGTTCCAAGAAAGTCATACATATGTGAACTGTCCCTTTAAGAGTGTTTTTATAACATTTCAGTGTTATAGAAACGTTTTTAAAACATTATCCTTACATTCTTAAAGTGAACTATTTCTTTAAGAGTGTTTTATGCACATTTTGATGTTATAAAATCGTTATTGTTATATCATGCAAGTGAACTATGCCTTTATGAGTGTTTTATGAACATTTTGATGTTATAAAATCGTTATTCTTATATCATGCAAGTGAACTATGCATTTATGAGTGTTCTATGAACATTTTTGATGTTATAAAAACGTGACAACATTATTCTTACATTTATCTTCTGTTATATGAACACAAAACCACTGAGACGTTTCTCAAAATATCTTATTTTGTGTTCCAAGAAAGTCATACATATGTGAACTATCCCTGTAATAGTGTTTTAATAACATTTTATGTCACAACATTATTCCTACATTATTAGTGAAGCGTTTAAAACGCTCTCAAAAACAAATTAATGGAAATGTTAAAAAAACGTTAATAGAACATATGTTTTCCGGCTGGGAAACAGACGAAACTAACCAGAATATCATTGTTTCTATTGGGCTCCCAGACATGTCTAACAAAACAAGATAAAAACTTTTGATGTGTTACGGCTTTTGAAACAGTCCAACAGTGTGTTTAACATTGAGAGGAACTTCACTGAGTCTCCGCGCTTGTGGAGTGAAGACGTTATCCTGATGGGAGCCGACAGGAAAAGGTGAACAAAAGGAGAACAGAGAGAGAGAAAGAGAGGTAAGGAGGCAGTGCTGTAATAGGGCAGATCTCCACCTATCACCATTCTTGTTTTGTTCTGTCTGTTTGTCAGAAAGATGAAAGAGTTCAAACTTCACACAGAAATCAAAGCCTGTCAATACACACCCACATCACTGCATGTCTAATAGAGACATCATCACCTGTGAGAGCAAAACTTGTGCGTGAGTTACATCAGTCCAGCTAACATATGCTGATACACAGATGGGACGGGGTCACGTGAGGGGGTCAGATCCAGTATCACGTCCACATGGATTAATCTGACGTGGATGGAAATATCTTTAGCGGCAGTTCTGGCATGGCGCAGGCATGAATTTAATGTTTTTTTGATAGCACACCATCTCATATTGAGTGAAAAAAGCCCATATAAAAATGAAACAAGCAATATTTTTTTGTTGTGTGTGCACATAAACCTAATTTCAATTTTACAACTGAATCAGGAAATGTGACAAATATAACGTGTTGGATTTAGGATTTCTCTTGAAGTACCATTTAGTAAAGATCTTTAAGTTTCCAATCTGACTTCTTGTTTTCTGTTAATAGATCTGAAAAACAACCTATTTATGCTAGATGTTGTTGTCACTGAATGGTTTCCATCTGTTCTGCTGAGAAAATCGAATGTTAGAGAACAAACACAATAAAACGATACAACAATGTTGAGGGTGCACACCCACTTTGCATTCATAGGTTTTATTTTTTCACTTCTTTAAAAAAACATAATTTCTTTAAAAAAGAAAAATGAAAATGAAATACATATTGCAGGCATAGGCGACCCTTGTTTTTTATCCATTCACACGTCTCTTTAACTTCCGCTTCACGCCCCCTCACAGATGACATCACCAACATAAGTCACATGACAACACCAACAGAGCCAATCCGGTCGCTGCAAAGACACAATCCAAAGCGGAGCGACGTCCAAACTTTTATCTGAAGATAAAACCATCAAGTGTTGCATATTTCGTAGACAGAATATATTGTATCTGTTAACAAGTCCAGGCAAATCAACTATGTCAGGACGGAAAACTCATGAAGCTCCTCACAGCCTCTCGATGTCTCTGTATTTTTTGCGTAGGATGGAGACCTGGTCTTTGAAGAGCACGGGATCCAAACGCAACTGAGAGTGGATGAGAGGCATGAAGCCAAACCAACTTGTGAAAGAGTTCATGCAGGACTGACGCTGTGCAAAGTGGTCTGGGTCAGCCCATCGAGACGCCTTAGAGCCCTAAGAGAGAGAGAGAAGAGAGAGAGGTGTCTATGTACGGTTCGCCGAGCAGATTATAAATGAAAGCTGGAACATGTTACTGGAATTGGGCTGCATTTTCAAGGACTCGAACAGACAGAACAAACACAGTGTGTTCATTTCACGACTCAGAGAACAGACAACAGTTATGATCATACCTTGAGTAAAACACCCAGAAAGAACAACAAGCCCCTTGTTGAAGGAGCTTAAAAGTAACATTAGCTGGTAAAGTCTAAACCACGCCTGCATGCAACAATTATCTTTTAATGTACTAAAGAAAGTACAATGAACCATTTACGGTTTCATTATTGATTTTGTAGTAACACATAATTAATGCTGAGGATAGGTTTGTCACAGTACCATGATTATATCAATTGATATACCAGCAGATGTGTCACAATACCAAGTCGTAACACGATGATGCTGTGCCATTTTCATTATTAAAAAGTACATAATAAACCAAATTAAAACACTAGTGTCTAGGCATTTTAGTAATGTTTACTGTAGTATATACTAAAGTATACTAGAACATTTTTCACGTGGAAACGAATTAAATTGTGCGATAAATTTCATTTATACAGCATTTTTTATAAAGGAAAATGTTAGGCTTATTTAATGTAAAACTAAAACGGCCTGTAGGTGGCGGCAATTTTTTACTGAGTCAGTGAATCATCAAATCAACCGATTTGTTCAAAATGGCTAATTTATTCAAGAACGAAGCAAGCGACTCACTGATTCATTATTTTGTCCGAGTCGTTCAAAACATAAATTAATTTAGGAGAGAAACATCACAAAATGTCAGTTTACGGCACTACAATACTACCGATTAAAAAACAGAGCGACGTCACAGGTATTTTAAAGTACCATAACCGGAAGCTGCGATCGTTTTTACTTCCGTATTTTGACGCATCTCATTTGAAAAGGAATTTTTAATGCAGAAATTAGTGTGCAGGGCCTTGCATTTTTCACTGCGAATTGATTGGATGTATAAAAACAGCCGTTGCATTTTGAAATGAAACTGGCAGTAGACTTACAGTTGAAGGGGAGGTGTTAACAATGCTCCGCCCAAGCCGTCTAACTTAAATCATTTGAGATGAATAGTCATTAGGGGGCAGAAGTGCAATTTCAGAATTTAACTGAAGATTATGAGCGCACTTGGATTTTAAAAAGAAAATGGCCCACATTGATAAACTATTTCCAATAAATTCTGCAATATTTCATGAAAAAAATAGGAATTGTACTTTCACTGGGACTTTAAAGGAGAGTGGGGTTAGATTGCCATTTTTTACTTATGTGGTCCTCATGATGAAACAAAAAGAGGCATAAGCGCAATACAAGTATTCCATCTAATTTCAGGATGTTTCCTATCAATATAAATTACAAGAACACATCTATGACATATGAAGATATTTTGAGAAATGTTAAAAAAATATTGCTTCTTATAACAAAGTGCTCCTGTGGCTCAGTTTATCCAAAAAAGTAATTCCTTCATTATTTTATTTTTATATTAATTTTCATACAAAAAATTGTCAAATAACCTTTACATTTCAATATCTTTAATTTGCAATATATTTCAGTTTGTATTTCTGAAATAACTTGTCTTGTGAAACACCAAGGTTGTAACCTTCCAAAATCAGACAAAACAGAGTTTGTTGATTAAAAATAAAAGAATTTCTGCTCTCACTATGTCTGTTTTTGTAGATTCTTTGCATTATACATTGCTTTTTAATGACAAACATGTTAGGCCATTAGTGACTTAAGTTGGAAATAATATACTGTATGATAAAATCAGGTGTTAAATGCTTTACGGCCTTAATCAGGAAATATTAAGTGTACTTTGGTGTACACCGTCCAGAAACTCAGTATACTAAAGTAAACATAATAAAATAAAAGGTTAAGTGATATTTCATTGACATTAAACAGGTGTGTCGACACTGGCTCTATTTAAGACGCAGCATTTGGCACACGTTGACCCATAGCTGCCACTTCGGAAAAAATTGGCTGATCACAATTTCAGGCTACATTAAGCCAAATTATTTGCATGGTTTTATATGTTGGTAAATCACCAACATGCATCCTAAATATTTTTAGACCTGGATATATTTGCTTTGATGTACCAGCCATTATAGCTGATATGCAAAACTTTTACTTTGACAAGCCAAAAACAGCTTTTAAAGTCAATTTATGCAGTCAGATTCTCCCATGTGCTTCACATTTTCCCATTCTGGCAGAAATAATGGGTGATTCCCAAATGTACAGTCAAATGACACCAAAAGTGTTCAGTTGCTGAGATACAGAGGGTGGATCAACCCACTGGCTCATCTTACCCCGCTCTCCACCTACACTGTGCAACCCTAGCTAAGAAGTGTAATGTTATGAGAATATTCATAAAATAACCAGAAATGAAATAAAGTTGTAATATAGAATAGTACAAAATTATATAAATAAGAGATCAAGATCTTTGAATGCAAGATGGTTGTATAAACAGTCAGGAGGACAGAGAGAAAGAGCAAGCAGCAACCTTCCTGTCAATCATTAATCTCGTCCCTCCATGCAGACATTTATCAAACAGCCCAATACTGCTGAATCAGGTGCACACATACAGCCCCGGGCACATCATCCATCACACGCCACACAGGCGTTTCTGACCTCGATAGGGAAATCACACACTCGCCTATTTACAGTGATACACACACACATTCGCACCTGCTGCATCATGGTCTCCTTGTATTGTTTCTTCTGTGTGACTTTGATTGGCGGGAGTTTGGTTACCGCGGAGACGAGGAAATTCATGAGGACGTCCTCGCAGTTGGCCAACTGGTCCACCATCGAGAGCAGGGACATTGGCAGGTAGTATGTGTACAGATGATGATAATACCTGAGTCAAAATAGAATGATTAGAAATATTACTGGAAAACGACATCAAAACAAAACCAGGAATGGTAAGAAACATTTGAGACAAAACTGATGCGTAAAAGAAACTTAAATGACAGCTTTATTTATTAAATTATAATGTTCGTCTGGGTGAGACTGGACAGTCATGGATGACAGAGAGAGAGAGAGAGAGAGAGCGAGAGAGTGCACTGCTGTGAGAAACTCTGAAAGACAGATGTTTTAATTTCTGTGAGCGACACTACCAGTTTCTCTCACTGTGCTTATTAAACCAAATCTTTTCTTGCCTGCAGACGTTTCCTCTCTCTCTCTCTCTCTCTCTCTATCTCTCTCTCTCTTTGAGGGACAGCCATCAGAGCGTCTCTCAGGCCTGCAGGTGGCTTATCTCACTTCACACGTTTATTTATGTATTTTCCTCCTGCGCACTTTAAGCCGCGGGTCACTTTGCAGGTGGTGTGTCGGCTCGCTGACCGGTAGCATAGCGGTTAATCTGTGTGTCGGCCGTGTGATGTGTCAGTTTGAAGGTCTGTTTGTGTACGCGCATGTTTGGTGTGTGAGTGATAGGCGCAGAGACCTTCAGCTAAAACAAACTGTGAACTCCATCTCACCTGTGCCATTTATCGTTAAAATACGGCCAGTGAAGCTGTCAGAGGGAACATTTATTACCTGCTTTAATATCAGCCTGTCTCTGAGCCATCTCTGTATCGCATTTAGCTTTTACAAGCTCCTGACTCTGACCTCACAAGCATCTTGTTCAGATTCCCTTACCCCTTTTCCATCAGAATGGTGTTGGAGATGTTAGTGTGGAACTGTGCTGTTTGTTCTGGTTCTGCGTTGGATTATCTCTCCGATGCTTAATGTTTACAGTTCAGAAACCAGTCCTGACAGTGGGGTTGACGTACTGTATTTAACATCCTACATATGTTTTTAAGCTATGAAAGACTTGTTATAATAAACAAAACTAAATTGTAAATGTAACATTTTCTGGCAGCTGTGGCACCATAAATGTATTTTTTCCCTTTTACAATTACAATACCTGTTTTTTGTAAATGAGCAGTCTTTTCTGTAATTTCACGTTTTTTTACCATATTTCAAAGATAACAGAACCGTTACAATTTTGTTAAAAACATTTTTTTTACAGAGTATCTTCACTTCAAGTCTAAGATTGATGCCGTCAGAAGCTGGAAATTCAAGGCCTTCCACACTATTAACAGAAGTGAATATCAAAAGTTTTAAAATCATTATAAATTTAAAACAATAGTGGAGTCTACCACAACAATAACAATATCACTGGCATTTCTTTCTTTTCCAGCTGCTGAGTCATAAAATACATATTTCATGAAAAAAATGTGAGCATTTTAAATTTACTTTATGTATTTACATTTATTTTTATATACATTTTATCATGTCATCATACATTGATGGGAATGCGAATATAGTTAATGTACACTGTAAAAAACTGTAATTTTACATAATTTTACATTAAATGCTGAGCAATAATAATTAATCGCATATACTTACTATAGGGATAGAGTTCAGATTAGGGTGTAGTTTTGGGTTAGTTATATGTAATTATGCACAAATTACAAAACAAATGTACATGTTGGTTGAAAAATAACATGAAAAACATGTAAATAACATGTTACTTGATGATTCCAGAATATTAGAGTTTTTTAATAGTTATCAGATCGGCATTGTATTAAAAACCAACATAAAAAGCAATATTTGCCATCAGAATGGAAAGCAAGGACATAAACAGCTATATTTGCCCTCCCTTATGTCAAAAGCATGTCAGGTTTAAAAATCACCATTCGAGTTCCACTTCTCTCACCAGCACTTCTTAAGAAAGTAAGAGAATGTTAAAAAATACTACAAGCTGGCTATTCCTGACATGTGCATTATAAATATATCACAGCTGATATTACCCTCATATGAAACTATTAAACAGGCTACAATAAACGCCCAAAAGTGTTCTGGAGCCAAATCACCAAACTGTGCCGCCTCACAAATGTTTGTTCGCTCAAATCCAGAGAAATGACTTTCTAATCACATCTGAAAGATTCCTCAATAAAGCACTATGCATCTATGGCCTGTATTTCACATTTTACACACAAAGGAAAACAAATCAGTCTTGTGTTTCCAAAAGGAACCCAGTGTACTGTGTAAAAGCCCTGTGGTATCTTCATAGGGACTTTGATCCATGACTCTGCTGAAGAATAAAGTGTCTGCTTGCTGGATACTCAAATGCTTCTGCCTCTTGGTTCAACTATGGTATGAATGTTATGATATCATGTTTATTAACTGATCATGTGACGTGTTATTGGCATACAGTACTGGTAAAACACCTAATCTACATTAAGCTCTCCGAGGAATGAGGTGATATGTTGGAATGGAAAAGCAAGAAGATATATGATTAATTTATTTTCCTTGAGGTCAGACTTGTTTGTTGCCAAGTTATGTATTTATATAAATGTATTTATATACATAACTTATCAAGACGCGTGAAAATTTTCATCTAGATTCATTTAAAGATACAGGTCCCCATTTCATGCATCCGCTTATTTTTGTTAACTGTATACATAACACCCTTAGGCTGCTGATAAGCAAGCAAATAAATAAAAAATCGGTAAAAGATATAAAATAAAGTGTCTTGCATTACAGTATATGTTTAAATGCTGAGCAATAATAATTAATCGGATGTACTTACTGACTATAGGGATAGAGTTCGGATTAGGGTGTGTTATTGGGTTAGTTATATGTAATTATACACAATTTAGTAAAATTACTGAAGTAAATACATGTAACCTGTAATAAGGGCACTGTAAATAAATAAATTGTTACCAAAAGAGCTAAAGATTTTCCTCAACTGTCGCTATCAATACAGTATACTATCTTTACTGGATAGTCGAAAATAAAAATGTGTACTGATACTGGTTTGGAAATCTAGTACTTTCTGTACATCTAGTTCAGAACAAATCAAATTAAAGGGATAGTCCCCCCAAAATTGTCAATTGTTCTCCCTCATATCATTAAGTCATTTTTTCATTCATTCATTCATTCATTCATTCGAAATCGTTTCCAAACCTGTATGGCTTTCTCCTGCAGAACACAACAGAAGATATTTTGAAGAATGTTGGTAACTGAACAACCTCTAAACCCCATTGACCTCTATTTTATGAACACCAAACCACTGAGGCAATTCTCAAAATATCATCTTTTGTGTCACATACAGGTTTCCGACCACATGAGGGTAAATAAATGATAACAGAATTTTTATATATGGGTGAAATATGCCTGTACGGTCAGAGTGGTTTGGCTGTGTTTTGTAGTGTTCTCAGGAGAGCACCTGTGGTAGAACGCAGCTCCTGTCAGCACCATTGAGTACTCATTGGTCCATTTAGAGGTATAACCCCACCTCCCCTTCCCGCTGTCCCAGTAATGGCTGCGTGCTGGGTAGCCTACGATCCGATCCGGAAAATTCTGCCAAACGATGAAGGCGAAATCCACCTTAAGACACAAAGAAAAAAATGAAAAGGAAAGCTGCAACAAAGGGATGTTCACTTAGACCAAATATAACACAAAATTTGAAAACTTATCAGAAGAGATTAAAGGAGTAGAATTGAAGGTCCAGTGTTTACAATTTAGCGGTATATAGCTGTGAGGTTGCGAATTGCAACCAATGGCTCACTCCACCCCTCCCTTTTGAAGCACTACAGTGACTGACACAGGACAAAGTTTTCGTTTTTGTTTCGCTTCTTTGCAGAAGGAGATGAGATATTTTGGAAACGCGCTCGGTAGAGCAGATTGTCCGTTTAGGGCTACTGTAGAAACAATGTTGGTGTATGGGTATATGTAGATAGAAATAACTCATTCAAAGAGTCTTGAGTCTTTATACACCTCTGAACACATTGTTATGTATATTATATTGCATTTCTGTCGAAAGATCCTCTATAACACAGCTAGCTACCCATGTACCTTAACCAAAGCAACATTAGCGTGATATTGTGCTAACAGAACTCACACAGGTTCACTTCTAACCAGATGAATCAAACCTAAGCAACAAGAGAACAAGCCTTTCTACTCCAGTTCTTTATTTAGCTTTAGATTTTATAACATCTTCAGACCTCCATGATTATTCACATGTGCTTTAGAAAGAAAGTTGTCGTGCAGGGGATGTACACTATGTAGACACCAGCTCTTGCCCTATTCAAAGTCAGGGTGCACACATAATAAAAAATGAAGGTTGCAAACGTCCCCCTTAATGTGACGACCGATTAATTGTCATGTTAGCTGCGTACTGTGGGCCAGATTTATGACATCATGCAAATAACGTGGCCTTAAGGAATAATGGCTTTGTGAAGACTTGTTTAAGCAATGCATTGTGGGTGACATGCTGAAATTCACCCTATTTGTTATGTGTACAGGACCTGGATTATTGATCTTTAGAAAGCGGAAAATAAATGGCAGGTGGAGCGAGGACTGTTCCAGCCGAGGAAAACAACATGGCGCTAATTAATCGCTTCATTTTGTATTTCATTGTGAAGCGTCCCAAAGGTAGGACCAAAAACATTTATTAAACTAAACATTTCACATTGTTCTTACTGTAGACCACACACTATGTACTTCACCACTGTCAGGGATGAAGAACTACTTCGTTTTAATTTTACATGTGTGAATGGAGAAACAAATTAAGAAATAAAGACATAAAGTCATGCCCTTAAACGTGCACAACACCGGATTCATCTAATTTACTGTGTGTTGCGTTGTCAACGTGCTACAACAATTATTGCCTTTACTGGTCAATTCTTCAGGCCATTAACTGTAACACAGACATCAGAGTCCGTGAGCTCGGCTGTTAAACCACACATGTGCTCGCAGCCTAATGAAGCTTGAAGCGCATAAAAACCTCAACCCCTATATTACATTTCCCATTTTAATAAGCGAGTTAATGAGACGAAACAATGCAATTATCAATTCTGTGGAGCGGTAGCTCCGCACACTCTCCGAAAACCACAAACCACAAGTAAAATATGTCAAACTTTAAGATTCTCAGCAGTTTTCAATTAAAACCCTCTCGGATGCTTAAAGGGCAATTACTCTGGGCAGATTACGAGACCAAATGTTGCCGGGTTTGTCTAAAGCCGCAGAGCTTTTAAAGCTCTCATTAAACTTTTGTGATACGGCTTCTGTAATCTTGTACGCCATAAAAGTCAAGTGGATATCTAGGCCAGCAGAGGTAAAAATGAACTGGATGCAGTTAATAAAACATCAGCAAGTTGAATCATTTATAGGGGCACATTGAGCATTACATATAGTAGATTTGAGACATATAAAGCTTTCATGTGCGGTTCGGCATAGTAACCTATGGTGGGTAAATTAATAAAATTGGAGGTAAAATTTGCTTGCCGTAAATATTTATTACATATTTCTCAGTTACTTGTAACCACTGTTAGCGGTTTAAGAAATCTAGCACCGTTCATCCTGATCTCATGGGAATTAGTAAATCGCACTAAAATTAATTAATTCAAACGAATTAGCAGAAATTAGACACATCATAAACTAGTTATGTTTTTGCTGTGAGATTGAACAGAGTTCACTGGAGTTAACAAAACATTCCCAAACAAAAGATTAATTCCCATATGGTGTTGCCTTTAAGGAGCAATTATATAGCTGTTTTTGAGGCTTTGATGATGTTTTTTGGGTGATTAACAATGGATGTTCATGTTTCTAATTTCATAAAAAGCTTTATAGTTCACATTTTTCAAGTCTGTTGTTCACTGATGTCCCTCTTCTCGCAAAACGACTGGATTTCTTCCGGTATATATATAAAGTCCCTCCTTCCGATTGGTAAAGCTGACCAGGTCTGTCGTGATTGATTCCCCGCTTAGAGTGTGTGAAGATGTCCCACCCATACCATATCAGCGAGCTTCCGCTTCTCAGGTTGTTGTGATTGGTCGGTGCCCCTCTCAGTGCACGTGTATTATTAAACGTTGGCTATTAGCAATAAACAGTAACAATGGCGTCAACTTCACTTTATCAGTTAAAAACATGCGGATCCATCGAAGTGTAACGGAGGTCTGCTAGTGCTGTCACGGTTGTGTGTGAGGCAGAACCCAAACACAGGCAGGTGAATGTAACAAGAGACTTTTATTTAAATAAAACAAAACAAAACCCACGATGGGGCAAAACAGAGACTCGTATTACAAAACAGAAAACTTTCCACGAGGGGAACAAAACAAAACAGCTAATAAATAATAAGTCCAAAACACGAAATCTACAGACAGAACTCAAGGGCAGGGCACACACTCAAAGCAGGAAACTTGAACTGGGTGATCCAAATACTTCAGGAAGGGTAACGCGGGGCAAGACTAGAAAGACAATACAATGAACCGACCAGGTGTGAGGGAAACAGAGGTACTAAATAGGGACATGATAACAAGGGGAGATGGGGCAGGGACGGAGAAGGGCAGGTGACAAGACTAAACACTAATGGGAAATCTGGCGGGAAGAAGAAGGAACCGATGAGGGAGATAAAACACTAATGGTACACTAACGGAGAAACAAGGGGGCGGAGCTAAATGAAAAACAGGAGGACACGTGGCGAATTCTCAAAACATATGGCCACGTGTCTCCACATAAAACAAAACATACACACATGACATGGTACTGTAACAACCCTGTCCCCAAGGCACGAAATCTAAGAACAGAAAGGACAGGATCGTCACAAGTGCATGTGCAAACCTTTTTTCCGACTATGGCGAAGGAAATGACACCAGACCAAATGGCGTCATACCGTCTATATTAATTAACACTAATAACAGAAGCGTTAGTTTTGCCTTTTTATATTGGACCAGACGTGGATGATAAAACATGCAGATTGACCAGGAGACATTTGCAAGCAGGACTTCAAAGGACGTTTCATAGAAGTGTTTTAGAGGTATGCGTACACACACACACACAGTATCAGTGTATTACACAGAACAGCTTTCACAGTCGATGTTAAAGTCATGGAAGCTGTTATTTGAGCGTTGGTTATCTTAGAATGTGTGTAGCTGAATTCTTATTACCAGCTGTAGGATGAAAGTTAAAGTAGTTTAGCGCCAAGCTTAGTCAAATGTTTACAATCTCTGATAACGAACACTACTCCAGCGGCTCTTCCTCTTCTCTACGGAAGACTTCGCCCCTTTATTGTCGCATTCCTTGGATGGAGGTTATTAAAAGCACTCGGAATAGTGACATAATGTAGCCGGGAAGTAGAGGTCTGTAGTCCGATCCAGCCGTTCTCTGTTGTCCTTGAAAAGTGAATTCTGTTAAAGACAATATCTGGCTTGGCACTGAACTTTGAGCTTTATCATTCTGCAAGTATTATTTATGCTCCAAAAGCAAAATTACACACTAACTAAAGGAAAAATGGGATCATAGGGAATGGGACCTTTTAAACCTTTTCTTTGGAATGAAACAAACAAGCTCCACATTCCCATAAACCCTGCCAGGAAATCATGTCCCAATTTTTTTTTCAACCTAGACGACATCCTCAGTCCTGTAAACTGCAGAGAATTCTTCCGGATGTTGCCAAATCTTTCTTAGCCCAGTGTATTATCTGCCTTCATCAGACTACGACACGGATGCTCTAATAATGACAGCACCCTGCATGTTCTGAGAAGAAATAAATCCCACATATCTGCACATTGCCTGAAACATCTTGGCCAGATGGTGCGGCCATGTTTTGTGAGTTGGCACTGCAGCCGCCTGGATTTGCATATCACAGCTCGAGGAGCGATACTTGTTAACTACACATTTATAATCCTTATAAATAATAATTGCGCCAGATTTGGTCGATTTGCTGAAATCTGGAATCTAATTTAATCCTTTGAAACGTTAAATCATCGTTTTGATCATTTAAAAAGGATAAAAGGTTGAATGATTTTAACCTGTTTCATGAAAAATCAGCGGATTCACCAAAGCAAGTGTAAATTGCATTAAAATAATTTACAGAGTTTTGTTACTTCTTGTGTGTGCAGACAGTATGGGGTGGTTTTCCAGACAGGGCCTTATCCCAGACTAATTTAAAGTCCTCGTGAACCGGAAGTTGCGATCGTTTTTACTTCACACTTTCCAAGTGAAAAGGAATTTCTAAGGAGAAAATGAGTGGGCGTGGCTTGCGTTTTTCACTGTGAATTGATTGGACGTGTATAAACAGCTGTTGCATTGATTTTGAAATGAAACTGGCATAGACTGACAGATGAAGGGAAGAGATTAACAAGCCGTCTAGTTCACGTCATTTGAGATCAATGGTTATTTCAGGGCAGAAGCGCTTTTTTAGATTTTAACAAAACAATTATGAAGGTACATGAATTAAAAAAAAAGACCTACATTGATAAACTATTTAATATAAACGCCGCAATATTATATACAAAATAAGAATTCTTATTTTTAATTTCACTGGGACTTTAAATGTAAGAGTTGTGTTAAAGGGGTCATATGGCGCGAACATATTTGATCTGTGTCTTGGGTGTGTTATGAATTGCACATGCATGTATTAGATATGCAAAATTGCAAAAAATAAAGTGTCGGAACAAAAGATGCATTCTATCGTAAAGCAAATGCTCACGCAGACCTGCCTGTAACCACACCCCCACAAATCTACGTCAGTTCGTGGTATAATTTGACTAAGACCGCCCAAATCTATATGCAAGTCAGTACTGTCAGTACAATTACTTTGGAACCTGATATTCCAAATATGGTCCCATGCTTGCAGTATTTCACTAATCTCTACGCACTGGTTAACTGGCCAATCATATCACACCTCGCTTTTCAGAGCGATGAGCTTTGTAAAAAATCAGCGCGCTTCAGAGAGGCGGAGCAAAGAGGAGATACAAACATGCACGGTATGTGGAAAATACAGCATTTTTTAACCTTAAATCGTGGATACTAGTTAAATTACAACTAAAACAAACCATGATATTCGTTTTAGCCGTGTCATATGACTCCTTTAATCAAAAACTACAGATCCTAAAATATATTATTTTGTCTCAAAATGAACATAGTAATGTTTTTAAGTAAAGTATGTTTTTAAAAAACAGCATTAGTATCCTCATTTTTTTACTAAAACATGGTCCTGGTTTAAACGAATCCCTGCATGGGAATACTGTCAGGATTGGTCACAGATCAGAGATGTTGAGAGAGTCAACAGTCTTGTATTTATTTAAATCACACACTAAAACACGAGATCATCTTCAGGAACATTAAGACACTACACATAGACGAGATCAGACCATGAAGGGACAAACAGAGTGAGTCTAAATAGTGCAGGGATAACTGACAAGACACAGGTGAGGGAGTGTGGAGGAGCGTGGGTAATGAAGTCCGAGGGGGAAACATGGGGAGAGACAGATGGGAAATGTGACTGATATGAGCTGATTTCAATTTACAACCTTTTTACCCTTTACCTCATGAAGGTCACAATTAAATTGATCTTGAACCCTTCATTTTGTTACTTTTCAATACTTTTTATGATTAGATTTTTCTTTACACTTTTGCCACACCCAGATTTTTAATCTGAAAATAAAGTAGAAATCCTTCAATATTATTTGATTTATTGCTCTTTTAAAACAATGGTTATGTAAGGAAATATCGTAATATATAATATATTGTGTTAAATTGTTGCAAAGAAATTTAAAGTCTCTACTTTCCAAAAAGAGTAGATTTATATTTTATATTTTTCATATACTTGCATAATTAATCTTATAATTTATTTGATTTTATACATTTGAATGCTATATTTTTGAATATGATTTGTTTGGTTTAATAATAAAAAAACATAAACTGGTTTTAATCACAACAAAACATATGACCCTAGTTTTTATATATTTTATTTTTACTAGGTTTCCATACATAAATATCGCCCCATCCCCACCCAACCCCAAAGATGGAAATAGTCAGTGAAAAAAAACTAGTTGGTTTCATGAGAGTTTACTAGTTAAAGAAACATTCAAATACAGAAACACTAACATTTTTCTAATAGAAGAATCTATACTTAGAATTCCGATTATAGTGATATCTTTACTTTGGATGAACATTATTTTCTCTGTCTCTCTCTCTCTCAGTCTAACTCATATTCTTGTCTGATTAAATTATGCAGCCGAGAGCAATTAAAAATGAAGCCAGCAGGCTGCTGATGCTGCACTGTGCAAATATCATCTCTTCTCTCTGGGAAAATGAAGACAGAGAATTGACATTAACAAAGTGCAGTACAAACACAAAATATGGCAGCAATGGACAATACATGCGGCATCACAAATGCCACAGAATGAAAGAGAGAATATAATGAGCTGAAAAAACAAAGGATGTTTAGAGAGACCGTGTGAAAGACAAAGAGAATGATGAACTTAAGTTTACTGAATACTGGACTGTATACTGTATCTATTGGACTATCAATCTATAGTCATCTAGATTTTAAATAGAAAGACAGAAAGATAGATCTATAGATAGATTATACTGGCTGTTCCAAAAAAGTAGGTTACCAGGCCCTCTGGGATTCATATATTGATTCAAATACTAATGCTTAGTTACAGATATTCCTTCACCATGACAGATATACATTAATGCATTGCAAAAAGCTATACATAAAAAACACAGGAATGGTGGACAAGGATTAAAAATATGAAATTGTGTAATATGCAACCACTCACCTCATTGGTGGACAATACCGAGTCCTCGTCCAGACTGAGTACTGCATCAGTTTTGATGGCATTATGAGGAAAAAATCGGCCACTCATCGTCTGAGGGGAAAAAAAGTGACATGAGCCTTTCACATATTTTCATAGCAAGAGTTATACACTATCTAGGATTTTTAAATGTATTCATTTTGTACATTTACAGATTCCTGGTCAGAAACATATTTCAAACAGATCTTATCTCTTCATCAAAGTCACAAGGGTAGTTTTTCATCTGACAAAGTAATTTCCATTTTAAGTGACACACTTTACAGTTTACTTAAAGATGGGGTAACATGCTATTTCATGCACTCGGATTTCTTTACACTGTTAAACGTGCTGGCTTCTCACGCTTAACATGGTAAACTTGTCAAAAACGTCGTATTTCTGTGCTTGACACACTTCCCCAGCACTCCAACTTGTTTCGAAAAGTTTTTTAGAAATCTATTCCTTTTATTGGGCAATCCTCCCGGAAAAGCACGCCCACGGCAAGGCGAAAGAAAAAGCCTGCCCACGCCCCAACCGAGCAGCGATAGGAAGACTCGCTTATCAAGATTGTCTGCGCTGCATCAAGATTGGCTGCGCTGTGGGCCTGCAGCTGCAGCTCGTTACACTTGCAATAGTGAGAGAAGTTGAGGTGTGTTTGTTTGTTCACCGCATTTCAGTGAAGAATGTTATATAAACAGTGAATATAACACTGGATTTGGAGATCGTTTGTAACTTATAGAAGGAAACATGAACTGCATGCGGTAAGTCAAACTAAGTCATATGTCTGTGTTTTGTTGGAAAGCGACGTGTACGTGCATAATGTAAACAATATGAAGGGATAATGCGGTGATGTATTGTGTGCTCGTGCTAGTTCCGTTGGCCCTGCCTGCCTCCAGCAGCTCATCTTTTTGCAGAAATAATCGTACAGCTGTATCTCTCTTTTATAAATTTGATCAAACCAAATACTCTTTGAAGATACGATTTATGGAATATTACTCTATAGGTACTTAAGATTAATATGAGATTGCCATAAAACTGTGTTACCCCATCTTTAAAAGTCAATTTGCTGTCATCATTTTCTCCAACATGTATGACTTTGTAACACAATATGAGGTGTCTGGTCTGTATCAAAGAATTATTTGAACAATCTGAGAGTAAATAAATGATGACAAACATTTTTATGTTTGAGTGAACTATTCCTTTAAAGCCTCATCTTGAAAAGTTCACACAAGCATATTTCCTTTTTTATTGGCTCGGCTGTCTTGGCTTGGCCTCCCGTCGACAGGTCATTTGCATATTGAGAGGTATTTGTGGTAGACAAAAGGGTGAAGAAATGAAATGAAAAAAACTGAAAAGGGTATAGTGAATCGTGTTTGTCATTAGTGGAGATTGATCATCTTCTTTAATAGTTCAATGCTGCCAGAGGAACAAATAAAATGGAATACTATATTCTAGTTTCAGATTATTGATCTGGTCTTGGGTCTTCGGGTTTGGTTTTAATCTGCATCTGGTCCTATATGATCTGTTCTTCAGCCCTGCTAGTTACTGACTAAATTACAGCCCTTTCATGTGATTTAAAAACACAACATACACACCACAAAGGTCTTACATATTACTTAGTGGTAGCTTGAGAATCGCCCCTTCCCACAATCGATCGATGGCACCATTAGAATGATGCTGTTTTAATCCATTACGGTAAATGGGGGCTACAGGGAGGCACAAACCTTATTATGGTATTGACTCTTCATTAATTCCTCTGAATAATTTAAAACTGCTCATGTGTAAAGATGCTTATGCTTCTTTTAAGCAAAATAACTCCTGATGCATGGATTTACTCTCATTACTGTAACAAACTTAAACCATTGACAGATTTAATTGACTGCTGAGTTCATTAGTGAAGATCATTAAGATGTGTTTAAATTTGAGCGCATCACAGACAACCCTATTGTTATGTTATCTGGGACATATTGTTTTTATTCAGACCTCAAGGACAATTTGTGGGAAGTCATCTCTGGAGAAGTTTGTATACATTTGTATTCAGATGTTTTTACATTGCGACTGTGTATCTGTGTCTGTAAAGTTGTAACCTGTTGGTACAATAAGAAATTTGATGTTGAGCTTCTTACACAGACTGTGTATTTATCTGAGAGGCCAGATGTTTTTGTTGACACATGGTTCTTATTTCTTATATCACTCCCGTTCCCTTAGGATAAAAGTTTTATTTAACTACTAAAGCTCACATGACCATCTGTCCTTTAGTGTCCCTTTTTCCTTCATTTATTTTCCTCTCTTCTTATACATTTATAACAGACAGACAGATGGATATATGTCAATACATATGGCCCTGTGTCAACATTTTTCGTTGGAACATTATAAAAGTAAGGCAATCCCCATCTCTAAGCAACATACTCCTTTGGGATACTGTCATCATTTACCCAGTCTCGAGTTGGTCCAAACCTTTGTAATTTTTTGTTCTATGAACATAAAGATATTTGGAAGAATGTTAACAACTGACATTTCTGGGACATCATTAACTACCAAAGGAAAATAATGTCGTCTGTTGAACAGAAAATTGAATATTTTGAATAATTTAGGAAAGCCAACCGTTCAACCATTTTAATTTTTCCCACTATGGTAGTCAATAAAATGACAGTTGCAAACATTCTTCCAAATATCTGAGGGGTAATTCACGACAAATATTAGATTTTTAGGGGGAGTATCTCTTTTAACTAGAGGAAAAAAAACACTTTTTTACTTACATTTAAGTAGATTTTAAAAACAAATATTTGTATTTTTCCCTGTATGGTTCAATGTGACTACTGCAGGTTTTTTGTAAAGTTTTAATGTGAATACTTTAGTATACTGAACAATTTTTTTTATGTTATGTGGACAAATATAGTACTATTGATAAATGAAGGACATAAAACAGAAAAAAATGATTTCTTATTGTTGTTATTATCATCATTTTGCAAGCCATATCCCTCCAGCCCCTCAATTTGGATGCTTTTCATGAACTGGCCCCCATGACAAACTAATTGAATAGCCCTGACGTACACACAAACACACTGAGATTGTGTCCCCTTGTGACCTCTCGAGATTTCACTTCTAGGGAAAGCCAAGTACATGTTTCTCTATTAAGCTTTTATCTCAGTATTAAACAACAAAAATTGACCTTGATCAGGCCGTGGAGAAAAGAGTGTTATGATTTGGATGTGGCGTTTGATATCTTATTAGTCACAATATGATTTTATTATGACAAATGGCTTTGGATTGACATTTAGATGATCTATTTCACACTTGTTTGAGGCGTGGATTCTCACTCGCTTCAGAGAAGATGCATTTTTAATTAGATCTCTTGTGTGTGTTTTCTGATAAAAAAAATGGTGGATGTTGTTGCCTGATTTATTTATCACTGTATATAAACAGTGGAGATGGTGGTCTAGTGGGTTAAACCACTGAACTGGTAAATCAAAGGTTGCTGGTTCGATCCCAGCAGCCACCACCAGTGTGTCCTCCAGGGGGATTGTCCCTGTAATAAGTGCACTGTAAGTCACTTTGGATAAAAGCGTCTGCCAAATGACTGAATGTAAATGTAAATGTAAATGTATATCAGTTTCAGGACAAATCTGACTGCTTATGGTTTATATATATGGCACAAACAACATGCTTCACATTTCACATTTAATGCTTCACAGAAAAAAAAAACCACAAGCTTCAAGAAGCAAACCTTACTCTTGTAAACTAAAGTATTTGTGGAGCAAAACCCATTAATATAAGAGTAAAAGCTGTTAATATCTTGATAAATGACACTGAGATCTGCCTGTCATGATGATGATAATGGAAATGTCAGTCTCATAATGAATCACTTGAAATGATAAATTGTTTTGTTGGGTCAGTGACGTGCCTGCACATTTTCATAGTAAAAAGAACGTCATTTTAGGCGGTCTGGACAACCCCCACACGTTCATGAAATCTTATTGCCTGCTTTATCCTTATTATTTGGTCCAAGTCATCCATGTTTAAAACATTATGTAAAAACAGCCGTTATATCGATAATTCTAAAGATTATGAAAAACATTTAAGTAAAACAACTCTAAATCATTGAACTATAATTTTTTACGGAAATTTACTTTTATTTTTTGTTTTTTCCATGTTTTTTTACTGGCGCCCCAGCATTTTTTAAATACGGCTAAAAACCAGAAAAATTTACAAGAATCAACATTTTATTTACGTTTTAACTTGCCGGTTGCTGGAAATATATTTTTTTACAGTATTTCTTCCCATTTTGTATTGCATACCTGTAAAAATTTTAAGCATTACATTTTTATATACAATCAAATTGATTGACAAGTAATTTAAACTTGCTAGTTTGAATTTTCGCCAATGATGAGGAGCTGAGGAATATGTAAAAAATTAAAGCAATATCAAAACCTGAATGAATTGAAATGGCTTAAATTGATCATTCGAAGTAATGTAAAAATTTTAAATAATTTTAAAGTTTAAATAATTTCTGAAGCCAATCTGATTATATTTAAAGTGATGAAAATGTAAGTGATTAAAATTCTGACATCATTTACTTACCATCTTTCTATTTGAAGCCTGTATGAATTTTGGGGTGAAATCTAAGGCAGCATTTTCTTCTTTTTTTGTGAAGAGATTTTTATGCAGTTTACATATAAACCCTTCTCTTTGTTAGTTTTTCTATTTGGACTTAAAGCAAATTAAATGTGATCCTTACATGTGGTCCACTTGCTTTTCTAAATACCTTAAATTTCCAGTTCATTCTGAATGGTCTGCCTTAAAATGAATTCAATAATGAAACAAATGTATCCAGAATCGCAGTTAATGTGACAGTTTGCTTTTCCGCTGGCACATGACTGCAAAACACCCGCCAGTGTGGTTTCAAAGCACAGAACAATAATAAACTGTCAGCTTGATTTATTAGCATTTTGCATGCGGAACAATCCTTTTCTGTTATTGAATTGTTATGATTAGTTTGAATTTGTTCCTTATTTCACTTGTTGAATCAGGGGCGCAAATTATTTTTGCAAACCCTCTAAATTATTTAAAAAGAAAGCAAACATTTTAGGAGATTTCACCAATGTAAATATATATTTTTTATTGGACACAATCAAATATGTATTAATATAACCTTTATACATATCTATAGTTATAAGTTAAATATCCTTCTTATAATAAAAATCATCGTCCTGGATGAAAAACATCTCTCTTTCAAAAAGTTTAAGCATCCATTATACTAAAAGCAATACCAAGTTACAGAAATAATGTCAAACAACTTTAATTTGTCTTTTTATACCGTGTGACACACTGTTTCTAGCTCTTAGATTTTCTGCAGAGCCTGGTTTAATAGGCCCTGGCCTGAACACATCTGAGAGCAAACAGTGACATTAACACAAGCTGCTCAGGTCAACTGCATCTGTAACTAACACTGATGACAAGAAGATTAGAAGCTGAACATAGAGCGAGAGAGAGAAACAGAGAGAGGATGATGCTGAGCAGACAGTGTCTGAAAGGTGCTAATGATAAGATACACATTGAGAATTTTCGCATCACCACCCACACACAGCTGTCCAGATATCACACACAATTTCTTCATTTTACAGACATTAAATGGTGACATCTGTCTTGTTATGTGTTATTCGGTTCTGTAGCCTCTGTAAATTCTGTGTCTGCGTGTGTACAAGTTTCTTCCTAGCCTTGCATAAATGTCTCCAAAAATATTGAGACATTCTAAGTTAGGGGGAAACCGACATTCTTGTATTCCTGTATGTAATTTCTTCTCTTTATCTCACCTTTTTCTTGCCCTCAATGATAGTGAAGGGTGTTGAGATGGAGGGCCACTTGTTTCTGGGTGGCGGAGGCTTCTCACAGTTCCACAGCACTAAAATCTGAACCAGGTTAAAGCAAATGAAAAACAGGACATTTCAATCGACGCACATTTTCATTCTTTTACTGTATTTTGTTTGGTCTGTGATAGATAAGTATTTGATAGTTAAAGATTATTACAATTTCTGATCAAATCACATGAACTTATGCTTATTTTGAGGCCAGATTTGAATTAGTATTAAATTATATGTTGTTATTTTTATATTTTTATCAACAATACAATTCAATTTGTGCGTCCCACTATACAGTTCAACATATTCCAACATCTAGCAAGTAAATAGGTGTAAACATGGGAATAGTTTGATCCCAAAATGAGATAACTTTCAAAAATTCAAAAATAAAGTTGTCATGATTTTTATTGTGTTAGCAAGCTGTATTGTTTTGTTATTATGGCATAAATCAAAACATACCAACTTCACTTTGCTTGATATTTATTAGAATGCACAATAAAAAAACTTGAATTTTGAAAAACAATTAAAGGGAGTTATCTCATTTTGGAACCAAACTCTTCGTATGTAGTCCTATACTGTAAACAACTGTAATTGTAACTGTACAGTTTTATTTGATAGAAATTTTACATGTTTTGAAATGTTAAGTAAGAGAAATAAAATGCAAAATTACAAGTAGGGTGTAAAATAATAAACGTAATTTTACTTTATGATTTTTTTTTTTCAGGTATTTTTACAGTGTAGCATGAATAATGAACAGTTTTAGCGATCTAGTTTTGTCTCATTGCTTGATATCATCGTAGACTCCATGTTCTTACCTGTGTGCAGAACTTGGACTTGGCGACGGCATGGATGAGTTTGAAAATGGGCTGCTGTTGGTACTGTAGGGGAGTGACCGCTTGAATGACGGCTGTAAAATCCTGAGATGGACTCTTACCTGTATCAAGCACACAAAATTAAAGATCAGCATTTATGATATCAGTGAACGGCGCAGCTGCTATTGTGTAACATCTCTCCGGATTTGTATCAGATTGTTTTATGGGAGCTGTTTAAACAAAGCTCCTGTTTTTCTTTGTTCCTCTGCTTGGATTCGCTTCATTTATCTACATTTGAGACTGCAACTCTGGTAACCCGACAGCTACGTTAAGTGTCTATTACATCACAATATAAGTTACTACAAAGAACAGCCAACCGGAGAAGATAAAACTTGTTTAATTAATTGATCGAAGAGCTGAAACTTTTCTAGTTTTATGGTCTTTAAACAAAAGATAACGCTTCATAATAACACTAGCAGTAATTGCATTTGAGCATTTCATCATTGCAGGAATTCAGAATATAAGCTTCTATAAAACATAACAAAATTAGTAATTAATAAGTTTAAAACAAACATGCCACACACAAAGACTACACACAAATGAACAAAACACACAAATATTTGTTCAGCGTGTGTGTAACAGACTCACTAACAAAATCACAGTTGAATTTAAATAGAGAGAATGATAAAGTTGGTATTATTTACTTCTGAATTCTTAATTTGTTGCTTTGATCAATTGTACAAAAGCAACATAAAATAATCTCATAATTAGCACAATAATCAAGATTTAAACTCTTTCATGAACTCAAGCCTTCTGGTGCATGAATTATTAAATCATAAAAGCATCTTCAAAACACGAATTTATTTATTGCAAATCTTTCTTTCTTTTTTAAATGATATCTTTAATGATATGTTTTTACTGTGGTTTATTGTTGCCAAAAGGAATTTGTAGATAAGGGAAATAAATGTCCTTGTTTTTACAGTTTATCAATACAATTTTTGCTATAGAATACAAGAAAGGTTCATTGAAAGGCCAAATAAATACAATACAGTATGTGTCTACAGCCATAGACAGATTTTCTGCCATAGACAGATTTTCTGTCATGAATACTAAACTATTAAAAAATGATGTCTGAAAAAACTATCCTTAGATCTTTTTCTATGGATAAAAATGCTGTGTATTACTTTTACTTATCAAAATAGTTCAATCAATTTCAACTTCATTCGAAACACAACCAGATTGTCCAAGATGTTTCTCTCTTTTTGACCCAAGATATGTTTATTTGGATTTTTCCCCAAAAACTAGTACAAATATGACTGTTGTCTTGCTTAAAAGTGAATTTAAACGTGTTTTCTTTATAGTATTTGAGGTCTGCTGTTTTCACCTGTTTCTTCGGTTTTCATTTTCTGCAACTAAATGCAAATAGAAACCACATTTTTATATGAAATTTGGTGTAAATATTGTTAGCGGTTCATATTGTAAAACAAAAATAACCATTAACCTAAAGACATACGTATAAATATAAAATACAGAAAAACTCAAAATGGTGTTTAAAATGGTCTGTTAATTTGCTGTAGAATATAAATGCATGAAACGTTTGAAATAAAAATAAAATGATGCTAAAAATAGTTGGCTAATTATTACTCAGTGAGCAAATAAAAGGCTATTATGCCAAAGAACATTTTAGGATGAATAAAGTTCACATTATATTACTGTTTCACATTATGATTATGGTGTACTACAAAATAAATGACGACCTCGTAACGTGCCCTATGCATCCCACAATGCCTCCAAAACAATTTACCGACTGTTTCAAGCAAGACAGGGACACCGAAAACCAATGGCACAATCTACCGGTCAAGTTGGATGATATCTCATTGGCCAATAAACAGCACGTATCACAGGTTGCCAGATTTATGGCGCAGCCCCGGCTGAGTGGATCCCGCAGTATATCACAGCACACTGAAGTGAACTCAAGTTATAGCCACAGACAGCGAGTCTAAACTGTCCTGTCATCAAAATTATGGAAAGCGAGACTAACAACGCCTGTGACAGCAGAGTATAGACCAATCTATCACTCCTGCAATACAGATTTACTGCTGACACGGAAGGCCCAGGGACAAATCGATTTCAAGCCCCTACCGTACATGCACATGCAAAAACACACACGCTGGGCTTATGGAGGAATGTGGTGGACGTGTTTGTGTTGACGATTCAATACTACAGTATGTTATGTACACACATATTGCTTGAGGAGACAACATCTATCTGAGTTATGATGTCATTTTCACTGCAACAAACTTGCATTGAGCTGAAGTCACACACATACACACAAACTCACCGAGTGGCGAATAGTAAAACGGGAAGAGGGTGGGGTCGCTGGAGAACTCTGGAAGTGCGTAGAGCCCTCCGGGAACAGAGTTCCACATCGGTCTGCTTCTGGACATGTGCATTCGGATTCTGTCGTGAATAATCTGCAAGAACAACACATACATCTTCATTGTGCGGCCTGTGCACTTCTACAGGTATATGGTTAATATAAAGAGTTTGAAGTAAGGGCTAAATATAAACAGTGAACAGTGTATCGAACAGGGTATATGTATTTAAATGACAGCTATTGATTCTGATTTCATAACTGGAGAGAGCAAAGGTGCGTGTCCTCAGCACAGTAAACAGTCATCGGAACAGCATTTCATTCTAGCTTAAAGGACAGTGTCCCATCTCAGCGAGTTTATGGGCATCCTTCAGTAAAGTGCTTCTGTAACATTATGTGCTAACCAGGAATGAGTTTCAAGAGACAAGCAATTTGTTAGTCCACACCGAATGTGAAATGCAGAGAGACGTGACACAATCACAGTCAATCTGAAAGCTGCAATCTTTTAGATTTCCAAATAAACGAAAAACAGTTATTGTGTGCTTCAGCCTGAATTACAACGGTTTACCTTATAATAATCATTTATAAGTTGAGCTGTTGGGTATAACTTCCCTGGATTTTTTATTTTACCATGTAAAGATGAGTACCGCATGTAAAGTAAACTGCAATTTTAAGTTTCAAACAGAGATGGCGACAGAGAGGTAAAATGTTCAGATTGCAAAATCGACGATGACGTCATTTTGGGCCAGAGTCTGCGCTGTATTTGACGTGCAATTGTATTTTTTACTTTGGCATGATTTCTATTAGTTTACATGGAAAGGGCGGGGTTTATGAGAACTATACTGCAGCCAGCCACCAAGGGCCGTATTGCTTCACATTCACTTTTCAGGTATTATGATGCACGTCTGCACCTGAGTCATGACAGCCAATCAGAATACGTGTATACATATCTCAGTGCCATCACATGCTGATGTTATAATGCGTTGTTTGTGTGGTGGATTCATCGTGTCAGTATACACTGTAAGTGAAGCATCTCGCTGGTCTTGAGCTGTGGAGCAGGGAAATGAACTCAGTGTGGCATACATTCTGGTGAAAGTATCGGTTCGCCCGAGCCCATGGAGATGGCGTTTGATTTATGTGGTTAATAAGACAGCATTTGTCGCACATATACAGAACATAAGCGTTTTGAATGCCTCATGCCTCACTTCTCTGGATTTATACAGATTTTACTCATGTCTGTCCCGATGTGAATGCACACACATAACTCCAAGCTCTTCATTTACTTGCATGGAAGTGTTATATAAATAAAACTCTATTATTTATTTTTGTACCATTATTAGCCTTGTTATTAATAAAGTAAACATGTGGAGCATCTCTGCCTCTAGAGGTATTAAACTGAATTGCAATAACTGATTTTTGTGTAGGATAAAAATACATAAATCAAATTGGTCAAACTGCATGGCTGGTCATCTTAACATAGTGTTGCCATGTAAAACAAAAATAAATAAAACAGTTGTGAATGATTATTTCTTTAATAAACCCTCGTAACATTTTCCCCAGTCGTAGTATTACGTATTACTTGGAAAAAATGACTGACTTCACCTTTAAATAATTTCACACCAAGAAATCCTCTTTAATTCACTTCGCCCATGTCTTTCTGTTTCTCTGTCTTCGTGTCACCGCTCTTGAATGAATAGTCTGAGACAATCAGTCTGGTGTCTGTGCTCTGAATTTCACAGCGAGTCGCTCGGCTCAAAGTGCTCCGAGCGGAACAGAAGCGAGGGATTAGAAAAGCTCCAGATGCAGACAAGGGTCTCAGACTCAGCAGCCAGACAAACACAGCATGGTCCGTTCACATGAAATCCACGCAGTTGTGTTTTTTTAATGGCAGAACACATAATAGAGGGTTTTCAGGTTAGATCATGGCACCTTATTGTATTCATTCGTTTTCTGATAGGGTCATAACAATGCTGAATGCAAATGAGAAATCACAACTTCTTGCATCCTTGTTATTACAATACAATTTTGAGCCAATGCAGATTGTGCTAATATCAATTCAAAGGAATTCTGGAAATGAGTTGAAAACACCTTTAGAGTCTTAACCAGCTTCACCACCATCACCATGGTGATCACAAATCCCGATCTCGGCCTGATTTCTGAACACATTTATAGTCCATAATGTCTGGCAGTTCTCATTCTGGTCTTGTTATTAAAAGACACCACCTTCCAACACCTTCCTGAGATGAAGAATCGCAGCATCCAAGAGCAAGCCTGACGTCTAGCCGGCCAAAGCTGGACTGCGTCCTAAAAAAGTTCTCACAGAAAGTGTCTGGATGCGAGGGAATGCTTGTGTAAATCCGTATGCATTCGTGTGTGTGTAGGAGAGTTCTTGAAAAGAGCCGGTGTGTTTGATCATGACAGGTTGCATCTCTTTATGCGTGACAGCGGCAGGCGATGAAAGGGTTCGAAGAAAACAGAAGACGCCAGAAAGGGAGAGAGACAGAGCGAGAAAGAAACAAACAGGGAGAAACATTCCAGTCCATGCGAGATTAACACAAAATAAAAAAGTTTCCATTTAGTTCAAAATGGAAGTTTGGGAGGAGCTGATTTAACTGATCCTGTCAAACAATATATATTCATATAAAGAGAAAAGGCAAGAAAACAACTTGTTTTATATTATATTATTCTAGTCAGTATTATAGTATTCAACGGAATTGTCAATTTCACGTATTTGTGTATTGCCCAAGAAGTGGTGTAGAATCTTAAAGGTCCAATGTGTAATTTGTCTTTAGAGGTTTAAAAAGACCATGTTATCTTTCTATAATCTTAGAATGAGCTATTTCTATCTACATCCCCTCACATGGAATTCATCATGTTTCTACAGTAGCCCTTAAAGTAACACTCCACTTTTTTTTAAATAGGCTCATTCTCCAACTCCCCCAGAGTTATTAAGTTGAGTTTTACCATTTTGGAATCTATTCAGCCGATCTCGGGGTCTGGCGATAGCACTTTTAGCATAGCTTAGCATGAGGTGAGCGCAGGGCCATCATAACAAACAATGACCATGCGCTAGCACACAAAACAAGTGGGTCTGTCATGATCCTGAAAAAGCATGACAAGAAGAGGCAGGACCATGACAGTTCTTAGTTTCTTCAAATTTTTTGTAATGCACATCTCTTTCTGTTGTTAGTCAGGACTAACCTCTAGTGTGGTCAAGACTATCTTTGTGACAGAGGAGAAGTAGGCATCCCATAGGAACTGGGTCTGCTGCCGCAGGGCCAAGATTCTGTCATGACCTACAGACCTGGTGATAGATGGAACCTGAGAGAGAGAGAGAGAGAGAGAGAGAGAGAGAGAGATAAGGCGCTCAGCATACAGTTCAGCATATATACATTCTCCAAAGATCTAGTGCTTTTGGATTTGAATGAGATTGGATTTATCAGGGAATAGGCTTGAATGTGGTCAACAGTTTACATACACCTGATTATTAGTACTGTACAATGGTACCATTTCATGTTTCATGTTGATCTGAGCCATCAAACTGTCCACTGGCATTCAGAAAAATCCTGCAGATCCTTTATAATCTTTGCTTTTCAGCATATTTGACTCCATCTTTTTCATATTTGAGATTCATCTTTATACACTGAGGACAATCAAGAGACTCATACACAACTATTACAAACGATGCAGACATTCAGTGATGCTCAAGAAGTCAAAATCATACCAGACAGTTGTTATCACTTACTTATTACTACCTCACTGTGACAAGCCAATTGTCTGATCATCTAATAGAAACCGTTGAAACCAGTCCTATGTTAATATTTAATGTTCTGATGTTGGAAATCAAAGGTTTTCTGAGCAATCATTTCGGCAGTTTAGTTTATTGTCTTCTAACACTTTTGAGCACTGAAAGTTTCAATGTTGTTTTATAGTCCAATAAACTCTTTCATCTTGAAAGATCAAGGAAATGTAAATTCCTTGTGATCAAACCATTTCAAAAGGATAATGCTAAACAAATGACCCGTGCTTCTTAAAAAGTTTACAGGTATTTGCTGTCAGGGTTCCGTCATTCATGTCTTTTCATGCCTTGTGGACGGACCTTGAAAGTACCATGTCTTGTGTGTGTTTTGTTATATGTGGAGACACGTGGCGGTAAGTTTTGATAATTCGCTGCGTGTCCTCCTGTCTTCCGTGTAGCCCCGCCCCCTTGTTTATCCGTTAGTCTCCCATTGCCTTTTTGTAGTGTCTATTGTAAATAAAATATCTGTTTATTTCACACCATTGCCTTGTCTGCCAGTAATTGGGATCTCCTGCCTTGTCTCTCTCAAGTTTCCTGACATTTGGTTTATGCATTTTCAAGCCTGCTGTACTTGTGATCACTGTGCTGGTTCAAATGTGTCGCTTTGTATTTGTACCTTTAAGGTAAACAGTACAGGAAAACAGATGTAATTTGTTCTTAATGACATTGAAGTGTAACACATAATTGAAATGCAATTGACACTTATGAAGATAATTATCAGAAAGCAGAGTCCAGCTTGTTAATGATGTTCAAAACGTAGGTTCGGGGGGAGCCTAAACATTCAGACCTGTCAATCTGAATTAAGGGGGTGGTTAAGCTTTGAGCTCGAGCCGAGCCTTGGGTTCGAGCCCGCTTTGAGGACAGCAAGGCAAGTCTGTTCACCATTATCTAGGAAGAATGAATGACAGGCGAACTCGTGAAATTTGAAGTGGAGTTGGGGCAGGAGGAGGGAAAATTGCCTGTAAGCGATAAGCTGGTAATAGCTGAATGAATTTAAAACAAAAGCTGTGATAGCGTTTTATTTCTATGGACACAGTAGATGTGGATCAGCGAATGCGAGCTTGACTCTTGTGACCTGCCAGAATTATCGCTATACGCTAGATTTTATGTAAAAGTGTTTTTTTAAGTCAGAAGTGAACTCATCAATTGCATTATCTAAACATACGGCAAATATGAACATATAAATTGCATCTGCAAATGTAGGCTAATTTTTATTCTGTATTTGGGGGGAATAATACATTGACTTGATTAATGAAGGGCTCGGGGAAACGTGTGATTCAATTTTCTTCTCTAAAGCCATTACGGCACTTAAAGCGCCCTCATTCATGGCTCTGCGCTCCTCCTCGTGAGAATTTCCCTGGCATTTAATTAAACTTCCCAGCGCAGTGAACGGTCACTTCAGAAAAAGCAGGATTTGCAGTCTACTGCTGCTGAAAATAGAGAGGGATTTAAAGAGGTCAAGACATACAAGAGTTCACTGTAAAATAAAAACATGCTGCAAGTCTCAAATCTCAAGACTTGCTCGAACAGTTTCTTCATTTGATCAACATATGATACAATTCCTGTGAAACCGCTCAGTGTTTTTGAGATGTTTATTTGATGGAATGATTTTGGAGTTGTTTGGCACTGCTGGTCTGATGTGGCTGTGTGTATACCTGCAGCAGTAATCTTTCATCTCCGATGATGGCCGCTTTACTCCAGTCAATGACCTCTGAGAACGGCAGCTCCCATCCGTTACTCAACAGCACAGGGATACAGGCCGCCTGCACAATACATACACACTCACATCAAATCTATACAACTGCAAAAGAATACTTTCACAGTCTTTATTTCAATCAATAACAAAGTTGTGAGAAATGTTCACAGACAACCTGAAAAATCCCAATTCCCAACATAGGAAGGTTTCTTGCATGCTCTCCTTACTGAAGGATCTTTAGAATCAAGCTATTTCTGTGTACATACACATGAAATTCGGATAGCCCTTCGAAAGGGAGGGGTGTAGGGAGCCGTTTGTTGCAATTCGCAACCTCAACACTAGAAACCGCTAAAATTCACACACAGGACTCTAAAAGGTTTGATTCAGGGTTCAAGTTTTCATTGATCCACTGATTATGTTGTCATGGTTTCTTGCAGTGAAGTCATAATTAATTTTTTTTGTCATTTAGCCTTTCTCTGACCCTTGGAGTATTTTTCATTTTCAAAAAGCAAAAAAGATAGGAAGGTCTTCTTTTGAGTCACACAAGACAGGACAACAAGGACATTCAAGTTTACTGGCTTTATGGAGGATGATAATCGCTCATATCGCTCAAAGAGACAGAGAAAAGGTTCATTCAAGGATCCTGCTGTACATTAAATTAAACTAAACATAATCAAACAGAGCAAGGTTGAATAGAAATTGCATATTTCAAAAACTGCACACTTCTCATTGAAACACATGAATTTTAAGGTCAGTTTATTTGTATTCACCGTGTCGTTTTACTGCCTGGTTTACTTAATGCATTATGCAAATTAGGTGACAATGTGAACGCACCAACAAATGAGTCCAATTCCTTAATGTTGCAGCCTAGTTCTGGATACCAGGTTGTGGATGGGGATGCATAGGGATGACTGAATCAGTCCTTTAAATGTGCACTCCAATGCACTACAACATCACAGTCTCATTTAATCATCAATTCATGAAAAACTGTTGCTATGATAAAATGAAAATGTGTTTAAAAACCTGGTTTGTGACAGTTCAACGCTAATCTCACCAGACAAGTGCAGAGTCGGTTTCATAGCATGGTTGGCTTAACAGATTTCTTTAAATGCTGTCATTAAATATTAACACTGGGCTCATGGCAGCTTATAGTTAAGTAATAATAGTTTACCAGACCGGAAGTTAAAATGATATTCGTTTTCTTTATAAGGAAATTCATTTTTAATAATAAGTTATAAACCTTTGAAAACAGAACCTAAATGATTCCTAAATGATGGTTGATGTTGAAGACATCTGCAATATTTCAATTATTTAAAAAAAATAGAAAAAAAATAGAAAAAAACTTCAAAATAAGAGGATTAATATTTTCACAAAATAACATTACATATTGATGCACACACTTATGATTTGACTTCAGAATCAATCAAACTTTTTCCAATGGAGCTGTATGGATCATTTTTACTGATGACTTTACGGTTATGGTTTTCTTATGACTTATGTCTTTGTTTGTCTTTAGCTGCAAGGAAGTCATATACACCTGGGATGGCATGAAAAGTCTTATTCAGCATCCAAATTATTTGTCCAAAATTTTCAAAATACATAAAAAATAGAAAAAAAAGCTTCCAAAAACCTTGTTTTTGATGGTTTGATTAAAGGGACAGTTCCACAAAATGACACAGAAATGAAAATTCATACTTTATTCTCACCCTCGAGTTGTCCATACCTGTATACATTACATTGTTTTAATGAAAACAGAGAAAGATTCTTGCTTTCCTGTGGTTCAGTGTATAGAGCATTGCGCCAGCAACGCTAAAGTCATGAGTTCGATCCCAGGGATTGCACATAGTAAGAAACAAATGTATAGTACAATGCAATGTAAGTCGCTTTGGATAAAAGCGTCTGCCAAAAGAATAAATGTAAAATGTTTGGAAGAATGCTTGTAACCAAACAGTTCTTGGCCAACACTGACTACCATAGTAGGAAACATCACAATGGTACTCAAAAGTGCCCCAGAACTGTTTGCGTTCCTACATTCTTCAAAATATCTTCTTTTGTGAACAAAGAAATATATAAAGCAATGTTTCCTTCTATGGAAGTCAACGGTGGCCAAGAACTGTTTGGTTATAAGCATTCTTCCAAATATCTCTCTCTGTGTTCACCAGAACAAAGAAATTTATGCAGATTTGGAACAACTTGAAGCACATTAAATGAATACAGAATGTTATTTTTGTGTGAACTATCCCCTAAATATGTGTTCCCCATCCTACTTTCTAAATGATTCCATCACTCCTGGTATTGAACACAGCTGCTGTAGGTTTGGATGAGACAGTCTTTTAATTCCAGATGACACCTGTCTGTCTAGCAGTCGTATGGAAGAAGGATTGTGTTGAAGATATCTGGAGTCTTTGTTAATCCCACCTGACCTTTCACACAGCGCCCTACCTCCCCGCCATCCAGCACACACACACACACACACACACATACTTTTCTCCTTGTATATTTCTAAATGGAAATGATTGACAACAGTAAGACTGTCCCACAGTCCCAATGTCCCCACATACAGCAGCATCTAAAAGCCTTTTGATGTATGTATTTGAAAGTGCTCCCATCAGAGAGCACAACACAACTGACTTACAACTGTGAGAGATGATAAAATACTGAGAGAATTCAAACACCCTGTGTTTACCTCCCATTTTTGACGGACAAATATCATTTCTGACAGCCTAAAGATGGGCCAGAGACATTTCTGTCATAACTGTCTGCATGAAATGTTTCATGTTATACAGTTACTTCAATGCAACATGATCAATGTGGCCTAATGACTTTCCAACCTGATCTAAAAGTGATAGTTCACCCCAAAATTAATCATTTTTCAAACCCTCTCATCATTTCAAACCTGTATGCCTTTCTTTCTTCTGCAGAACACAAAAGAAGATAAAATAATGTTAATTCACTGTGTTACAACATTGATTGTCTCAATTGACAGGTTTGATAATACGCAAATTTTGGAGCCCGCTTACAGCGCAGGATGAGATCAAACATGTAAATCACATCATAAAGAAAGGAATAGAAAAGCAGTGAGAGAGAGAGGGGGTTATTAATAGATCTCTCTACCTCTCCTCTTCAATATAAGAATCACTGGGTGTTTGTGAAAAGATGACAGAATGTCAATACCAATAACCTTTACGTCAGTGTAGTGTAACCTCAGGGCTCAAAACTGCCGAGCCCTAAAATCATTTTAGCCAATGAAATGAATGAAAGATTTTTAGTCAGGCAAAGTTTAGAGAAACCGACCTGCAAGGCCTCTAGAAAGCGGAAGGAGCCGAGCCGCCTGCCCCGAGGAACAAGACAAAAACTGGAGTTGTGAAGCAGCTCCTGATAATCAAACCTGTGGACAAATAAACACAAAATGGCAAAAACATTAGATTGAAATTATCCCTCGAAATGTACTGTACACATAGTTATATAACACTTTTTATCAAGGCTGTTTTATTGATTTTTGTTTTCAAACACACACACAAGTGGCCAGTTGTAAAAACAGTAAGTGGAGCTAATGATAAGATTAATTCCTTTATCACCAATTATCACTCACAGTACACCCTCCCACAACAAGCAACGCAAGAGCTGGAATGGAATCGAAATCGAAACAGTACAGAATAATATAAAAATAGAATAGAAACTAAATAGAAACAGAACAGAATAATAGAATATAGTAATAGAAGAGAAGATAAATAGAACAGAGTAATAGAATATGACAGAACACAACAGAACAAAATAGAATAGAATAGAATAGAATAGAATAGGATAGGATAGGATAAGAACAGAACAGAACTTAATAATAGAACAGAACAGAATATAAACAGAAACGAAGCAGAACAGAATAGTATAATAGAATAGAATAGAAACAGAATATTAGAAACAGAACAGAATGAATCATTTTGTCTATTTTAAACATCTGTTTCTGGACGCTAGACTCTTTTATCTGACTTTCAAATGTTAAGACATTTTATACAAATCTGGATTTCTGTAATACTTAGACTCAACTCATTAAATTTAACATGTGTTGTGATGAGGTCATATGACAAACTTAGTAAACAATGTAGCACAATACTGTTTGTATTGTTTAGTGTGCCATAATAGTTACTACTTATTTTATTTTAGTAGTCACATTTTTAACATTAGTAACACAAATTCGAAATTCTAATGGAGAAATGCAATTAACTTTTCCTTATGCTGATTACAATGTGTAAAAAAATGCAATGTAATATACATAACTCTGTCTTTAATGGTGTATAAAGACCTTACATAATGAAGCATTATGTTTTTATTTCCTTAGAATGAACTATTACTATCTACATACAATGATGGTCCCCTTTCATGAAATTCTGCATGTTGTTTCTACAGTAGCCCTGAAGGGACAAACTGCTCTACAGAATCCTGTGTCAGCCACCGTAGTGCTTGGGGTGATGGGAGGAATTAGTCGTTGGTTGCAATTCATAACCCCACCTCTAGATGCCGCTCCAGTTTGATTCACTGGAACTTTAACATATTTATTAAACCATTTAAAACCTGTAAAATCCCACAGGAGACAAATAAAGATACAGATATTATGATAGAGAGGTGATGATGGAGGGATGCTGTTATTCCCCTCTTCTTCTGACAGTCAGTGTTAATCTGACTACAGCTCACTCTCCTCTATTTAATTATCTCATAATGACTCCCTATCTCTGTGTCTCTTCTATTATCTCCATCATGCATCAGCCACCCAGCCAATATGCAGACAAATACGTTCTGTTTTTCTACTGCTTGTTTGAATGAGCAAATGCAGTCCAGCTGTTGTGATCCAATGGTTTGTGAAGTGACTGTGAACTGACCCATAAGAAAGAAAATTCACAGATGACATTATCTTGAGACACCAGTGAGATTAAACGGAAAGCAGATGAAAATTTTGCTCAAGTCTTATCTGCGTCTCAGATATTTCTCCTGGGAAAAAGAGTCAGAAATGTCACAAACGTCTGCATTAGAGTTTCAGAAATGATCTCAACAATGTTACAAACTGAGGTCAGATATCAGATTTGGCCACTGCTTCATCCATCCATTATTCTGTTGAGTCATTGATAGCCTTTACTTGCATGCACTCAAACATATTTAAATCACAGATACATAGAATCCCACCTGCCAAAACACTGGTGGGTGGAAATCTAATCTCTCCGCTGTATTGTAAATAGCTTTTCCCTTATTTAAAAAAAATGCTTTGATCAGAACAATCTCTACGACATGCTACGAAAGGTCTAGACATTAGAGATTGGTTGCCCTGCTAGCGTGTGCTAAACTGTAGATCGTGGAAGCATCAAAGTTGTAAGAGTCACAGTGGGACTTGCTCTCTCAAATGAATCAAACCTCTCGGCCTCGTTGTGTATTTTTAAGGGTCTCAAGCAGGGAGATTGAAAATAGCTTCGTTTCCAATGCTACAATGAAGTCCACTTTAAAAAAAATGTAAACACATACAAATTCAACAGTTATATTACTTGCTTTAGCACCTCTTTGAAAAACTAACAATACAAGTTTTAGATGCAATGCAACTATATAGAACATTTTGCAAGGTGTAAACGCTGGTTCAGAAGCACTTCCAGTTTCACTTGAATTGATTTTATTTTAAATCTTACATATATAATTAAAACTTAAAGATATTGATTTAACACTTTGATTTGGTTGATTGTTTTACAGGATGCATGTACCTGGCCCAGAGTTAACCTCAGGTATTTAATTTATATGAATTTCTATTAATATTTCATTGTATATTACTTGAAAAAAATTATCTTAAAACTACGGAACAGTTATAGATTCTTTGCAGAGGTACCGGAGGTTACACTGTAAAACTTTGCTGTAGTATTTGCAGCAGGTTTGCCAGTAACTTCCTGTTGATTTAATTACTACTTAATATACTTTCCAATTAGTACTGTTTTTAAATTTACTTTAATCAATATAAAATACTTTGACTTTTGAGATTCAAAATGAGCAAGAAGAGACTGGGATTAGCACAGCAACACTGCAAAAAAAGACATTCTTCCTAAGCATTTTTCTCTTGTTTTCTTAAAAAATATTTAAAACTTCTTAAATTATGATTCGTTTACAAAGCAAGAAAAGTGACCCAAGATACTAAGTCTTGATTTATAAATGAAAATATTTAAACTGTGTACGGTTATGCTTAAAACTAAATTGTATATCGAAATCACAGCAAATTTTACAGTGTAAGTTTGGGCCACATAACGTTTATGCTATTGCTGCTGAAACCACCTATTAATGGTTTCTGGTCGTAGTTCGTTCAAATGTTTGTGTAGTGTTGAAAAACTGAAACAGGAAGTTCTTTGGGACCAGCGTTGCTTACGTTTTCCATAGTGGTCTTTATACTCGCATTCTTAATATTTGTCAACATTTACAACAGCATGCACAGCTATACAACTGATAGTTCCTATCTTTGTTTCTAATTCGTTTCAAAACCAAATTGTCTCATTGTTGTATTATATGAGCATCTGACTCATTAAATGGACAACAAGGGTCTATATGAGCAACTTAATACCCAAAATCAACACAGTCTAGATCAAGGTGGTTCATGAAACAATGCGCCAAATTTATAACACAGGGCAAATAGGTCACTTTCACTTTCAAAATAGCGTGAATGCACAATAAAAAAAATGCAATCTACAACTAGTTTAGGGTTTAAAACATGCTTTTTTGCGCGTTAAATAAAGCCGCAAACACTACAAAATACTACAAGAACCATAGTAAATCACGTCACATAATTGATTTAAATACTCTCCTCTCATAAAGATTGGAATCACCTATAAATGCATATGCAATAGGGTCAGTCGCAAAAATATCTGTGTCCACACCTTTCAGTGTCCACTTTCACTGTGTGCATATAGTCCATTCAGAAAGAAGTGATTTTATGCCAAAAGAAGAGTTCGCGCTGCTGCAAGCTATTAGTAAATCTGCCACAAAGTCTCGAAGAAATGGATATCCAGAATGGACCCCTTCACCTTAATTCTGAGGTCATCCCTGACTCATTCAGTTTACAGTAGTTCCCAAAAAGGTACGAAAAATGTCCAAATCATTTTTTGCCAATAAGTAAACGGTTAACGCTTGACGGATGCTGCCAACACCACCATTTGTGTTTAGAAAATGAAACTCAGTCGGGGGTATCGAGGCACAACAGAGGCAGCTGTCATGAGATGCTCCGCTCAGCAGGGGCAGAGGAACGTGAGGTATATTCAGGTTCAACTTAAGACGCCGTGACAAATTCAGACGCACATGAACGCTTAGGAATAATCTGCAACCGAATTCTGCATGCATGGGTGCGTTCGGCAGGCATTCTTCTACTGTGACACCATCCATACTTTGACCTGCATACTAAAAACAACTGCCCCTGAGATGAATGCAAAACAATAACACATAGTTATGTATCTAGCCATTAAACTATTCAACTCTGTTATTATAGAATACAATTCCTCATGGAGGAGAAAATTAAAATATTCCATACAATTCAAGAGGATACATTTATTAAGCGTCGTACCCCAGTAGCTCAGTAACATAAACAGTAGGACTGTCAACAACTGCAACATTCATTTCATTGAATGGATTCAGGCCTGTAAATCTTCTTCCAGCCCAGAGCATCATGGGAGGAGGTGGAATAAGACTCGGTATGAATGAAACCATGGCTCTGTTTCTCATTCTCCGCTCAAAGCGCTGCATAAAGGGCAAATGAAGGAACGTAAAGGCCTGTGACAAATGCGCTGACTGCAAAGGCGGCGCTATGCATTTTTTATTAGCTGTTAATCCATTCCTTGTGTAACTCAATATAAATCAAATTACCAGTCTAGCATGCTTTCACTGACTACAGTAATTAGATGGAAAAGCGACTCGCAGGGTGCTGCGTTTCTTTAAGGTGGGAAAAGAAGAGTATATTGACATTGTATTTACACCTGCGCTTTCTTCTCCTCGCTGACGGACGGATTCGGGTTTTTCAATCACCTGGAAAAAAGGATGGACACTTGAGGGAGAAACAACGTTCTTAAGCTAGTTTGCTTTGTCCATTATACTTAAAAGCGAGAACTAGCATATTTTTTATCGCTTTATCAATTTATTATTGTGTAAGGAAAGAACAGTGTTAGTCAGAATAGACTAAAAACTCACCACATTTGCAATGGAGATGAACCTGCGATAAGGCCGGCAATTGAGTCAATATGCAAGTATTACAACAAGTATTAGCCGCTAGTCTGCATGTTGATATCAGGCAGTGAGGCTTGCACACCGCATAAGTGAATCATCCAATTTGGGGTTAGATTATAGGTTGAGCAACCTCCAAATGTCAACTGCACGTTACTGTTCTATCGGATATGATTATATTACTGTACTATTAATGAGGCAGCGTTTGGTACACCCCCTAAGAGGATGATTTAAATATAAAAGATTAAACTACATACTGTTGCACATTCATCAGACATGGAATACATTCAGAATTACACTTTAATAACAGAGACGTATGTTGCATTTTGTGGGAATTAAATATATATGGCAGCTCTTAAAATTTTAAGGCATGTTTACGAAAAATATGAATGAATACGGATGATGAATAATAATGACTGATTACCAATTATATAGTGAAAATAATGGGAATTTAAAGGTTCTGGGTCTCATTCATGAAACATTTTCATGATTCGTGATCTGCAAAACTCTTCGATTCATGATTTGTAAATCTCGAAAAGGTTTATAAATACTTTGTAAAAAGTAGAAAAATTTATAGCAGAATAATTAGAGTTTTAATTTAAGTTTAATTTAGTTGTATTTTAAATTAGCATTTATTTGTAATTTATATACATTTTTGTTAAAGTTTTAGCAATTTTGGTATATACTTTTGTCATTTTAGCATCTCTTTGTTTATTTTTTATGTTCCCGCTATAATTTTAGTTTTTGTTTGTCATCATAATTTTAGTGCTTTAAATTTATCTCAGTTTAATTTCAATTTCAAATTTTCCTTTGGTTGTTCAAATGAAGTCAATATTTTATTTGATATCAATGAAAAGAATGTGTTTCCAAGTTTGAATTGTGTAATCAAAAATAACCTTGCTTTATAGTTAGATGTGTGTATGTTAATGAATTCCAATCATTTGTAAATATGGTGCGCATGCACACTCATTCATAATTAGCATAACCCCAACCTATTACGTATCTAGGAATGACAAAAAACAAACAAGATACAAAAAACAAAAAAATAACCAATTGAACCAACATTACAGCTGGGTTCAAACTGAGGTTTCTTAACCTCTCTGCTCTCTCTCTCTTTCTGTCTGTATAGACTTATTAAAACTTAATGTCCAAGCCTACCTGCGAATATTTATGCTGGCAGTGAGTTAAATCTCACTCAGGAAGAAACAAATTGATTACTCTTGGAAGTGTGTTGAGTAAAAATAGAGTAGACTAAGGTGAGGTCTCTGGCTCCTGACCGGGCGCAGAAGGATCGTTCGGAGGGACATATCATTAGCCACATTTGCCATCTTATATTGTAGCATATGATTTATTATTCCCTGCGTGATCTTTGTCCTAACAAAGAGGCTGGATCATTGCTTCAATATTCAGGAGCGTGTTCTGTCCTTGGTAAACTGCATGACAATAAAATCATAAAAGAGAAGAAATAAATCATTTCAATCATTGAACGACACCGGGAGTTATCTACTCTAATTTAAACTTAACCAGTTGAGATGAAAAGAAAAATAAGATGAAGAAAAGAGATGCAAATGAATATCAGTCATAGTTTTTCATTTTACATTCCCCTGGTGGTCCACTTATAATGTTTGATGTTTTCTTTCCTCGCTGTGCCTTTAAGACTCATATAGAATGTATTTGGTCTGTTTAGATGTGAAAGGAGATGCAATGGTTTGCTGCAGGCTACAATCTGTGCTGAACAATAGATCAGAGTGAAGTGATGAGAGACCTTGTCAAGAGTAAATTTCAATTCAAAGAGTTGTAACTCATCTAGTTTGCAAAGCCAACGAACGTAGACGTCATTTACATACGCCTTAAAGGGACAATGCCACACAAAATTACAATTCTTTTATCATTTACTCATCCTCATGGAATTCCACACCCGACTTTCTTACCTACAACAAGAACGAAGAAGTTTTGAAGAACATTGGTAACCAAATAACACTGATCCCCATTGACCCCCGTTACAAACAGTCATGAGATTGTGCTTGTGTATATGGAAGCTCACAGTTAAAATAAACCCGACATTCAGAACTAACAATCATCTCTTTTGACAACATCCAGTTACGCTGTGGCAGAAATCAGGCGATCACTAGAACATGACTAATGATGAGTTTGTTTAGATGAGACTGGTGTAAAACTGACAGCTTTAGCTAATTCCTTCGTTCCGGCTAGACCGCGCCACCATGTAGTCGACATAATCCATTCAGACAGTTTACAAGAGGTTTGACATGCTGAAACAGCTTTTTTCTGTTAAGGGTGTGTTATCTGAAATGTCTAATTGAGCAGCTGTCAGGGGAAGCGGACTCACGCCAAACCCTCTCCCACATAAAACCCCAGCACTGTCTGGTCCATCACTATCTCACTTTCTACAGAGAGATATAAGGATAGAAAATATCACTAAACAGAGTCTGGAGTGTACCACAAGATAGGTAAATACGATCAATCCATACAAAAGTCAACCTTAAGATGAACATTTTAACACTTTATTGATGTCAGTATTTGATGGTTTAAATACCATCATGTGAAGTTTTTAAGGCATAGTTTTTCATAGTCAGGCAAGTAAATCGTCACATACATAACGGCCCATATTCCTCATAAATCGGCAAATGAGAATGAATATATAATCACAATTTCATGTGTATTAAGAGTCTTTTGTTCATCATTTGTCGGGTTGCTTCTGCTCTGCATCTTTTAATTCACAAAAATCCAAGAAATTGTCTCGCAGAAACGTAGATCCCAATTCATAACCAATCATTTTTCCCTCTTTTATATAAAAAACTCACTGATTTCCGGACTCGATTTTTGGGGAGTTTAGTAAAATATAAACAGATTTCTCAATATATTGGTAAAAAATGCTTTCTCTTGCAACTCCCAGGCCATTTTGCACAGCTTAAAATAACTTTCTAGATGTGTCAGTGCTAATTGAACAGATTTTTTCAGTTCAGAGTTTATTCGTATGTTGATCGCATGCTTTGAACTGATAATGACTTTCTTACTTCGTATTTTTGTCTTGTTTTCCAGTACAATCGGTAAAAATTCTTCAATCAAGATGCATTTTCTTGATGAGCAAAATGACCTAAGAAAATAAGTCTAGTTTTTAGACAAAAAGTATGAAATTTCAGTGAATTTCTGCTTAAAACAAGCAAAATCATCTTACAATGGGCTAACAAAAATAATATCAAATTTAGTGACAAAGAAAAAGATAAACCTTAATTCAAGATTATTTTTTAAACCCATTGTCAGATTTTTTTGCTTGTTTTAAGCACAAATTCACTTATTCAAATTTTCCTCATCGAGAAAATGCATCTTGGTCCAAGAATTCCTAGACATTTGTACTGGAAAACAAGGCAAAAACACTTGGTAAGAAAGTAATTTTTGCAGTGCATTTACTGTACTCATTATGATGATGATCTGTCAGTTGCAATTTTTCATGGTTTAATAAAACATCACAACTCATTTAGTTTTGAGCCCATGATCCACTGGATGCTAAATAAAAAATAACACACGCATACTTACAAGCTGTTAAAGGGGAACATTTATTTATTATTTATGTATTTTACCATTGGCCATCTTTTATTTTGCCTAGGGCCTGATGTACACCAGGACCACCACTGGTGCCCCCTCAAAACAACAGGACACAAAACACAACACTTCTGCAGAACACAAAAGGAGATATTTTGAAGAATGTTGGTAACCGAACGATGGTGGTACCCATTGACCTGCATTGGTTTGTGTGTGCACTGCCGTTGTTCTGTTACAAACATTGATCAAAATATCTTCTTTTGTGTTCGGCAGCAGAAAGAAAGTCATCCAGGTTTGAAATGACAAGAGGTGAATTAAAATGATTTTTGGGTGAACTATACCTCTTTAATATTGGTCATATTGGATTTCAAGTCTTATCACACATACAAACATATTTGTCCTGGTTCTGAAATACCTCTTCTCCCATAAATAACACTCAGGGAAAGTGATCTGGCCATACTTAAATTTGCAATCTAATGTTGAATTTCTCAAGTGTGTTCCTGAAACAGCATCAGATCGGAGCGCTGGCATTTTGTCTCTAAGCGCTGCGTGACATTGTGATGTTTAACAGTGGTGTAGGGCGCTCCACATCTTTGATCAAATGGCTCACCGCCGGGTCGTGGGGCTGGAGAACTCATTACATCTCGAGCTGAGCCTGATCCCATCCACAAACCCTTGTAGATATGCATCAGCGCACTGCTCCATCTCATCTGCTCCAACACTCCCGCCTTATCAGCTGAAGCTAGCCAATTTATTCCAGCCCACCAAATACCATTTCTTCTCCATCCTCTTAGTTCTTTTCACACCAACCATGAGAAGAAGCACACACGGCGGACATGCATTACAGGCTGTGCCACACAAGCAACTAATCATCCATGTCTTATAACTGCTGCGAAGGCAACACAGGTGTGAGGTAGTAGGGCTACTTTTTATTATACTACTTGTTTGAAAGCATGGGGGTCAAACTGGGTTTTTTTATCCATTGAAACCCCAAAATCATTTATAATTGGATGTACTTGTTTAAGAGTGGTGTCACATAGTTTACACTTCAAAAAGTTTCTTAGCTTTAGTAAGGAACTGTCTTAGCATTTTTCAATGAAGGTGGTTCTTCAGTTATGGTTCAGGCCATATGGTATTTCCTCACTTTCAAAGCAATGCATCACAGATTCTACTAAACAGCATATAGTATATTCTATCTCTTTATGAAAAACGTATATTCCAAACTTTTAACAACAGAACATGAATATGGAGAATGTGTGCGTAATAAAGACTCAATCTTTGAATATGAAAAATTGTTTTGGAACTTGAAGCCATGGTCTGTACGATAATTTACGACTAATTCATTTACATAATATATGTGTGTGTGTACTGTGTATAATAATTATATATATAAAACACAAACACATACTGTATATGTACTTTGGCATCGGGAGATGGTATGTCAGAGAAGGAAGGTATGTGCCAGCTCGGTTTTTGCTGTATGGAGACTACAAACCAAGATGACTGCTTGGTCCAGGACTATAAATACCAGATGCCTCTGCGGCGGACAAACAGCAGTTGTGAAGGATCTGTTAATGGGTGTGTGTGAGGGATTCCAGTGTGAGAAGGGTGTCCATGTTTTCTGTTGTAAAGTTTTAGGAGTTTAAGTTGTTGATTAAAAAGAAAAGAGAAGCTTTTGCTTTTACTCTGCCTGGACTGAATTTAAGACGTGCTTTGGTGATTCCTTACCTCTCAAAATGCTACAGTACAGTATATATATAGGAAATATTTACATGTCTATATATACATTAATATTTATATACAATTTATTTAGAAAAAAGAACAATTAACAAACAAAATGAAAGGTGACCATTTAAAGCGGCAATCCCTGTTTGAAGCACAAAATTTCAGTTTACTTTAGATACCTAGAGTCAGCTGAAATCAAAATAACATTACCTGAAAAATCATACTTAACATCTCTTATTACAGTATAAATCACTTTTGTATACAGATTTGTTGTTGTTAAGTTTTGTTTTTAGCCATTTTAAACCTTTAATGTGCTCAATCAATGATTTTTTCGTATTAAAAATATATATTTTTTAGTGGTGGGCATAGATTAATTTTTTTAATCTAGATGAATCTAGATTAATTCCAAGGTTAATCTAGATTAATCTAGATTAAAATGGCTCATTTGAATTCTGCCGAAGGCATTCAGAATATGTGTGCTACCCAAATAATGACTAAAAGTAAGTCTTTGAGAACGGGTTTCTCAAGCCAGGTGGCGCATTAGACCAGGGGCTCATCTCCTGTTTCCAAAATGCATCACAAACTGCTTGAGAAAGCTGTTCTACTATGATAATTGGTGATGAAAATTAAATTATGTTCAATAAGATGAACTTGTGTTTACTTCCGCATTAGCTAAGGGATGATTTGCGTTTAGGTGGTACTTGAGACTGGAAGAGCTCCTACAGTACATTTACATTTAGTCATTTAGCAGACGCTTTTATCCAAAGCGACTTACAAAGTGTGAGGGAGCAACAAGCGATATGTCATACAGGAGCCATAATACATTAGATCTCAATACAAAGTTACTGGTTTTAACTAAAGCTAGACCACTACCTGTTGAGAGAAAGTGTTTTTTTTTAAACCAATTCCGCATTGCACAAGGTGCAAACAACCTTAGTCTTGTCGATGTTTCTATTGGGAAGGTTCTTAAAAATTAATATTCCCTGAAGCAAACCCGGCGGCTTCATAGCTGCATCCATGTTAGCACGTCACGTTTGATGCGGTAATTTCACAGTAACGTTATGTTGTGTTCAGACCAAACGCGAATGGCGTGTCAAGCGCGAGTGATTTATATGTTAATGCAAAGAGCCAATAGACCTACTTGCTGCGCGAATCGCGCGAATGAAGCCCTGGTTATGAGATGATGAGGCGGCTTCTGCTTCCGCGAATGACGGCGAATCACGCGAGTTGAAAAATCTCGTTCTCGCCCCGTACAGTGCAGTTAAGCTGGTATACATCCGAGCTAAAATATCATGGTGAAAGTCATCTTAGCTTGCGTAGTATAGACCCAGCTCCCAACCCAACTTTGAGAATAGATTAACGGCGACATTTTTTTTATCGCGCGATAAGAGTCTCACTGCGTTAACGCCGTTAACGGCCCACCACTAATATTTTTATTTCATATATATTGAAAGTAAAACAAATAAACAAAAGGTGTTGTTCAACCCAGTTTCATTTATTATTAAACGCAAGAACAAAACAAGCCATTCCCGTCAAAACTGTATTCTGAAAAAAAGTCCAGCTGATATTTTCAATAAAATGACAGTGGTATGAAATCTGACAGAAAATGGACATCCTGCTGTTTAAAAACTGGTATTATTCAATATCTGTGTGTTTTGTGTGTAATACATCTAAAGGGGGGTTTGACTGGAGCTGGCCCCTGGGATTTCCACCCAGCAGGGCGCAGCACTAAAGCTTAAACGTTCGTTCTATCGCAACGGGAAGCAACATCAGCCATTCACCGCGAATCAAAGCCTTCCAATGATTTTATTTTGTGATGGGCTATTGCCAATGGAGGGGAATGATGATGGGGGGGATTTCTTTAAAAGACAGACGTAGAGAGAGTGGGTTCTCCTGGCTTGCACTGTCTTTCTCACTTTCTTTGAAGAGCCGTCAGGTTTTAATTGCAGCTCTGAGATCAACGAGGAGTAATGAAATCTTTATTGGGCTTCTGGCAAGAAGAGACCACTCTCATCCAATCGTCTATTTATTGGGACGGCGGGAAACATCAGATGAGCACTCGTGTGTCTGCGTGAATGACGTAGAGCAATGGTTCTCAAACTTTTTTGCCGTAAGGCCCCCTTTATGTAGAGTGGATTGCTTTGCGGCCCCCAAATAAAGAATCTTAAACTATGAATTTTATTTAAAACATAAACATGTGCAGTTATACAATGCTAGATCTTTTGGTTTGTGTTCTGATGTTTGACTACCAAAATGCATGATACATTTAGGAATTTCATAAAATTTGTGCCCCCCCCGGATCCATCTTGGTCCCCCTAGTTTGAGGACCACTGAAGTTAAGAATCTGTATTCATTTACCCTAATGCTTTTCTAATACGTTTTATTCACCCTAATATTAAATGTTGAATGTACATTTACACGGCTCGATTCTAGAAAATTTTGATATAAGTGAATATTTCTTTATTCCCTGTGCATGTGACATTTGTGTCACTGAAAATTTGTGTCAGAGAAGGGAGACCAAGAGAAAGATAGAAAACAATTGTTTAATGTGTGCTAGGTTTATTGCTGTCAGAAATAGCATCATTCTCCAGAGTGACCCTTGAACACATGTGACAGTCGTCCTGTTTGTAAAGCCAGAAGAAAATGGCGTTTTTATTTCAACTGCGCCCCTCAGAAACTGCCTGACCTTCAACAGGCTGAATACTGTGAACGCCAGGGTATTACACTGAAATAAATATCATTATATTCTATTGTGACATTTCAAAAATGAAAATTCTGTCACCATTTATGTTGTTCACACATCAATCCTATGTTGAATTTAACACATATGATGTTATTATATCTATTAAAGATCATATGATTTAGAATCTTCAAGGTCTCTTTCACAATGAAAGTGAATGGTGAGCACGGATGTCAAGATGTCAATTATATGAATATGATTTGAATGCCATGACAGAAGACCACTTTTCCAGATTTTGTACCCAAAGATTTTGAATATAGCGTACAAACCATTTTTATAGTGTATCCTTGTCTTTAATCCTGCTCATTCATCCAATCTCAAATGACTGTCACTCCTCTTACATGCGTTTTTAACTATTGAATATTAAATTCCGTTCCAATACACTGAGCCAGAAAAACCTGAGATGGATTAGCATGGAGGATTATCCGTTTCAGTGGTTGGTGATATTGCTGGAGTCTTTTGGTGAGAGATGGTGGTTTGTGGAACATCAGTCTGCTATCGATGTTTCTGTTGGGATGGTTAATTGGGGTGGTTAGGGGGGCGTAATTGAGGCGCGTGTTAAGGAGGGAAAATAGCACCTCCTTCCTCCTTCATTTCTTTCCCAGACGGTTTTTCGATGGTGACGCCCTGAGCGAGCGAGACGGGTGATGTATGGTGAGGTTGAATGCAGACACAATTTAATGTGTCCTGGAGGTATTTGTACCTCAGTGCTTGTTATTCTATTGTGCTGGATATAAATGCATATGAATGAACTTCGGGTATATAAAGAAATTACATCAGCACTGCATTAGGAACTGAGGACAGAAGACTTACGTGTGTGTATGTAATAAAAAAATATATATCTCTAACAGATGTAGAAGTCAAGTAAAATGTATTATGTTTTTTGTGTGAGTTTACGCATTTGGCATAAATAATATTATGCGTTATATCTAAGCAAATGGCATAATGCAGTACACCTAAATATTTATAGTGACCACAAAACATAAAAACTTTAATTTTATCATGTAGATAACATAAAACAATATTTAAGAATTTAAACATCTCCTGGCAATGGGATATTTTTTATATATTCAGTTATTATTGTGTTTTTGTGTTCTGTGAACTAGCTTATTTAGTACAAACTCTATTATTTTATGAAACTTTACAAGACCAACACTATTATGTATGTACAAAATGGTTTTTTATCTTTCATATACTGTCAGAGTTTTATGCGTGTGTTTGCAACTTCAAGGGTCCTCTGGGGTCTTTTGACATACGAATGTATGAATGTTATTTCTTATATTCTGTTTTTGTCTTTCATTTCTCTAATCTGTCACTACTGTTTTGCCTCTCAGTATCGGATGGACAGTTATGTCTCTCTCTCTCTCTCTCTCTCTCTCTCTCTCTCTCTCTCTCTCTCTCTCTCTCTCTCTCTCTCTCCATCCCTAAACTGTGTGACCTGAAAGGTTTTCTTTCACATTATCTTTTTTCCAGGACTTTTATAATGTGTTTCAATGCCTGAGGTCTGAAGCAAATGATCATAATGCATTACAGAGTCACACTGTAGGAGTTAATGTGTGTGTGTGTCCCAGCTATCATATTCATACCTTCCATTTATAACACTCATACCGCTAAAGGCACCTGCAGGACTAAACCTCAGACCACAAAGTGAAGCCAGCACATATTATTACCACTTTTTTCCCCAATGCTTTAAATAATCTTTCAATTTCACAATGGCATTAGGAATGAGGCATGTTTTCCCTTCAGAGATTGATTTTGAAATGTGATATTTACATAAGTATGCTTAATGGCTTCACCAGAGTTGTAATATGTGTCTATATGATCACAGACGGTCATCTAAAAATCAAGAGGTCAAGGCAAATCGTAGATGAACGTAAATGAAAATAGCAGTCACCATTATGGAGAATATGCACATTGAGTTTGAACACGTACTGTAAATACCTCATAATCGGTAGCCTACACATATACACAATCAGTATATGATGGTCTTCTGCCATTAGACTGGAAAATGCATTTAAAAAATTTTCATTAAACAACATTTATTATGATGCCGTAACAAAGTCGATTTTAGAATCTTTTATTTGTAACTTTGTTTGGATTCTATGAATTCTACGTTCTCTTTTTTAGGTCATTAGCCAGTAAATGTTCAGTAAACACTACAGGTGTAATGATGGCCGCAGGCACCGAGCTCTAATCCACAAGATCATTTAGAGTTAATTTCAACTTCATTACCATTGTGTGTGGGTGAGTTGTTAACTCAGTAATTTGTTTGTCCATATTCACCAGTTTGACTCATTTAGCCCGGTGCACATAATAAACGAACATTAAAATCTACGTTTACATGGACCCTCATAATGCGATTATATAAGATTTTGGCAATACTGTGATTACACTTCCTCATGTAAACGCAATCATTTGATTTAAATATTGTGATTAAGCTGATAATCACATGTAAGCATAATCGAAGTAACACCGGTTTTAAAGGGGTCTTATGACACGGCATGAAGTAGTATTATAGAATGTTTTATATCTAATCCAATGTGTATGCACAATTTAAGGTTAAAAAACACTGTATTTTTCACATACTGTGCATGTTTTTATCTCCTCTTTGCCCCGCCTCTCTGAAACACACAGATTTTTAACAGAGCTCATGGCTCTGAAAAGCGAGGTGTGCTATGATTGGCCAGTTAACCAGTGCGTAGTGATTGGTTGAATCCTGCAAGCGTGTGAGGGAAATGTAACCCCTATTACCATATTTGGAACATCAGGTTCCAAAGCAATTGTACTGACAGGTATACATTTGGGCGGTCTTAGTCAAATTATACCATGAACTGATGTAGATTTTAAAGGCAGGTCTGGGTGAGCATTTGCTTTTAAATGGAATGCATCTTTTGTTCCTACACTTAAATATTTGCAATTTTACGTGTCTAATACATGCATGAGAAACTTTTAACACCCCAAAGACTCAGAAAAACATGAATTCGCGCCATATGACCCCTTTAATTGCAATATGAAGGCATGTTAACACCTTAATCACATTTATGATGCTTCTGTCACGCACCATAAGCGCAAATTCAAGGTAAACATGACAGTCTGAAGTTTAATCGTCATCACAGCATGCTGTCAGAAGTCTCTGCTCCTTCACACAGAAAGAGCACGAACGCAATGTTTACACCACCGTTGTGGATACATTTTCCATCATATGTGTATATTCAACACGACATTGAATAAACATAAAATTCGTCCAAAAAATGGTGTTTTGCATTTGACGCGATTCACACAAATACATTAAAACGACAGCCAGTAACACACATCTACTGAATCCAAGAGCTTTGTTTGTGCTGTGTATTATAGCAAATTATCAGACTAATAATACTTTCATGGAAACAGGAGCAAAGAAGTGTTTTCATGTCACGTAAACATTTTACTTCAATTACGTCCTTACTCTGATTATTGGAAATAATGCGATTATTGGTGTGCATGTAAACATAGTCATTGTTCCATTGAAGGCTATCAGCCAATCACAGCAAGGCCGAGCTTTTGCTTCAACTAATGTTTCCAACAGTCTAATTTTTAACATTTTAACGAATAGATGGCTAATTTGTATGATCTTTTTTCTTAATCACCCTCTTGTATAAGTTACATTTTCAATAAGAATATAGTACCGAGGGGGTCACGGTGGCTTAGTGGTTAGCACGTTCGCCTCACACCTCCAGGGTTGGGGGTTCGATTCCCGCTTCCGACTTGTGTGTGTGGAGTTTGCATGTTCTCCCCGTGCCTCGGGGCTTTCCTCCGGGTACTCCGGTTTCCTCCCCTGGTCCAAAGACATGCATGGTAGGTTGATTGGCATCTCTGGAAAAAATTGTCCGTAGGGTGTGAGTGCGTGAGTGCGTGAGTGCGTGAGTGCGTGAGTGCGTGCGTGCGTGAGTGAGTGAATGAGTGAATGAGTGAGTGTGTGTGCCCTGCGATGGGTTGGCACTCCATCCAGGGTGTATCCTGCCTTGATGCCCGATGACTCCTGAGATAGGCACAGGCTCCCCGTGACCCGAGGTAGTTCAGATAAGCGGTAGAAATGGAATCGAATGGAATATAGTACCGCAGCGATTACATATTTTTCTATGCAAACCTCGCAAGCGAGTTAGCCTTTCAACACTTCCGGTTTCATCACCTCAAAGTCTGTTTTCTTTATAGGTTTTGGGAAAATTGCCTCAAATAAGATCCGTGGTTAACAAACGTGACTTTTTAAAGCTCTGTGTCTTAAAAACGACAGTTGCTAACAAGTTGCTAAAAGCGACTTTATGCTTTGGCGAAACGCTAGACGTCATCACGAATATAAATCTTACAAATAATGCAACGTGGGCACAAATCTTAAAAAATGTGGACAGAGATTCATTCACAGAGTAATTAAGTACCAGTGAACACGTTTTGAAAAAAGTTTTCAGAGGCTTGATGGTAGTGACGATGATATCGAATGACCGTAGTGTGGTCTGTTAATGCCCTCATGTTAGCTTTTGATTTACAAATATTCTGAATAATAATATTGATTTCATTGGTAAAGATGATCCTTATGGAAAATGTGTAAGTATCATAAACCTTTGTTAATGCCAGAGCTTATTTTTTTGCGATCTTCCAAAAGTCTGCAGTTTCTATGTCTGTAGGCTTTCGTTCGAGAGAATCAATACGGCACTCATTTACGGGTAAAATTTGAGGCTCGATATCTCAGAACTGCTTAGAATGTAGATAGAACCTCAACCTTATCATTTCAAGGAGACGTATGTGTTATTTTGTCCAACCAACCAGAAAAGGAAAGTGTGTTTGTGAAACCCTTTTAAGAGCAAGTAACATTAGATCACGAAAATGACATTTCATGCATTCTGTTATGTTGCCGTGTTTGAAAGTAAGCTGTCTGCCAAGGTTTAAGTCAGAAGGTGAATGAATAACAAAGTTATTGGTCTGGAAAAAAGGGAGTTGACTCTGAATCAAGCATATGAGACGTAAACGTCCGAGTCTCTAATCGCCGCATATCTACGTCACTAGAAATAGTCCCCGCCTACATTTTGCTGGGACTGCCGCAAAAACTCTACTCTCCTCCCCCAAACACTGTCGCTCGATCGTGATGCGTGTCCATCATGTCTAGAACCTGTGTTCTACGTTGTGAAACTAAGTCAGTCTTATTTCAACTACCAAAGGAATAACTTCTTAGGAAACAATGGTTTCAATTAATATTTCAAACAACACCAAAGGAGTATAACCCCAGGGTTTACTATGTGCGCTTCATTTCACCGAAGATTGCTTCAATAATCTTGGCGCGTTCACAGCATGTATGTTAAAAGACTGTCCTTGAAAGAGGGGGAAACACCAACTTTATTTGGACCTATTAGCTCCACCGAATCACAACCTGTAAGTGTGACTATTTCTTTCTTGACTTCAAGAAATATTTGTGTCCCTTAGGTCTGTGTTTAGCTAATGCATATACCGCTAACGTTAACATGTACAGTTATTTCTGGGGTATTACAGTTTGTTTATCTAGCTATGAACTCGGCTAACTTAAGTGTTCAATCTATTATCGTCTATCTATTATCTACTATTGTCTTCGGATGTTTATTCGTCAGACTCAGGCTCTAACTGGTATGGTAAAATCCCCGCCATCTCTATCCATACACTGTATTTAATATATAACCTGTAAACCGTAATCCAGTAATGATGGTAGGCGTTACATTTGCGACGAATGATGAACGCGTTTGACCAATCACAGCAGATTCCCGTAATGATGTGGGGCGTTCTGTTCGTGGCCTATACTGAACGCATTTGACACAACATCACAACAGACTACACCATCTGACCAATCACAACAGACTACACAATCTGACCAATCACATGACACTAGGCAAACGACTAGGAGGGGATTAGATGGATGAAACGCAAAACTAATCATTTGAGAGTCAGACAAGAAGTAAGGTAAGAATAACTGATTTATATTACGACATAATAGTGTTTTGACACCTTCTATGTACATTAACTTCATACTCCATAAACCAAAGTAGGACCTTACTTACTCTTTTAAACAGCTGGAGATGACGCCCAGTGAATTGCGTCTGTTCTCCAGCATTGCATGATGGTGCTTATGTGCATGTGCCATGGGCTTTTAAGGAACAATAATGCAGAAAATGCTGCAGAAAGTACAAACCTCTCAGAAAGTACTTCAGAGAAACACTTCATGAGAAAATGGTTTGTGCGCCATGTTACTGTATCATGTCCACTCAATGGTTTATGTAATTGAGTACATTGTGTTGCCTTATAAAAAGCCTTTATCGCAAACGTTACACTAATAAATAGGTTTGTTATGTGCATTTTGTCTGTATTTTCAGATCGGTGACCCTCGGCTCAGTGAACAACATGTAGCAAAAATAACAGGTTAAAGCTGTCACACTGTGAATACACAGCATGCCGCTGCTTCTGTGCACAGTTGGAGTGCTGTAAACTGTGAAAACAGGCACCCAAATGAATATGTGAGCTTTTGTGCTTCAAAAGTTAGACGATTAAGTTAAGATGACAGCGCTAAAACAAAAAGACTGAAATATACAGTGCCATTGATATCTGGTTTAAAAGGGTTTTTGGGTAATATTCCTGTGTGTGTGTGTGTGTGCGTGCGTGTGTGTGCGTGCGTGCGTGCGTGCGTGTGTGCGTGTGTGTGTGTGTGTGTGTGCATGTGTTTCTGCACACACATTCTCCTGCTGAATTTACCAATCATGTATCTCATTGATCAATAAAATAATTTAGCGTTTTATATAAAATGAACTTTTGTCCCTTTTTCGACTGAAACCTTTAGCTGTTTTTATGCAAATGGTTAACAATGAGCACAGGTCATTTTCATCTACAGCATTCTTGTTGTTTATGCCGTAATGTGAGAAATATATTCTATAAACATCTCACCACATGGTGATTTAGCATGAAAGAAATGTTTTTACCAAATTAACTTGACAATAATGAAGACAGGTTGCAACAATTTTTTTCTTTAATAGACTATGTGTATGTCTTTACATCATGCACATATCTTACATTAGTGTGAGACAGAATGATGTCAAAATGCAAGACAACAGACAACTACCTCTCGGTGTTCACCCCAAATTCATCTTTTGGCTATATTTATAACGTAAGTGTTTTTTTTTCATTCTGACCCTTTTTGCAGTGCAGTGCAAGTGCAGGTAAAAGAGATGATTTCCCTGTTGAAAAAAAACAGCATATGCTGGGTGAGGTCTGTTTTGATGCTATTTCGCGCTGGTCATTTGATGGTTCTTAGCTGGTCCTGAGCTGAGGAGCATCTTTAACCAGCACATGACCAGCTTAAACCAGCACAAACCAGCATCAAAATATACCTAACCAAGCATATGCTGTTTTTTCAACAGGGTTATTTATTCTGAAAACAACATTACAATTTTTATTCATTTTATTAAGTTCATGGTCAAAAATATAAGACACATGACATAAAACATTGTAGTTATGATATTTTAATTTGATTGGATGAGAGAGGGTCTAAAAATTCTGACAGGACAGAACAAAACTTGGATGCTTTATTGTCTTCTATTGATTTGCTGGAAAACTTGCTTTCTGTTATCTGTTCAGTTTTGCCATTGTTGAATACCAACATGCTATGATTTTTGCAGCCAAAAATACAAATAAAAAATTATTTTAGGACAAAAGCAATTGGAGATGGTGGTCTTGTGGGTTAAACCACTGAACTGGTAAATCAAAGGTTGCTGGTTCGATCCCAGCAGCCACCACCAGTGTGTCCTTGAGCAAGACACTTTACTCCATGTTGCTCCAGGGGGATTGTCCCTGTAATAAGTGCACTGTAAGTCGCTTTGGATAAAAGCATCTGCCAAATGACTAAAATGTAAAAATGTAAAATGGATAAGTTCCAATTTAGCAAAAGACGGGGAAATCAGGTACACAAGTATAAAAAACGATACAGAATTCAATATGTAGAATATAACAAAACAATTCTGCGACGTGTGCAAGTGAGAACATCAGCCATATAGACTGTGCCAGTTATCAGATGTGTGACTCGTCAAATCAAAACAAAGATGCGCATTTAAATATGAAAGTTCACATGAAATTAACAGATGCATTATCCCTGTTAGAATGAGCTGAAGAATGGATTTGATAACACAAGAGAGTTCGTCTCAAAGTGTTGTTGTCAGACATCAGTCTTGGTCCTTATTCACACTCGGTGATCGAGTATATTACAGCTGTAATAACAACAATGAGAATTTACATAGTGAAGACGTTGCTGAAGACGGTTTGTGTGACATGCAGTATTTAAGACACACAAGTACATCATGTTTCATATGCATTTAACCATGAAAATATTCACATCACATAGTTGTCCAGCACAGATCTACTGTATCTGCTGTGAACAGTATAGTAATGTGTTGTGTAATGATAAATAATTATATGGCAAATGAAGGAACAACAGATCAGTAAAATTATTCTTTTATTGGATGAGAAGACTCTTCAGAGACGCGAGTGTATGATGTCTTTTGGATTGATCAAGCTTTTATTACTTCTTCAAGCTTATTGCTAAAGTTGAACACTCACTCAGCGTGTAATCCGTCCATAAGCCTCGCATTCCCCTATTAAAATAAACCCTATTTAAATAAAAGGAATTTAAATACAAAGATTGAATTGGCCTTTATCCAAAAATGGGATTTGTATCAATATTAAAAACAACACAATGTCACAATAAATTAAATTCAATGTCAACACCATTGTGCGTCATTCTCAGCTTTGTGCAAATGATTGCTACTGTATATCAGTGTTTTTTGAATTTATGATTATTCTTTATGTCATATGTTTTCTTTGTGGACACGCGGCCTAAATATCTTATGCTGTTTGTTAAGATGCAACAGCCATCTTTCTGCTCCTCAAGCTGGCCTCTTCCAGATATTTCCAACGTTGTTGCTTTCTGTTGTGAAGGTCAGGTTAACAACATGTGTCCTTGCCACAATGTGTCAAGTCGTTTTGATGGTCTGGTGGGATGAAATTGTTCGCAGTCCCTGGACAAACACACTATAAAATCATAAAATGCTTGCTTTTCTTTGTGAAATGACACCATGACACACATTTTTTTGTTTGGGGTTCTCTGAGCATCCATTGGATTTGTTAAGCTGGTCTTTTGGATGTTCTGTTATGACACAAAAACGTTACAATCGATAAAATTTACAAATTATTGTAATGGTTAACAATTAACAAATATAATTAACAAGTAATTTAACTCTACAACAATGTGTAAACAGTAATGTGTTTTAACGTGCACGCATTAAACCAAAGCTTTTAGCCAAAGCAACAATACTTTCACAACTGTAATAATTTTAGTGCCTAAACTTAAACTTATTTCAGCTAAATGTTATAATGCAACATTGCTAGTTTTTGTTCACATCACCTTTTTTCAAAAAATAGAAATGTCTTTATTTTAATTGACATCATTTAACAGAAACATTTTAATAGTTTTCGACCCTTGATCTTGGTGTTGCTAGCAGTTGCTATGGCCATAGCCGCGTTCCCACTGGATAATTTTGAGAACAAACGAAAGAAAAGGAGCTCATTTTGTTACTCGAAATGGCTCTCTGAGCTAAAACAAAAAGCGGATACTTTCTTCAAATCATTCCGTAGTACAAAATTGTTCCTGTGGTCCGGAAGCCCCTCATTGGAGCAAGTCGTGCAACTCGGCAGCCATGTTTGCAACGCTATTTTGCAGCTGATCAGTCATACCAACCCAGTCCTATCTATTTAAATGGGGGATGGCAGATATTTCTAAAATTGCAAGCAAAAATCACAATTAAATAGCATATTCTCAACCAACATTTTAACCTGACATGCCCTGTACCATAACGTTTGTTTCCTAGCTTAAACTTCATTAAATATCATCTTTCAATTTCATTTCAGCCACCTCAGAAGCCCCGGTGTGGAGCCCTGCCCCTGATAACCGTCTGTCTTTCCCAGTTAATGATTGGCTCGTTTTGCTGGAAGGCGGGACTTTCTTCACTTGAGCGGCCATGTTGAGCATTGCGATCCCTCCTTATTCATTGAAATGGCAGTGGTAAATCTTCTTAATAAGTACTTTTAACCATCCTCAACCACAAACACATGTGAATGCCGTTTGCTCAATAGTGTCACTCAACCGTCTGAGTATTTTTATCAATCGAACAGAATGGAGTCAAATCATCCAGTTGTTCATGTGAAGGAGCCCAGATGAATGACAAGGTTTTTGATCTCGTTTCTGATCAGGCGAATGATCCGTGAAGCAGATCTGTGTGAATTCTCATGGGCTATAGTCACAAGATACCCACAGATTGCTCAGCCGGAGGAATCAGAGGAACATCTTTCTTTATAACTTTCATTTTCACCTCTGTGAAGCCAGCTGAAGATACTGTAATTACATCCAGATAAAAAGGACCGGCCAGATTCACTTCACTGTCTGCTGTGGTTAGTTAAAAACACAAATAACAAAACAGTCAAATTATTTTGATTTCCAATGCATTAATGACGCCCCCCAGAGACCCCAGCATGCATCTTTATAATGGATCTCACACAACAAATCCTGCATTCTGTGTACAGATCTATATGAAAAAGGATGTAAATATGAAGTTATGAAGTGTCTCTATATTTTCAATAGACAGATTGTCTTTTTGTGAAGCACATAGCAGCATGGGGATTTGGAGACAGCAGTGAGTGAATCATTTTTAGGTGAACTGTCCCTTTAAGTCAAGGTTACAGAAAGACACATCTGTCGAGGTGTACATCTAAAAGTGAAAGACAATATTCACATCCAGCCACATGGCTCTTGGACTATGGAACGCATTAAGAGCACAAATCCCCTCGTTTCCATGCAGGTTTTTTATGTGAGGGCGAGGGAACCATCTTTCTCCACGGGGGATTAGAAAAGCTTGGATTCAATTCTCTTCATTATTCAACTGCTATAGCGCGCTCGAGGAAATGCCTTAAAAACCCAACACGCAGGCAAGGTGACTGTCACATTCTTAATGACGTGTAACAGCATTAAGTTAAAAGAACAAGATATCTAGATTGAAGACTCGCAAGTGTGGGGCGCTAATCCCACACTTCCCTCCTAAATGAAGAGACTATGATAAAGTTTAATGGGATATGTAGCAGTATTTTAATGCTTTGGCTTCATTGACAGACAGTCAAAGTTAATTGATTTAGAGTGAGTTAGAATGCATACAAAGTTAAATGAGTCATCGTCTCAATGCTCTGTAAAGAATCTGTATATATGTGACAGTTTAGGCCTGCTAATTCAGTCGACACTTGAAGAGTGAAAAGAGAAATTTCATTTTCTACAGCACACACACAAAGTAAAAGTCCTGTATGAATATTGCCCCATATCCAAATCTTTTAATATCTCTTGTCATGAATCCCAACGGAAGAACCCAAGTGCAGGCAGCTATACAGAAAAATAGAACAAACCAAAACCTCACACGAGGAGGACAAGACAGAAGAACAGAGTACTAAGAAAAACTACATAAAACTGCGACGGAAATACACTAAGTAGAAACCAGACTTGAGCAAACGCAATATATCAGGACGTTGACAAGAGCGTGAGACATGGAACACTACAAAAGACAAGATACATGAGGTCAATCTATAGGGGAACAAACAAAGGATAATTAAGGGAACAGGTGCAGGGGATGAAACACTGATGGGAAGGTAACAAGGAAACGAGATGGCGAGAAACGAAGACGCAGACCAGAGAGAGAGTATCAAAAGCCGATAGGTTCACTATCTCTCCTTCCACACAAAACCTAAAGCTATGCTATGACTCCGCCGCAAGACCAAGAATAGATATGATGTGATGGCAGAATCTCTTACACAGAAATACTTTTAACGCAGGAAAATACGAAACACAAACTAACACGAATCCTAAATAAGAAATGACACGGATCACATTGAGCGTCTGTCTGGCTGACAGTGTTTAAATGAAACTGTAATGCAATTACGATGTTATTTTAAAGAATGCAATGCAAATCGTTGTATGCCTTATTGTATAGACATAATATTTCTGAGCTGTAGCTACTGAAGAAAATGTTTAATCGTTTGATGGATTCAAATTGCAAACGTTAGAGTTTTGATGAACCATTAAAGCTTTTGGTTTTGATGACCATCAGGAAACGAATCAGTTGTTACCTCAGCAATTATTTTCTTCAGAAATATAGCTGATGAAAGAGGACGTTTATTAAATCCAAGTAACTTTATGAATTAGCTGACTGTTTTAAATCTCAGCTCTTGGTTGCCACTTACTGCTGATAAGCCAGTTTATTAAAACCAAATCAATAATAACGTATTTTCAATGAGCGTTGTTTAATATTTATAGTGCTTGTTAAACAATGATTACGCAGCAAAAATACACAATTGTATTAAAATAAATCAGAACATAAACTCAGGTTAATGAAAAGTACATCCAATAAGCTTTATTCACTGTGCAGTAAATGTAAAATTAAGGTTGACAAAAAACTGACCTAACATAACCACAGCACTGGTCATCATTCAGTTTATTGTTCGAACAGCTTATCCACTGGATAGCCAAGACATTCTTTGTGGTCACACAGAGAAAAAAGATAATAAAAACTGTAAAATAATTTAAAACAAATTACAGGATATAAGCATATACAGTATAATAAATTGTTTCCACCATTTTTCCTGTAAATTTGCTGTCATTTTATGTAATTTTACGCATTTCAAAAATAAACTGTAAAAACCAAAATAATTTTACAAAAAATCTGAAATTTTCCTTTTAATTATTGTCTGTCCAGCTTTCTTGCCACGAGTACAAGTATTGATAAGTATTGATCATGAGATGAAACTCTGTAAGCTTCTTCTGTCTGTTTAATAAATATTTGATGCCACGTTTGAGGCGCCAGAAATAAATAATACAGATGTAAAATTTCCCTGTAAAATTACATGTTTTACGCATTTTTCTTGTAAATTTGCGGTCTCTTTCTGTAATTTTACGTCTGTCTAAAATCCGTCTTAAAACAGAAAAATTTCTTTAAAATTACGTTTTCTTTAGGTGGAAGAGGTTGTGTTTTGTCTCGTAAGGTGATTTTCCTGTAGTTCTGAATGTAAGCACACGGGTCTCACCTGCCTGCTGTTTGTCTCACACCAATCTATTTCTGCTTAATCCTGACTGCATGTCCATTCTGAAGAGGACTCTGAGGAAAAACCCGGAACACAATACTCCTGCCAAACAAAACAAGACCCAAATCAAATCAAAAGTTCTGTACAAACATAAACCCGAAACAACAAACTAAAACTCACCCCCAACTTTCGACCGTGAAAGTCATAAAAAGAGAATATTTAAACACGGCAAAACATTTTTGTGTTGCAGCAATCTGTGCGAAATTCACCTTTGACAATTTGGTTTCACTAAAGAACTCCAGGGAGCGCAGGCTTTCTACGAGACGTCTAAGAAGACACTTCAATTTCAGAGGGGAGCTCATTTTTAGCCTCTGGCACCAGCTGAAGCTCTGACCCATTGAGCACCATAGACAGCAGCTGTGTATGAGCTGATTTATATCACTGCATTCACACACAGAGTTTAGCTCAAACTGCCACCGGCGCTGGGAAGAGAATGCACAAGGCTACAGTGTTATACTGTATGATAATGCATTGAATTCATGAAAATAGCCGTCTATTGTTGACCTCTAACAATGACCACAGAATGATGTCCAAGGTAATTTATTCTGGGCTTTTGCGCAAATACAGACCAACAGTCACAGCATGCAGCAAATAACAGTTTTTTCATTATGCTTCTGAAAAATAAGAAATTTTGTGGGATTCTAAATGCAATTTAAACTTAAACATTTGCAAATTTGCAATAAAAAATGTTAGCTATTTGCATTCTTCGAAGTACACAAGATGCTATTAATCTTGAATATATTTACTGTATATAGACAATTGTATAGATAATGTCCATAAACAAATGTTTGGTTTTCTAAAGGGATAATTCACTTCAAAATTCTGTCATAAGAAGCAAAACACAAAAGAAGATATTTTGAAGAATGTTGGTGACCAAACAACGGTGCACCCATTGATTTGCATGGGATTTGTGTCAGTTGTTCAGTTAGCAACATTCTTCATTCTTATTTTGTGTTCTCCAGAAGAAAGTCATACAGGTTTGAAATGACAAAAGAGTGAGTAAATGATTACAATATTGTAATTTTTGAGTGAACTATCCCTTCAAAACATAAATACAATTGTTTTTACTTAATGTATATTTATGCCTCAAATCTAAACTCTAAAGGGATAGTTTACCTAAAAATACAAAAGTGTCATCATTTTTTCACTGTCATGTTGTTCAAAATCTGTATGTGAAACACAAAAGAAGATATTTTAATAAAAGTGTTTTGTGTTCATACATCGGATGTCAATGGAAGTGTTGTTCGGTTACCAACATTCTTTAAAAGTTCTTCTTTTGTGTTCTGGAGAAGAAAGAAAGAACAGGTTTGGATGACATGAGGGTGAGTAAATGATGAAATAATGTTTATTTCTTATAAGCTTTGAAGGAGAAAATTATATTTTTAAACTTGGGAACAATGAAGCTTTGTAATTTCGTAAGTTTAGTTTCTTGACTCTAAATTGTGTTAAAATGTCAATTCACTTCTTTTCATTTAAAAAAGGGCTGTAATTAAACCAAAACAGATGCAAGAAGTGTAACTTACTCAAGAATATCAATTTGAAGGTGGAAATAAAAAATGACACGTGTTTTGTTTCGGAGTTAAACCTTCTCCGCATTTACCAAGAGAGGCAACGTCTAACATGTGTCTTTAGTTTCTTTGTGAGTCAAAATGATGAGTAAATTGACCATTTACAAGACAAAAGCTACTTCATAGCCCACGTGAACGATACATGAGTCAGATTTGGAGTGCTTTAGGGGTGTCCTCGACTAAGGATTTACATGGTCGAATCTAGGGGCGGCTTTTGCCTATGGCAGTTGCCATCCTTAGCATCATTATGCACCCTTTTTGTTTCCACTAACTAAAGAAAATCAAAATATTTTGGACTGCTGTTTATTTCTTGCATGGTCATCAGAAGCATGTAACATAAAAACAACACTCCCTCACCAACAGCTTCAATGGTGTAGTCAAGTGAGTAGAACCTGTGACTTGTAATCGCGATGCAGGTTCAAATTCACTTGTCTACATTTTCACGTCACATACTTATTAATGCAGGCAGTTTATTTTCAACAAAATGAAGAAACTATAAAAAAATTCTTCAATGTGTGTAATAATTTCAGATGTATAAAAAATGTACTCCATGTGCCAGTTTTGCGCAGTCGCAGTCCAGTGTACTAAATATCCAGGCGTCTTTATGGATCACCTGTGTTTTCATTTGGATGTCACAGATTTTGTCATGGGTTCCCAAAGTAGGGGTCGCAAAACCTCGATGGCAGGGTCGCGAGATGATTTCCAGAAATCTTTTTTTATTAGAAATAGCGTATGTAATCAATATGTGTAACAAAATATAAAAATATTAATTAAGTTAAAAATGAAACCAGGCAAATGAAAAGTCCATCAGCTTTCGAATCAGTTTGATGAAATTCGACCAACTGTAGTATAGTTCATAGTATCCGTTACTCTGGAATGTCGTTGTTGTATGGAGGAAATTTTGCCATGCCCTAGGTTTGGGTGAAACGCCGCCACTGGTTGAATCAGAATTGTCATGTCTTGCCTATAGTCGACTGATAGTCGAATCACATGCAAAATGTCTGAAATGCAGGTTTATATTTAAAACAGAGCAACAAATAGTCAAATTACTCATTAACTGTTCTCCTGACACGCAAGCGCTCGCCTCTATATCACCATCTCTGTTGGAATTGCACGGTGCAAATTACGCCGAAATCACTCGGATACGCGTAATTCCCTCAGCACATGTCATCCAAAAACAATGAAGATGGTATTTTCTAAGAAACAATGCTATCAGAGGACGCAACTCATTCATCCCTCCAAAGTTTCATGAATCAACACTCATGAAAAGCACAACAATACAAACAACAGACATCTAAGCCACTTTTCCAGAAAAGGACATTGGAAAGCAGAAAGGTGGCAATTTGAATTTCTCAAAGAGGCCTTGTCTTGTAGGTGATTGTTCTTTCAGATGGAGACATGCAAACCGGTCTGTCTGTCAGACCCTGACAAATACACCACTGGCCCTTCCTGACAGCACTCGCTGCCATTACTGAAACAATGCAGTGAAACTGCGCTTTAGAAAGCTGAAAAACTCTCTGAAAGGTAAGAGAAATGACTGAAGAAAAGGAAGCCATGACAGCCTGTCGCTTAGTTTCTTTACTAGCACTGCACACATTGGCAAACAACAATTAACTTAATCACCGCTGACAAACGTGGCATCAAATATATATTAAACAGACAAAAGATGCTTAAAGAGGCGTGCGTTCTCATGATCAATACTTGTCCTCAAGGCATGAAAGCCGGACAGACATTTATATATTAAAAGGATTGCAAAAAACGTGTGAAAATGCTGTCAGGCTGAGGGCAGGCAGTGCAGATCAATGAAATCAAGTGTAAAATTTATCTGGAAAGTTTTAAACCTTTCAGCTAGTTTTAAATCTATGTAGTAGGACAGGTACATCTAAGGTAAATTTGGATGTTTTTAACCAATTTAAACATTTTTCAATAGTTCTGCCAAACCGATTAATCATGATTAATCGATTCTGAAATAAGTTACAATTAATCAATGGCAATTTTTCTTTCAATTCCATTTTTTTCCCCAAAAGTTAAATAAATGTAAATATATTTGAATTAAATACATGCACAAACATATGTATATATTTGAGAAATATGTGAAATGTATATGTAGTAGAGTAGGCGGGGCGAGACCGTGGGTCGAGTCCGGTGAGTAATTGTGAATAAGCTCCAGCTGTGCGCATACCGGGCTCGAATCACGTAGGAGATTGGGAGCGTATAAAAGGAACGAGCGACATAAGACATAATGCATATGCCTTAGTTTTCAGTTTAAATAGAAAAATATACACTCCCTTTAGTGACTCTCCATCTCCTATGACGTAAGTTAATTCGTTTGGGCGGGGCATCCGATCACTCCTCCCCTTCAACTGTCAGTCTGCTGCCAGTTCCATTATAATACCCAATGACTGCTTTTATACATCCAATCATTTCGCAGTGAAAAGCGCAAGCCGCGCACACTATTTTTTTACATTCGAAATTCTGTTTCACTCGGAAATGCTTGAAAATGCGAAAGTAAATACGATCGCAACTTCCAGTTCACGGGGACTTTAAGCCCTCAACTAAACTTTCCTTTTAATTGAAAAAAGTAGTTTTTATAAGAATTCTTATAAGAATGATTTAAAAAAAATTGTGAAGCAGCATGCAAATATATCAATTATGAATGTTAAGTATTGAGCAACAGCGAACAAACAACATAATGCAAGACAGCACGTCTTCTGATCTAAACCATGATCTCTTTTGCAACAAATACTGCCGTGACCAACTACTCATTATAAGGACCGCCCAATCACACGCTAGCATCAAATGCAACTCAACCACCAACATCTCAGCACTGCTCAACCATAATGCGATGAAATTTAACCACGTCAATATCAAATCTCTGCACCACTGACCCACAAATATGATCCAATATAACCTCATCAATATCAAGTCTCTGCACCATTTTATCATCCAATATCATAAATGTAATATAATCAAAATCGACCCCCTGTACACCGCGGCGGTTCGGCACAGACTCTTTAAATCAACATGGATTGGACACATGCTGTTAAATCAGTGCAGCAGTCATCGAGTTTCTCCAGCTCTTGCTTCAGAAGCATTAGAAAACTCACACCGAGTGCTTCTGTTTCCCTTTCGAGCCCATCACACGCGGCCCAGCGCTGTGACTAAGTGATTAAGGCGTGGAATCAAAGTGCATTTTCTTTCGCCTACCCAATCACATGCTAATTACATAATGAAGCACGTTTCTAGCGTGACGATCGCCAGAGCGTTCAAGCTTGAAGGACGCGACACGTAAAAAATGATCTTTAAATGCCAAAGAAAAACATTTTTAAAAAATGACTTGAATTTGAAGATTCCGTTTACCCCCGGCCAAACACACACACGCATACACACTTCAGCATGGAAAATGATTGGACAGATGAAATGCAGAAGACTAAAATATGACATTTCATTAAAGCACAAATCCTACGTATGCACTGTAACTACAAACCAACATTTGTTTTCAAACAGACAACTTTGCAGACATTTTGACTTTTGGCACACATGACAAAAACAACTGACGCTAAATTCAATCTACTCTTTTTATTCAGTATGTGTTTGCATAAGAATCAAACGCATGACCTTTGCCGTCTCAAAGTGAGACCTATAGCAAAGAGATACCAATTGAGACCTATAGCTAGTGCCGATCATACATCTGGGGACCCTAAGCAAACCTTATTGAAGGGCTCTTGTCATAATAGTTCAAACTAGATGTAAACATAACTGTAAACTATAAGTAAAAAATGAAAACTAATAAAAGACTGAAAGAAAGACAAAAAGCTGACAGTAAGAACGATTCATTCTTAAATATGTAAATGTAAATTATTCTTTACCTTAATTAAAATGTGGTTTGGAACCATCTAGCTGTAAAAAAACTAAAACATGCAAATGTGGTGTGTCTTTTCTGACCAAATGAGTGATTAACAAAAATAAAAGCATGATTAATATAGTCTATTTAATAAAGTTTAGTAAAACATCAATAATTCTCTAAATGTGATGGTACAAACTAAACATTACATGGGCAAACCAAATGCAGTGGATTGAAGTGGTGTGCATTATAGCTGAGACTCACACAGGGGCGGACTGACCAGTAGGAGATTCTGTCATAGTACAGAACTGCCATCCTAACGACATCCTACGGCCATGAATGTTCAAGAATGTTCAACCAGAGTCCGACTGGCGGACGTTTTATTTACACGATTGCATCCAACGCGAAGGCATTAGTGGTTCGGACAGTTATGCATATAATGCAATGTACACGTATGCATGCAATGCACACGTTACATACAACACCATCTAACTTTGAAGAGGGTCCATACATTCACGAACCTTAATCCAACATCATCAACTTTATGCCAGTGTTCAAATACTGAATTTGTAAATGCGTTCTTGCATAATTTGGCGAAAACAAAATAAGAGTTTAAAATAGTACAGAAACACATGCCTCTTGTTCTTTTGCTTTGCGTTGTTGTTGATTTTTCCCGCTCCAGACAAATAGCTCCGTTTAAAACCATGGCCATATGTAAAGGCACATCACAACATGCCATGTCTGAGAATATCACAGTTATTAAAGAAATGAAGTACTAAAAATGAAATCTCCAAATGATGCCTCTAAAGTTGGATCCCCAAGTTAAAAAAATAGCATCTTTATTGTTTGAAAAATGTTTTTGATCAAGGGGTGGTTTAGAGGCCATACGCAACCTGCGTAGTTTGCATATAGGATCGGCTCTCTAAAAATGTTGGGTTTTTTCAACCCATTGTTGAAAACCCAGGTCAAAATATGGACAAACACAACATTTGGGTTATTTTAACCCACTGTTGGGTCACATTTTCTGGGTTAGTTTAACCCAATGGTTGGGTTTATCCATCTTTGACCCAAAAAAAGTCAAGTTAATTTTGGCTTTTCCCCCATGTAAAGCAGTCACTTGATTTACTAATTAGAAAAAAATAACTTATACTTAGGATTTAATTTAATTTAAAGCTGCAGTCTGTAATGTCTGCATCTCTATCGCCATCTCTGTTGGAAACATAAAACTGCAGGTTACTTTACTTTTTTTTAGATTTGATGAAGTTATGAATCATTGTATTTGGGGTAATGTAAGAAGACAGTTTTAACCATGATCTTTTTGTGTACTAGCTCAATAAAATGCTACAGACCTTTAATGTTTATTTCAATTATGTATTCATACTTTAATATTAATAATATTTATTTCATATTATATCTTATTTTTTTTTTTTTTTTATATTAGCAGTAATAGAAAATAACCAAATCAAACACCCCAAATGGTTCGTAACAAACAAACTGCAAAAGGAATAGAAACCATATCTACTGTGTCCTGATCACTTTTGTAATAGCTTGGAAACCCTTGGGGAGGATTCCGATTCAGTGCACTCTGATAGACCACAGCCACATAAAACACACACACACAACCATCCAAGTTATATTTTAAGTTCATGTGAAATGTACAACATCTGCCGCTCCTCTCAGCATTTCCTCCTGCTTGTCCTTCAGTCATACAGACAATGAAGCGCACTGAACGGAGAGAGAGCGATGACTCCAGATGCGTAAGGGTCCAGATGGAGCGATTGTCTTGGCTTCCTTCCAGCGTGACAGTCAGATCTTCAGATCGCGAGTGATAAAGTCCTCACGGCGCGCTGCACACCCACGGCCCGGCCCTCATTAAAGTCGAGTAATAGCACTCACACATGCTCTTTGAGGATTAGAAAACTGTTTAACATACTGATAAATGCTGGAGTGGTAATTTAATTTCTCTTTTGCTTGTCATTGCTCTACTCCAGTATAATTAGTTTGGAAGCACATAAATGCCGTTAGTTGCCTCTTGTGACGGGTAGATAAGCCTCCTTCTCTTTTTCTCCTGCCAAGCTTATGAGTGGTACAGTGGTGGTGTTCAAATGGGATTAGGCGAGTTGTGATGTCATCATAAAGAAGGGCTCACAAATTTTAAGAGACCTAGGCGCTAGGCAATGCATTTTGACTGCCGTTAAGCCTCTTTCTATTTTTGAGAGTTTAATTTAAGTACAGTGTCTGTGCAACGCCCCAATATATAATATACAAAATAGAGAGCTACAGAATAAATGATTGCCTATAGTATGACAACTCGAATCAGGAGAAATCTCATTTTGATTTTTATATTAAAAATTGTTGCTATCAATGGAGAAACAACTAAGATATTGAAGATGTCTCACAAGTGATTCTTCAGTCTTGTGGACTGCACACTTACACAGACATACAGTACACATTCAGTCCAATAGAATCCACTGTGATGAAGAAATCTCCTCCCGTAATTTTTGTTTGTATGTTATGGTAGAGCCAGCATATCTCCGTCAAAACTTTATTCCAGTGTGAAGATACACTTCACATGAGCATTCAGATAGCGTCTCAGACACGAACTACATAGAATCTTTAATTCATTTTGGTAGATTATAAGGCTGGCTGACAGGTATACAGAGTCAAAGTGAATCATCTGTTCCAGCGGTCTGTCAGTTTCAGATCTGGTCAAGCAACACGGTTTGTTGTGTGTTATGTAGGCGGTAGGATGATAAAATCAGTGAAGCACGAGAAAGAAGTGACATGTGAATACTAAATGTGTTTATTAAGGGTGGCGTCTATCTGGAATTTAAAGTGAGCTCTAGGTATGTAGTGTGAGGAAGTGAGCTCTTTGATATGTGGGGGCACCGATATAGATTGCATCATACTCTGGGCCGACAGCGGAGAAATGGAATATGATTCACTGAAGCACTAATAAAACACAACAATTATTATCTTCATATCTCAGCATGGTTGTACATCAGCGGCCAAATATTAAGCTCTGTAAAATACTGAAAAATTACAGATTACATTTTTTTATATAGTAAAAGCAACAAATCACAGAAAATGGCTGCAAATGAACAAGATTTTTAATTTTTTTCAATTTTTCATTTAACTGCTCTTTATTGTATTTTCTGGCACCCTGTTAATAAACTAAACAGCAAAATTGGCAGTGTTTAAAAAGGTCAAATTAACTTGAATATATAATCCGTCATATTTGAGAGTGTGGATTATACATACACTGTGAGTGTTATTTTTTAACACTGGAGATTTTACTACTGAAAAATGAATTCTCAATAAATAACCCTTAAACAACAGAATAATCCATATAAATAAAACAATAATATAATAATCCAATCAAGCAATGCAGCAAAGAACATAAATCCAAAAGAACATAAATCCAACACATGAAAGTTGCATAGACTTGCCCAAACTGCCTATGATTAGAAAAATGTATTTAAATGTATCCATATTATTAATAAGAAAATAAAACTGCTTTTGGTATGTTTTATTATCCATCCATCCATTTTCTACCGCTTATCCGAACTACCTCGGGTCACGGGGAGCCTGTGCCTATCTCAGGAGTCATCGGGCATCAAGGCAGGATACACCCTGGATGGAGTGCCAACCCATCGCAGATGTTTTATTATGTTACTTCTATTTTCTAAAAGCACTATATGACTCATAGGATTCATTTATTGCTTTAGTAGAGCTCGTATTATAATATTTAATCAAAAATGAAACGTCACACATCTACTTTTTGTTCCTTTTTGTTCAATTCAGAGACATTTATTAGGAATCAGAAAGAGCTTGTCAAGTATGTTTATACTGTTTTGGTGTCTGAATTTTTATTGCAATCTTTACACCTGCTAGAATAAGCAAACTCAATGTGAAGCTTCCTTTTGTGTGTCAGATACATTATGATTTTTTCAGCGGTCTCGGTATGTCCTCAATGTTACGAGAGATACTGTGAAAGCTACATAATTTGTGCTGGAATTGCAGGATTTCCTCAGGAGATTCAGGACATTTTTAGGCCATCAAAGTAAGAAAAAAAGGTTGAGTTTGACTTGCTGTGCTTTAGGACACTCGGGGTGTTGGTCAGCACTCTGAATATTGCACAGATGGACCTCCTATCCAGGTTGTTTGCTTTTTTGGCTAAAAGAGCCTACAAAGATTCAAATGTAAGCAAACTAAGGGTGGTTTGCACCAACAAGGATTAAATTAAAGTGTGTTGCACCACTTCATTTTAAAAGGAGATAAACAAATCATGGATCCAGTGTAACTAAATAGCAACAGTATCCAGTACCTCAAAGATGACGTATTTTTGTAGGCTAACCCAGAAGTAATCGCTAGGATGGATGTCTCGACCAAAAGCCAATGCATTTGACCCGAAGACTTTTGGAAAATCACAAAATATAAACTCTGACTAACAAAGGTTTATGATGTTTACACTTTTTGTCTATCAAGATAATCTTTTTCACATTTGATTTACAAATTTACAAATGAACACAACATCTGCTATTGTTGAAGCCGAAATACAATCGATAGACGTGAAAAGCTAACACGATGCTATAAACAGACCACACTTAAGGTCGCTCGACATTAACGTCACAACCGGCAAGCCTCCGACAACTCTTTCAAACTTGATTAAAAATGTGTTCCCTGGTAAATAATTACTCTGTGAATGAATCTGCATCTATGTTTTTAAGAGATGTTTTTTTTTGTGCCCATGTTGCAAAATTTGTGAGATTTATATGCATGATGATGTCAATTGTCTCCGTCAAAGGAAGTAGGCCTGGTCGCTTTTAGCATCTTGTTACCAATTGGCGTTTTTAGGACATAATATCTAAAGATATCAGTCTTTTCTCGTTTAATCACAGCCGTTGTGCTTGTACAGTATATATTGGTCAATAGAGCAAGACATCTTGAACTTGACGCTTCACAGCCAACCCCTGTTATCAAACCCCCGTCCCCTCACTTGTTCTGAGGCGTTTTATTTATTTACATTTTTATTTACAAAAACAAATCACTGATGCATGACAAGATGCCTATGTGGCTGTGTCTGATCCTTTTTCCGCACATTTTATTATAGATATTATTTATTAAACCTCCCCAGTAGGAACTTTAAAGTTAATGTGGTCCATTGTCACATTTATAAGTATGTGTTTAGGTAAAATGATCATTTTTGTTTCATTCTGTGAACTACTGACAAAATTTTACCCACATTTCAGATAAAAATGATGTTTCTATTTGCACTTATATGCAGAAAATCAAAACTGTTATAAATGACAGAAAAGATGCTCTGTATTCTTTCAGACCTCAAATACTGCAAAGAAAACACGGTCAGATTCACTTTTAAGCAACACAACAGTCATATTTCTACATGCATTTAGAAAAAGTTCCAAATAGTGTTTTTAATGTTATAAGCAGGATGTTTATGACAGTTTTCATGTGTCTTGTCATTCTGTCAGTCTTTCACATTGCTGTTGGATGACTTTGTCGCTCCTGAGGTTGTTGAAATTCAACAGACATTGGACTGGAATGACTCCAAGACATCTAGAAATGCGGATTAAATGAACATTTGGAATGGTCTCTTAAAACTTTCTGTGGCTATATTTATTAGGATATCATAGTAGTTTTTACACATTCCTGCCTGAATAGGCATAACTACATAAACGACTAAACGTGCTGTTAAAAATCGTATTTTGTGTTGACGTGAGGGTGAGTAAATTCGGAGAGAATCTTCAAAAAACATTTACATAAAACCGACCATGAGAGTCGCAGTACTAATCCAATGACAGATCAGTTATTAAAGTTGATTGTTAAATGACATCACAGTAGTTTTTCCTTGGGCTGTAATAAAATAGAAAAGAATATATCTTTATAGTCATTGTACAGCTGTATGTTGTACAAATGTTTGCTCTCCGTACAAAAGAAAGGGAACGTGTACACATACAAATATGTAAGCAAAGATATATAGTATAGCAAAGAATGGGAGTGTAGACAGTCAAAACTGTAGTGGTGCAAGTATGCATGCTGCTAACTAAATTTCCCCCAAATATCAAGTAATAAGATCTATTTGAATTTATTTCTTTTTTGAAGAATTTGCCTGTGGATCTGTTGTATGTCTGTGAGGAAGTCAACAATAAGATGAACAGACTGCTGAGAGTCAAGTGTTGAAGAAAATTTAACACCGTCCCAACAGGGTTCTTCTGGTGTAAAGATATGACATGCATCATGATAAAGTTTTCTGCCTTCCCGCTTCACACACAGGAAATTAAAAACTGGTGACCAGTGTCGATTCTTTGTATCGCTAAGCTGATGTGGGCAAAGATTGTTGAGGTGCTGTTCTCCAGAGGCCTGTGATGATGGAGGCGGTCTAAATTTTCCAGCTACCTTCGTAAAATATTGTTTTTAAATAGTAACAAATAAAGTTATTGATAAAGAAACAAAAGACATGGGAAATGTATTTTGCACCTGGTGTTCACTTATGCGACTAAAAATTTCATATCATTTGTCAGGAATTTCACATATTTGCACTGTAATTTCTCTGTTTTGATATAACATCTTTCAACCATGACAAAAGGGAGCCTCCAGACGTCTGGTGCCCTGAGCTCACCCATAAAAAATGTGACTTTAGCAGCGGCGAGATGGTTTCAGCCGCAGATGATTTCGAAGGGACGGCTATTATAACAATTTGTTGACATCCACACCGAAGCAAATGCGACGCCGTGGTTATGCTCATGTGATGCGTTGTCTCTTCCTAATGGTCGAGTACAAAAAATTGTCTCCCTCTCTTTCTGTCATTCTATCTTTTCCTCTCCGTTATTTATTCTCTCTACGTGAATAATTCAGCAAGCATGCTTGTGGATATTTGTAAATCCCGTGGGGTTTCTTATCAGCAGAACATTAAGTAGTGTTTGCCGTTAATGAAAGCCTGCCCGCTCTCTGGCTCGGGATCCGGCACATGTTTTTCTTCATCGAGTCGCTGAGATTGAGGGAACTGCCGCAGACCTGATCATTATCTTATTAGTGAATGAAACTCAATTACCTGACATTCTCAGCAAACGAATAAACGCAACACAAGAAGGACGGAGTGTGAAAAAAACACACTGGAGTCAGAACGGAGCAAATGAATAGAGGTGTGAATAATAGTTTGGTACTTTTCTCCACATGCTTTGACTCACAAACGAGCGAATCTATTAGGTCTCGTAATGTTTTATATGTGTCCAGTTTATTGAATTTGTCTGTCTTTGTCCAATTATGAACATATTTTCAAATATTTGTATTTTTTTATTTGTGTGAGGCAAATTTTATTCCAATTATTATGTTTACATTTCCTTTAGATACATTAATTGGTTCGGTTGTTGATCTTTAGGTCTTTGTCCGAAACCTAAGGCCGTGTTCAGACTTGACTTCTTTCCTGACAAGAAAAAGTTGACAAAGCCGCTTTTTTAGTTGAAAACTTTTTTGCAGCGGTTGGTTACAGGTAGCAGCAGAACGCCATGACTTCGGAGGCAGCATCTGTGCATGAAGGCAGCTCGGAGAAACAGATAGGCAGCGTTACAGAAGTCTATTTGAATTACAAACAGAAAGTGTCTTTGCAAGAACTATTCACATATATAAAAACTACAATACTAATTTCTCGCTATCGGTGCGAGAAATTAGTGCAAATTTCAGAAATGCAATCGTTGAAAATTAAACTTACATTTATACAAAAGTATGCTCCAACGGGCGTTTCAGCCGCCATTTTATTTTCCCGACCTTGAGCCTTCTCGACCAATCAGGTTTCTCAAATGTTGTTATGGAAACGACATGTCTCTGTCATTGGTTAGCTGTGAAAAAGTTTTACTTTTTTCAACCTCAAAAAGTGCTCTGAGCTGCAGAAAAAGATGCCGGCTTTGGCGTTTAAAAAAGCACTCAGGATGTAACAATGTACAAGAGACGCTAGCAGCTTCAAAAGAGAAGTCAAGTCTGAACACGGCCAGCAAATTTTCGCTGTTTTTAATGTTTTTCAAAAAACATTAATAAATGATTCCATAGTGTGTTGTCGAAGTATACATGCACTTTTTACAGGTTAGATTGTAAAACCTAGTAACAAATATAAAGAGTGACTAATAATAATAATTTATGGCAAGTAAAAAAAATTATTCATGAAATGTGGAGATACAATGTTTCAGAAGGACATTAATTTAGGTTTCCTTCCTAATTTTCAGTTTCAAGGTAAAAAACAACGTTTAAATGTCACGAACAGGCAATTTGGTTTAATGTTTATAAATAGAATGTCATTTATGTTATAAAAAACATTTTATATTTATTTTTTGTGTAATAGTAAGCTGTGCCTGTGTTATTAGTTTTGAGCGGTTGTTATCTGGGAATAACAAATCTCCAAATGTCTCGACTGGCCAATCAGAATCAAGTATTCCAACGAGCCGTGTAATAAAGAAACTATGATGGAAATATTTAAAAAAGTTTTTTAGCCAACAGTCTAAAGTATTAGCATATACAGAAAGATTTAAAACTCCCCTACTTGTGGTTGAAAAGTTTGCATGTGTGGGAGGTGTTAATACAATTTATTGGCAAATCTGGTGTGTACATCTGGGAATTGATGCATTTTGTTTTGATGACAGTTTTAATCATGCAGTGTATATCCAACTGTTCAACTAAATCCCCATGCACATGACGTCAATCTGTTTATCACCCCGCCTATAGACAAATGCAAATTTGTCACGCCAAATACAGTTTGCATGACATATTACTATATTTTCAAGGATGGTTATGAGAAGATTATGAAAGAATATATCATGTCAACAAATTGGTGCCAAATAACGGCAGACGGGTTTTATTTTTGGCTCAACAATCCTTTTACTGTAAATGGGCAATTCCAGTGTTATGGATGTGACATATTAAGGCAAAACGTGAAATGTAAATTCTCAGAGAATTCATTTATTACTTGGGGTGTGACGAGATCTTGTGGCACGAGATCCTACTGGTCTCACGAGAACGCGATATTGAAATTTAACCCGTGCGACCTCAAATATATTTGGGAGCATTTGTGCGAGTGCATGTTTTTTTATGGTGCAATCTGTTTTCATTACAGTACAGAACATGCTAATACATACACACAAAGTATGTCCGTGCTGTGAGCGACAGTGACCAGTCCAGCCAATTATCGACAACGTGACACCACGCAGCTGAACAGCAGCTGACTTTATCACAAGAATAGCAATTGCAAGATGACATTGCATTCTTTAAAAAAAAAATCCCAGGCAAACCTTTTCAAAAAGCAATCGACTTTATCCTACATATGTACAACGTAAGAATATAACAACGTGTTTATGTAGTTGTAACTGTTTCTCTGAATGGTATAATGAAAAGTCTGTGGCTGTGTAATGAAAATTCAGTCAGTGGAGGAAGGAGGATTGACAGTGTGATATGATTGCTTTCCCCTAACACACCCCATTTTAAGCGCATTACATGCTTGGTGTTTGTGGTATTTTGATTAAAAATCTGATTTTAGCATTTCGAGAAAACAACAACACCTCTTTAATAAAAGCATAATTTTAGGTCAATTATTTGCCTGTCAGTTAAGTTTGTGACAAAACATTTTGCGGTGTTTACATATTGTTTATTCCTTAAAATTGAAATTGAATTTGTTTCACAAAGTACAAGTTGATTTTTAAAATGCCTTCATTTTTGTTGCATTTTGTGTTTTTAAGGGAAACAAAGATTGTTCCTATATATTTCATAATTGAGGATTTCTTTAAACGTCAAAAAAATCTTGTATTGTTTCTTTCTCGTGAACCCAGTCTCGTGTTTCGTCTCATCTCGCGGGATAAGTGTCTCTTCACAGCCCAATTTATTAATAATTAATTGAATCATCTGTTTATATTTTACTAAACCCCTAATGAGTCAAGACATCAGAAAAATTTCCGTCTATGCACAAGATGTCTTTTATAGAAGAGGGGAAAATCCATACGTTATAGATGTGACCAAAATGTACAAACCGGAATAAATAATACCCATCAAACGAATAAGCGCTGGCTCTTTAGAGAACAATAAATTTGTTATTATATTTAAATTTTCATGTGCCTATTTAGGATAAATATGGATAGATATGTATGTGATAATTCACTTACTTGACTATGGAAAGCTATACTGTAAAGACACGAGTATTTAAATCACAAAATGATGTTATCTGATCTACCAGTATGGTGAAAACAAAACTTTTAAACTACTTTCACACAACAGATTGATGAAAACATATGAATATAATTAAGACACGTGAAGATAGTTTCAGAACTGTTTAACTCAAAGTGAATCATAAATTTGTCGTTAGAGTTTCTGGGAACGCTGCAGATGTTATTTACAGTTCATGACCCTGAGCATATCAGCCCCCACTTTCCCATAAAGTCACTGCCCCAGCTGACGTGAACTCAATTAAAACAACAAACTGCCAATGACAGTTAAGGCTTTACAAACATGACCGGGCTGTGCATTTCTCCTTTCCTCATCACAAAAACAAACAGCCGTGCCCGGGCGGCAGGCGCTTCTCTTAAGCGTATTGGGGCTAGTAATCGACAAGCAGGAGGAATGCACGAACGAGCGAAGGTCGCGGCGGGTCGCTCGTGTCATTTCTAGCGTTTGTTTACCGCTGGGCTATCGATGCCCTGTCTGAAATCCCCCCTGGAGATGTGTGTTAAATAATGGAAGAAGAACAACACCGGATCAAACAGCCACGCAGGGCTCTATCTTTCCATCGGTCTCTCGGCCGCCCAGCCTCTCGTCTTGTGATCCAGACCTCTCAAGGTTAAACAGGGAAGGAAAATGAAACGGGAGACAAAATTCAAGCATCACCGTGTTTTTGATACAGGCCAGGGGTCAATACAAGAGGACCGGGGTGACGCATTAGTGAGAAGCAGACGGAAAATCACATTGTCCACATGATGCTGTCATGGCTCTTGAGATTTAAAGGGATATTCACCTAAAAATATAAATTCTGTGTAAACATGAACACATTGGACAATAATTGATCATGTTTAACTGCTTTTTACCCAAAATTTTGTCCCATGGAAGCATTTTATGGAGTTTTTGATTCTTTTGATGCTTGAAAATATTCATGCACTTTAAAATGTCATTATATGGACAAAAAAACTGTATTTTATTATTTAGTATATAAAAGCGAAATATCACTAGGTGTCTAAGTCATATGAACTCGTACATTGTGAATCATACACAAGCGTGTTATACAAAAAGAAGCCCCGCCCCTAAACCTAACATCACTGGCGAGAAAGCAGATTATCAGCAAAAATTTGCAATCTCGTAAAAAGTTACGTTTTTGTAGTGAAATTGTGTTGGGTGGATGAAAACTCGAGTAATCTTTTACGTTGTCGCTCTCAAATTTTATCCTCAGACGTGTGCAGCATATTTAGTTACAACACACATTGAATCAATCGCCTTTGACACTTTTTTTAAATCCCAACACGATTGCCACAGAGAAAGATGATCAATAAAAAATGTCTGTTCCTCACACAAAGATAGCCATGGTCACTATGAACTTTTTGGAAAAAGCTGCATACAGACGCTTTTGTGCTTCACGAAAAAATATTAACAGCAGTCGAGAACATGATGGTGAGCAAACAGTGACAGAATTGACATTTTAAAACACAGCCTGAGAGCGTATAAGGACACAGAAGAGCCTTGTGTGCGAGCGCTTTATGGATCAATATGTCTAGATATGCCTTAAATCCCAATGCAGACAGAGATAGCCCATAACAATAACATCAATGCCACCCGCACCTGCAGGCCGTGCCCTTACAATAAAGCTGTTACACTCGAAATACATTTACTTTCATAGATTTTTAGGAAACACTCCCTTTGAAACAGAGTTTGTATCAAACTTTTAGAGAGGATCCGTTTGCAAGGATGGGAGTTCTTGGTAGTCATTGTTAAATAGCAGTTAATCGCACATCTGTAGCTTTACATCAACTGAACTGTTTTCCATGTATACAAAATATTGCCAAGTTTTATAAATTAACCATAATAATGAAAAAATGTGTTTGTGATTATTATTAAATATAATTCTTTATTAGACATTATTCAATTCTCTTTAATTAAACTGTAAACCCTTGGCATGTTCATAATAAATATGTAGACGGTTTAATTTTAACAACATTAACAAATGTGACTGCACATGCGCTCTTTTGTGACCCCAATTGAGCTTCTGGTACACATTCACAAACAATAGAGCTCATGTAGATTATTTCTGATAACAATCAAAAGAAATCGAGAAGAAGGTTACTTGGCTTGACTTGTCTCTCCAATATTTTGAATTTAGACTGCGATACCAAGCTCAACCGCTAGATGTCAATGAACCATACGATTTGTTTAAATGCGACAAATCTACAGGACCCATTTAACAAATTTAATAAAATGAACATACAACAAACTTTTACAAATTGTTTATTTAATACAATTATTATACATTAAAATAATAAAACATATTAATATTAACATAAATTAAATATAAATACTTTTATATATATATATATATATATTATAAGACACTAGCCATACACAAACCGGAAGTTAACTGGGGGTCAGGCACACGCGCTTCCAATGAAACCGTCTATATTAATATTTATCTGTATTTTTATTTATTTATTTACATATTATTATCACTAATGGCCAAAAGGGATTGCAATCTGTTTATTTGAGTGGTTTTACTTGTCTGAACATAACAACTTTAAAGTGTCTAGCAGTGACGTTGCGAATTTTAAACAGCGGCTCACTTCCATATTTTGTGAGACAGTTATATTTTCTTTCTTGTTGGTAATAAAGAACTAATAAGTGATTTTTCGGCCGACTGGGTACCAAACCTGGAGTGCCACTGATGGATGCCCCATCGCAAAACACTCTCCTCACGGCTCTCCTTCAACACCACCATCTCTCTTCTGTTCCCTCTCTTGCTCTCATGCTCCGACTTTCACTCCCTTGCTGAGTTTTAATAGTGCTGACATCTTCCTGTGAGAACAATTATTGACACTGACAGTTACCACAATAATGAGATTTATTGAGAGAGAGAACGAAAGAAAGCATACGGCATGGACAGATGTTCCTTTGTTGAAAAAAACAGGACAGAGGTTGAACATCATTTGGAAACAGAACCTTCAATTTGTCCTTACTGGAGTTCACAACAGAGGGAGGAGCCTGTTCATGAAAATTACACCAATGACATTGCACCTGACTATTCTTCAAACTGGAACAAACATTATTTCTCACTTTAACCTTGTAAAACCTACAAAGTTTGATCTCAGCTCTTCCAGGAGCCTATTTGAATTTGATTTAAAGACGAGCATCACTGCGCACTTCTCAGCCTGAAGTGAAGAACACTTGAAGTGAGTGCTCTGAAGGATGCAGAGCATTACTGTCTCTTAAATCTGATATATTTGGAACTCTCTATACATAAAGACATGCATCACTGACACTATTTTCAAATTGAAATGTCTGTTTTTGCATGATCAATTTCAAAATGTCAAGAGTGCCATCTCCTTGTGTGGTTTTGACGTTTCAACAATATAGTTAAATTGAACACACACTTTATCGGCTTGTTAATCTTTAAAGTTTACACTGGTTGGTGTTGATTATAATTTTTGAACACTAAATGTTATAAAAAGGTATTAATTATTATCTATTGAGAAGTTTGTTTTTAATTTTCTCTCTTGTGTGCATTACAGTCAAAACTGTTTGTTATTTATTTGTGTCTTTTTAGCAAGGTTTGAATAGCACAGTGGTCAACTACTGTTGTTTTAATTGTGCTTTATAAATTTTGATTGAAATTATATGTTTTTCTATATTTTTATTTGCCTTTCTGCATTCAAAATAACAACAGAATGTAGTATGGAAAAATGAAACGTTGCATCAACGTTTCTACAAAGTAAGTATGTTTGCAGGGTCTACAGGTGGAGTCCCTGATAAACGCTCTATCCTTTTTTATTTTCTCAAATTGTTGTTTTTCTAAAAAAACTTTTCACACAGTAACAAAGTGGCCTTACCGGACTTATTGGCGAAATGCGATAAGTGACAGTGGATTTTATCTAAGAAAGGGTTTCTAATAGATCATGTTGTGGTGTCACCTCACACCGTCACATAAAATGTCTGAATAGGTGTTAAAGTGTTAATTTTCATTAAATTATCAAAACAACTTTTCTGTTAAATACACAAATGTAATGTTCACATGAGCAATGATGCTTCATCTTCTTAGCAGTTAGGGCTAATTCACACTGATCCAACAACCACTCAATCCACTCAAATTTAGAAAGAATTAGTTTGTTGATATTTGTTTGTGTATGTGGTCGGTGTGAATTACGGTAGCCGTAAAATACCTTTCACACATCGGTGCCAAAATACCGGTCATTTTAATGTTGTTTTTTTTTGGCAAATGATTACATCCATAGACTTTAAACCGTACAACCGAAAGTTACTAGTAATGTGATAACTTCTTTGAAATCTTCCAGCACCAATTTACTTGTGTTTTTGTTGTGTATTTTAATCTACAGTAAATTACTGGAAATATTCCTTGAAAGACTGTTTAGTGTAAAAAGGGAATTTGTTGTATCTCATTTGCTGTGTACAGTATTTTAACCTGTTGATTTACACCCTAGACTCCAAATGACTTAAAAGAGCTTTAGGAGACAGAACACACACACAGCACAGTCCACCATACAGTGTAATGGGAAATACACACTCTAACTGAATCTACATCATTCAGCCTGTACCACACATTAGTTTAAACTTACGTGGAAAGAGGCAAAGATTCTCTAGTCAACAAGAAAAGAAAAAAAAGACTAACTGTAGAATTACTGACAAAAAGATCCATTTCAATTGTTGCCAAGCAGATGGTTAAATTACAGCACTTACACAAACTCATCTGGATCATAGTCGCGTGCTACTCTCCACGAGAGCCTTCGACAAAAGTATAGCTCCTCTGCTCTCTTCTGCATGTTACGCGGCAGGGTTGGTGAAGAAGGATGTCAAGATGCTGACACTTCATTCTTTGTGCTCGACTTTAAATACAGAAGATTAAGAAAAGAAGACATTGCAGGTGTGTCTGCATGGCATAGTGAAGCAATCTTTCCACATTTACTCAAGTCATCGTTTCTAATTTGCCGGATCATACTTGAAGAAAATGCATCTTCCTGAAAATTACTTTTGAGAGGTTTTGAATGATCTTAGAAGCAAGAAACAACTGCCTTCAAGAGACGTCATTTTACCTCCTATCTCTTCCTTCTGTCTAGCTCTCTTGTAATTGTGTCGTCTCTCTGGTAATGAAGAGAACATTAATCTCTGAACTGTTCTGACATCTACATTGTTACAGTGTTTGCTCTGACAGCACGGAATAAAACACACAAGAGTGTGGGTAATACAAATCACTTTTTCAACATTCAGGTGATGCTTAGTTTATACATTTTTATGGGACCTTTTTACAGGGCAGGTCTATACTGGCATCTGATAAAGAAGTTTACACATCTACAGTATGCTATTATACAACCCAAATGGCTCACACTGAGTGACAAAACCAGATAAAACCTTCACTAACAGCTGATGTAAGAGAATCAATTGTCACACAAGATCCAGTCATCTAGTTGACACAAAACTGTTGTTGCATTTAAAGGTTAATCGTGTCATATTTGGGATGTCAAACGAATACCCGGAAAAAAAAATTAGGTCATAATTTATTCACCCTAATGCCAAACCTGTTTACTAAAAAAAGCTGTTGAATCAAATAATAACATTATAAGTAGGCATGTCAATATGACATCTTGTGTGTTCATCAGTTTAGAGTGAAACTGAATATTAACAGTAAAGAACAAGTAATGGCACTTAATTTTGTCTATTGAGATTTCATTTCATTCCATAAATCATGTGAGAATGATGAGTTTATTTTTATATTCAATGCCAAAGGTTTTATGGTATTTAATGGTTCCAGAGAGAACACTGAAGTTCACATTTAAAATGATCTTAACATTTGACTTCAAATACGAGAAAAATGCCAGGTGAGTTAATATTTTAAAAGGTTTCAATACGAATTCACTAATTTCTCATTAAATGTATCTAAACAAATCATAAATTCAATCTAAATGTTTTTTTACATATTTATTAATACAGCGGGGAAAATAAGTATTTGACACATCAGCATTTTTATCAGTAAAGGGATTTCTAAGTGGGCTATGGACACAAAATTTCCACCAGATGTAGCCATCAAGCCAAATATTGGGAATACGTATTGAACACACTTTATTTAATACTTTGTAGAAAAGCGTTTGTTGGTGATTACAGCTTCTAGATGCCTCGTGTATGGAGAGACCAGTCGTCTGCATTGCTCATGAGTGATTCTGGCCCATTCCTCCACACAAATGGTCTTTAAATCTTGAAGATTCCTTGGGCCTCTTTTATGAACTTTGATCTTCAGTTCTTTCCATCGATTTTCTATGGGATTTAGGTCAGGTGATTGACTGGGCCATTCAAGCAGCTTGATTTTCTGTCTTTGAAACCACTTCATTGTGTCCTTGGCCTTGTGTTTGGGATCATTGTCTTGCTGAAATGTCCACCCTCTTTTCATTTTCAGCTTTCTGGTAGATGGCAGCAGATTTTTATCCAGAATGTCCCGGTACATTTCTCCATTCATCCTGCCTTCAATAATATGAAGTCTGCCAGTACCCCTTGCTGAAAAGCAGCCCCAAAACATGATGCTTCCACCCCCAAACTTAACTGTTGGTATGATGTTCTTGGGGTGGTGGGCAGTGCCATGTCTTCTCCAAACACGGTGTGTAGAATAACTGCCAAAAAGTTCAATTTTGCTTTCATCTGACCATACTACAGTCTCCCAATAATCCACAGGCTTCTCCAAATGCTCTTTCGTAAACTTTAACCGAGCCTCAACATGCTTTTTGTTCAGCAATGGAGTCTTGCTTGGTGAGCGTGCATGAATGCCATGGCGGTTCAGTGCATTGCATATAGTTTTCTTTGAAACAACAGTACCTGCTGATTCAAGGTCTTCCTGAAGTTCTGCCCGAGTGGTTCTTGGAGAACTCTCCTGATTATTCTTTGGACTCCTCGGACAGGGATCTTACGTGGAGCACCTGATCATGGCCGGTTTATGGTGAACTGATGATCTTTCCATTTCCGGATAATGCCCCCCACAGTGCTCAGAGGAACATTCGGCATTCTGAAAATGTGCCTATAGCCATTCCCATCAAAATGCTTTTCAACGATAAGATTACACAGATCTACAGAGAGTTGTTTGCTTTTACCCATCATGAAGTCTTTCCTGTGTGCCTCCTAGGTAATGAGAAGCCTTTATAGGCCATCAATTAGGACTAAAGCAGCTGATATCAATTAGTACTGATAGGGGGCAGGGTTTCTCTCTCAATACTGACAGATTTCAGGTGATCTCCTGGCTTTCTATGCCATTTTGCACCTTGATACCTTCATGTGTTCAATACTTATTCCCTGGGTCATTTCACTTTATTTATTATGACTGAACTTGTATACTTAAATGTTCTGATTTCTTTGTATGAATTCAATATTTGGCTTGATGGTTACATCTGGTGGAAATTTTGTGCCAATAGCCCACTTAGAAATCCCCTTACTGATAAAAATGCTGATGTGTCAAATACTTATTTCCCCCGCTGTATATCTACTCATGTATGTATATGTTTCTATTAATTTTTTTGCAATTTTAAAAGTTTCTCAGACAAAGTTGGTACTTAAAACTAATTTAAATCTAGGCCACGAAAGAGCTACCTTTAGCATCAACATTATTTAAAAGGCACTGAGCACAGATTTCACGTTTTTATTGTGTCTTTCCTGCATTAAATTGAATAAAATGCTACAAATATGTCTGTGATAAGTAAACACAATTGTAGAACAAGTCAGATTGACCTGACCAGGTATAAAACTATTGTGACACATAAACTTGTTTATTATTTTGCTTTAACGTCTGTTTTTTGCTATTTTGTGTTGCTATTAGAACGTTATAGTAAAGTGCACAGGTGCACAATTGTGGCTAAGAAGTAATAAAACAAAAAATCACATTTTCCCACATTTGCTTTGTTTTCTAACTATTGAACAGTATACTTTCAAACCAGTGCTTGAAATGGGCCGGTACGCAATGGTTCATAGTACTTCTCTATTTTAATCTTTAGCCTACCTTCACTTTTTCTTGCGTACCTGCACTTCTCGCATGTTGCTGGTACTTCGCCTTTCCGAGTCAAAGCGTCATTGTATGGGTGATTGCCTAGAGCCACGGTGGTAGCATTAGCAGTTACATTTTTGGGCAAAAGATTGCAGGCTTTCCATCTAGTGTCTTTGGCACAGAGATGCCTAATTTCTACATTTTGACTTATCAAACAGGGTTTTCGGAATTCCAGCCAATCAAATTACAGAGGCCAGGCAGCAGTGTGACCAATAAAACTAAAGATGACATAACGTTCATCCAATTAAATTGAAGACAGTCTGTAGGCGGGTGCTATTTGACTGTGACTGTGTAGTGAGAAGGCAAACATAAAGCCAACGGTCTAACAATCCAAACCTTTTTTCCCTCTACAAATAATGTATCAAACAATTATTCAATATCAATCATCTCTAATATCTGCTTACAGTCTCTTTTCTGTCAGACTTTTGTCTATATTGCAACTCAACATTAACTTATGCCTGAGACAAACTACATTATTTAACACACTTATGTACAAAAGTTAGATAACAGTAAACATTTTGAGAATCAAAGACTGCAAAAAGCTTTGTCTGTATGAGATCTGCTCCTTGATGTAGTTTGCTTTTTGCCTTCATTTTACATTTACTGTACATATGCAAATTTACAAGTTGTGTCTAAAAATTACATGTTACAAATCACAATTAAATATATGACTGGAACAAAAAATACCGTACAAAGGAAATGTTAAAAGGTTTAATCTAAAATACTGAAAACATTTTAAGGCAGAATTTATGTGCCCCTGAGGCAAATTTGTTCAGCATGAGGAGATGGACTCTCTCTTAAAATTTTAAGTCTCGAGCTCAAATGAGGCCGACACTTAGAATATTGCAAATTTAACCGCTAGTTGCCTGGCAACCATCCATCCTATCAGTCCCAAAATTACAAAAATGCAATTAGATGGTAGACGCTTCACACATGCAACGTTTAGTGAGTTTTAGCAGTGATAAAGAGCTTTTTTCAAAGTGAGCCAGTCTCATAATAACAAGTCAAACTACACTCCATAAAAAACATTGGAGTGTCAATCTCAGAAACGGATCCTATCACACGCTGAGTGTTAAAAACATTTTAACCTTCTGTTGGAAAACTTTTACTAATTTCTAATGCAGCATCCTTACTGCCATGCAACTAAGTTTATTTATAATAAAACATATTTAGTCTGCTATATTTAGGCTTGTTGCAGTGCATTGTGGGAGTGACTTTTCTGTGAAAGGTACACCAAATGTGGTCAGAATGAGATATCTTATCAGGGAACATCATTCATTTCCCTTCTGTTTGGGACAGAATGCAGGGATATGTCGCTATAAAAGGCCGCCTCTGTAGACCGCTTACTGGATTTGGGAACAGAGAATTTGTTGAATGTTGTTGATTTCAAGAAGGAAAAGAACTGCAATAACAAAATCCAAGACAGCCACGGGGAAAAGAAGACAGTCCATCAGACTGCTGTCCCACAAAAGAATAGCACAGGAGTCCAGAGACAAATCACAGAGTAACAGACAACAAAAAACTGTTAGAACATAACAAAATAAAACAACCATAAGAGAGAGACAGACAAAAATAAAGGCTTGTATATGTGTGTGTGTGTGTGTTTGACCTTGATAAATGTAAGCTTGTCTGATGAGATTTCATAGTCCTGAGCAGTAGACGAGAAGATCGTCTTCCGTGGCTTAACACTCTATCGTTCCAGCCCTCTTGCCCATCAGCGTCTTATTGATTTTCTTTCTTTTTAATCAGTCGGTTTTATCAGATGGAATCGTGCTGTACATCAAATATGAAATATTCATAGCCGTGGCTGGCTGTCAGTAAATAAATACTTGAATAATAACCTCGTACACACCAAACCAAACACACACACACACACACATCATTTACTGTGTAAACCACAACTGTCCGGCTACACACATACAAATTCTGTATGAAAGTGTTTCTTTGTTCTGCCAAACCAATAGGAGATATTTTGAAGAATGTGGGAAACCAGTCAATTCTGGGTTACCGTTGACTAACATATTTTTTCTTCCTACTATGATGGTTAATAGTTCCCCAGAAACTGTTACAAACATTCTTCCAAATATCGTTCTTTGTGTTCAGCACAAAAATGTATGTAAGTTTGGAACAACTTCTGAGTGAGTAAATGATGACAGAATTTTGTTTTATTTATTAATCCTGTGGCTCAGTGGGTAGAGCAAGGCACTAGCAATGCCAAGGTCATGGGTTCGAAAAAAAAAAATACAATGCAATGTTTGTCGCTTAGGATAAAAGTGTCTGAAAAATGTAATGTAAATGTAAATATTCCTCAAGAAGACAGCCACACATCTACTAATGGATCTACTCTAATCACTCCCTTTTCTAAGCCATTTAGTTTGTTATGGGTTCCAAAGATCCTCTCTGAAACATTGTTCTTACATCGTGTGCAATACAAATGAATGTTTTAGTTCTGTTGGATGTATATCTTTAAATCCATTCTACAATATACTTATCATAAATCACCATGCAAAGAATGATTTCAATATTATTTATTGATCACAGGTAAGTTGAAAATCAAATGTGTATGTTTTAAAAATATTTATTTTATTTTATATTTCATGTATTTGTACTTGTTCTGTACCCCTGCCCTTGTTCTATTCGTAGACATAATGATTTACCCATGGGCATCGGAACCATTGCATGTGGATGCACTGTAAAAAAATAAACATGTAAAAAATAGAATTTTCTGGCAGCTTGTGCATCAGTGAGAAAATGTTAAATAACTATGTTGTTGTGTAAAATGATATGCTTATCATGTTTTTCTTGAAAATGTGCAGTCTTTTCCTGTAATTTGACAGCTTGTTACTGTATATTAAAAATACGGGGTGATTTAAAATTTTACGGAATTTTGCTGTTTTTATATTTTTACGTATGATGTAAAATTTTACATTATATATTAAAATATATAAAACTGTAAAATTCTGTAAACACGTATCATGATACTGGACCCACTCAATTTAACCGTCTCTAATTTAGCGCACAGCGTCGTTCACTTTTCACTTTCGTTCACTTTGCCGTCAGTGAAATCCATTCCACTTGAGGAATGCCAAATAAATGAAACTAAATGTGATGTCAAAAGGTGGATTTGAACGTGCGTCGATAGCGTAAAAACTTCTTGTCACGCATCTTTCTCGCTTCTCTACTGAGGACCTGCCTACATCGTATGTGCTTCTGACACCCATGGATTGACTACATACTGTCTATAGGCAAACCAAACTACATTTAAGTTCAGCCAAACATCACTGTCTCCCACAGACAGCTCAGCCTCCCAAGTGACCTCCATGCAGATTAATTATCATACTGGTCAATTATTCATGATCTGTCGGTGGACAGGCGGAGCTAAAATCTACTATCTGACATGGCAGGGAACACAGCAGTCCTCATTAGAAATTTACAATGCAAAGGATGTGTTTAATTTATGAAGGGCAATAGAGACAAGCAGAGGAATGAGACTTTAGTGTCAACATCTCTCTCTCTCTCGCTCCCTCTATTCTGTCTCTCTAATACATGTGATTTTGTTTCGGCTCTTTTCAGTGACTTAAGCAAATATGGGCTGTTTCTGAAACCAAAGGCAACTGGCTTGCGGTCCAGTCACTCAATAATTTAACCAGGGGATACATGAATGTTTCTTCACGATACCCATACAAATTAAATCCAGTGATGGGTGTGAAGAGAGGTTGTCATGGCGATTGCATCAGTCAATGTGTTGACCGGAAATTAAATGCTTATCTCAGTAATGTTCATCTTATAATGTCTTCTTTTCTACTGATCTTTTACTTTTTTTTTTCCATTAACAGACCAGAGCAGGCGCTCTCTCTGCTAGCTTAACATTTACAATACTGATATTGACTATTCTCACACATTCCAAAAACATCTTTTCCAAAAATACTATGAAAATTTGATACATATAATCCCATAGTGATGATCAGGGCCGTACTAGGCTGGCTCAACTGGGGTGCAATCACATATTCTGTTTGGGCAGATATTATAGTTTATTGCTAGCATAGTATTTATATTTTTTATTTCTGTTGTTAAAGATCAATATTTAACAGATACTACAAATAAGTATTTTTAATAAGTATCTAATAATTCAATTAGTTTTATTTTAATTGCTGGATATCTTTGAGGGTGCACAGCAAAATCCGTAGGAAAATGCCCCCTTTCCCCCCTTAGACCCAGCCCTGTTGATGATTACTAATTGTATCATTTCATTGTATTTTCACGGCACATCAATGAATGAAAAACCTTTTTACACCATAACTACCAAGATAACTAAGACTAAATATATTACCGTTTACACAAATGAATTATAGAATTCCGATAATAAGTCACTTGCTGAAGTTTCACATTTTTTAAGTACTTTAAAAGCCTGTTCATTTCAACTTGATTTTGATTGGCTGTCAGTGTTCCAATTTCGTTTCCCTGTATTGTTATAGTTGTGGTATGGATTCTGATTTTCTAAAAACTGTACAACCATTTTACATGTTTAAACTTTATTGTTATGGTTGTTGTCCTTGGTGTGAACGGTTCTTAATTTTTTCCATTACGTTTTAGATAGTTACATGTCCACGTTCAAGTAAATTTTTTCACATATTAACAAAGGCATTGACTTTATAAATGTGAAATTAAAAAACAATGTAATTGTAACAGAATTCGTAAACTTTCAAAAAAAAAAAAAACTTTTCTCAGAGGCCGCATTTTTTTGGGGTCAAAATCTTCGACGTCAAATGGTTTCAAACTAAATCTGTTCTCTTTCCCTACAGCGATGCACACACGTTTTCCATTTACAGTATAACAGTCAAATCTGACACGTCAAACTTAAGATCGGATATATAAATACACAGGGACAGTATGTGGCGCTATGTCCTCTTGAGACAAGCCTGCCTGCCTGCCATAGAAGAAGAATGCGTTCAGTTCAATAAGCGTCTGTTCACGGTAAACATGAATTAAATCATCAGCTTTAAGACAGTTAAGACTATTAAGACATCATCATCCACCATTATCGTATACTTTATACATTATGACAGTATACTGATAAACACAATCATAAGATGCTTGCGGTTTGGTTATTTGTTCTGTATTAGTAGTGAATATGTTTGTATTGTTTTTGACCAACGATATTAAAATGGATGAAAATACACAGCGTCTTTACTTTCTTTCTTTATTATTTTAGCATTGTTTATATATATATTTTATCCTACACTACCTTATATCTATGTGTCTGTGTTCAGTTTGGCTGCCTGTGCGTGCAACCATTTTACGCCACCGAAAAAGAACATAGCGACCTCCGTAGGTTAAAATGAGATCACATTTCGTTTTTTTTTTTAAGAATTTGAAATATCTGATTCTAACAACAAATGCCAGAAGTGTAAAATTAATACAAACGTATTAAGCAATACATCTCTCTATTCACTGGGTTCCCTTTAAAACACCCTAATCTCAGGAAGACCTCTGCTTTATATTCCAACCCGCTGTGATGCACCCACTGTAGCTGTTTGAGCACATGAACGGCCCCCGACTGTTACGCCATATGCAGAGAGCTCGTGTTCTGAAAAAACTGACAGCAATTACACAATCTGATCCGGTCATTCTTCATTTGCTTGTTTTAACTCCAACGAGACAGAAAGCAACAACACAGCCTCTCAAGCTTTTGTTTCGAGGCCAAACACTCATCTCCTCGGTGACAAAGTTAACACCGTGGAAATATTTCCCATCTGCCCCTTTCTTCCCCATCCATTCTCTCTCTCCGTCTATCTGCTTTAGACATAATCCATATGGTTCTAATGACCACGGTGCTTTCCATTGTTTGTGAATGTCAGCTTGTATTGATCAACTGGACCAAAGCCAGAACATTACTCATCGCAAAAATACTGCCCTCTTATCACTGAAATTGAAAAACCAGGGATGAAAAAAACATGGCTTCCAGGGAAAGAAAGGGAAAGAGGGATAGACGGAAAAACATTCTCCTTTTGAACTCATACATCACTGACCACGCTTACACATGGCTAGAATTAAATCTCTCAGAAATATGGACAAATGATATCGCTCTGTAATCTGAGACCACTTTCTACTGATCCAAGGCTAGCAATGAAAAAACAGCTCAACAGATTTAATTTAGATATGTAGATGTAAAATTAAATTAATAACGACTAAAATAATATAATATATAAATTCCAAAAATAACATACACTCACCTAAAGGATTATAAGGAACACCTGTTCAATTTCTCATTAATGCAATCATGGTGGTGGTGTAATGGTGTGGGGGATGGTTTCTTGGCACACTTTAGGCCCCTTAGTGCCAATTGGGCATCGTTTAAATGCCACGGCCTACCTGAGCATTGTTTCTGACCATGTCCATCCCTTTATGACCACCATGTACCCATTCTCTGATGACTACTTCCAGCAGGATAATGCACCATGTCACAAAGCACAAAGCGAAAGGGGGTCAAACACAGTATTAGTATGGTGTTCCTAATAATCCTTTAGGTGAGTGTAAGTAGCTATGAGATGATTTTTTAAATAGTTCCTTAAGTTTACATTCATTTATTTGGCACATATTTTATCTGATTCTATTTACATTCAATACATTAGAGATATACACTATCAGTATGTGTGTTTGCTATATATATTAAATATTTTAATGTGGTTAAGACAGTGGTTCTAAGATTTTGTGTTAAGCCCCTCTTTGTGTAGAATGCATTGCTTTGTAAAATGTGTTAAACCGAGCTGATAGTCCTACACTCATACTTGTGTTTGAATATCCAAAGGAATTATGTTACGTTTATAAGATTCAAAATGATCATATAATAGACATGATGTTAAAATATAAGGTTTAAAAGATGAACAAAATAAACATTAAATTGGTTGTTCTTAATTTCTTTTCTCCTTTTTCATGCTTAGTTTGATTTCATCCCATGACTGTAAAACAGTGAACGACGGATTTCAGAAATGAATTTCAATGGTGCTCAAGAGATTGTGAGCCCCTACAGCTATGTTTAGTGACGGGGTTAACCTTTCCATCTGTACGCTGATGAGGCCGGCAGCCACATACTGTAGATACTGTTAACAAAAAAAAACCTTTCAACATAATTACTCCATGAATCAACCTGATATCCTTCAAACTCAATTACCTGACGCAAGCTTATGATTCATTTATATTGTGCACATGACTGGCTTTGTTAACTACGAAATAAATAAAAGCTCAAATTAAATAAAATCTGAAAATGTTTCTAAAACCTGTAATGGTACGGGTGTTACTGAAATTGCATTAAAAATGTGAATGTCAAATTAATTACTAAATAAATATGCTAGAGTGTGTAATTTCTGGACTACGAAAACTGTAGTAATGAATTTATGCAAATCAATTCAGTTTTCAAACAGCCTTATACCTTTATGTCTTCATCACCCCTGTCGAGAATACTAAATAAAAAAACACTTAAACTTCTATTCGCAAATGTTTTCCAATATTGTTTTCTGTACGGGGGGAGAAAGAGTGTAAGGGCCCGTGCACCTTTGGGGAATCAGGGGTTAATCCCCCTAAGTTAATCACAAGGGAACCAAGGGCCCAGCCTAAGGTGAGGGGGCCCAGAAGAGCAAGCATTGATTACGGCCACATCCATTGCTAAAGCTGTTGTGAACTGTGCTGTTATGCATATTTATTTAAATGTAAATACAAAATCTAAAGTCTCAAAGAGCAGACACATCTCAACTCCAGAACATCTCAACTGTATGCAAATGTGTAAAAATCTATTAGATGCACTTGTCAGTGTAATAAGTGAATCTTGTCATACTTCTGACTGCTGTTTTCTTAGCTCAGATTGTAACATCCAGCATCAGCAGACGCATGTTTGGGCCCCTGGGGGCTCTTGTGAGGAATGGAGAGGGACAGAGCTGAGAGGACGTCCTTGAGAACGGCACAGCTGTGTTAAAGAGGAAAATAAAACGAGCTCATTGACTTTGAGTATCACCGCACACATCTGGGGCTGAAAAAAAAACAAGACTTTATAAAAAATAATTTTCTATCACAGAGAAACTGTTTATGTAAACCAATGCAGTTAGTGTATGGTGTAGGGTACCGTATGAAGTCAAGATCCGCCCCAGTTTACACAATTCTCGCTCTACACTTCTATTTTGTCTCATCACACCCATGTAGGCATTTTAAAGGGGCTGAGATTTGTTTGCGTGAGTGTTTACAACCCGCTTGTGTATGAAACAAATCAGTTGCTTGAGAAATTCTTATGGGGGTTTAATCATTAACAGGAAAGAGTGGGTGTAAATGCGGTTTAAATTCAAATGTCGAGTGCCTATATGTCAGAAATGTGTGTTAGTATTAATTTGCGCCTAACTGGTCTTAAAATGCATTATGGATGTCATCAACCCCACATGAATGTGGGCCCTTCATGTCCTGACAGAGACAATAGACAAGATATTAGAGAATATAATCATTTGCGAAAACCCAATTTTGACAAAATATTGACAACCTATTTTTGGACGTCCCAGCGCAACTACACAAATATATATCTTTGTGTGTTGTGTACTTATATATACACATATAAATATACAAGCCACGCACACATATATAACATAAACACAAACATTTATTAAGGAACTAATTAATCACGATTAATCGAGTGAGTCAGGGATCTTCGATTGGAAAAATGGCCTTTCATAATTTAACGTCAAGCGGCAATATGTAGCACTTTCCTCGAAATTGTAATTTCTTTTTGAAACATAAAATTCAGGATTCTTCACAAACTCATCTTTATATGATTACATATGACAGCAGACTGATATTCACACTATGTCTACACCCCATGTGACCGGCACGACACAACAAATGCATTGTTCTTAATGGGCTTGTCTTGTGGCATTGAGCCGTGTCCGGTGTCACCCTGAAATCGTACCCAACATCTCAACTTGTATCATTATTATTACAAGTTTACGAATGTGAATAAGGGTGACGTATAGTACACATTGGTTTTGTATGTACTATCTTAAAACCTGACAGATGACTACACAGGAATGTTGTATCATAGTGATTAAAACTCTAGGCTGGTAACCAGAAGATTACTGCTTTAATACTTTAAGAAAAGTGCTTAACCCCAGGACGCTCCATGGTGACTGTCAATGTAAAGAATTTGTTACAAAGTATGCATAGTGAAATCTTGTGGACTTTACTCTAGTTGTTAAGCAATAAATAAAGCAATAAGATGAGGGTTTTATTCAGTTAAAATAAGTATTTTGCATTGAATGTTGCATTTGAACAGCTGCTTTGCTTATGCACTGACAGGCTCATTGTGTGACTCTCTACTGTATGTACATTTGTATGGCTTTCTGGCATTGCACCTGTAACTCTTTTGTCTACTTTAAGAAGAACAAGAGGAGCAAAATGTCACATACATCTCTATAACACATTCATCAACACCAAACAACACATAATATTACAATTCAAAGTGCCATACCCTTATCATTGCACACTTCTTTTACTGCCATATAGCAACACCTAAAACTTATAAAACACATCACACACATTACACATCCAACCCTATCTCTCCCTCTCAGACACACACATACCCATCATTCTAGTGGTCAATAATTGAATCAATAATAGGATCAAAGAAAATTTGTTTCTGTTCTTTCGTGTGAGAATCCTATACCTTCAACCTGAGGGCATCAGCTCAAACTCTCTGTGAGGAAGGGGGCTTGACTCACCCATAATTCTAAGACCCAGCTTCTTTACAGTTATCTGAAATATCTCTTGAAGAGAACACAGAGGAAGCAGCATGGTAATTACTTTCCCATCTCTTCTAACCACACTATTTAATGCTAAACTTATATCACATGTCAACAGTTTGAAGTTATAGTTGCATTTGGTGGCCCTGATTGAAGATGGTTGGGTGGGTGTTTGTGGGGAGTGGGGGGGCTCGTTGGTTGTGGGGATTCATCAGCTGGGGCTGTGTGGGTCCGGTTTGGCCTTGTTTTGTGGTCGATGTCGGCCAACAGAGGAATAAAACTACAACATGCTATTACTATTTTCCCTGGTTCTTCCTCTGTTTTCTGGTGTTGATCGTGGAGTGGGACCGGGTTGAACCTGCACGGATTTCGGTGAGTGGGACCATCTGGGTTGCAGATGGTGGGCTCTCCCTCTTCCTCGTGGATATTTGCTAGGTGGCTTTTGGTCGGGGTCACTGAGTGCAGCTATGACACGTCAGAGGGGATCTGGCCCTCCCGGATGAGCCTGGTTTCTCCCAAGGTTTTCTTTTCCATTAATCAATCATTGGAGTTTGGGTTCCTTGCCATAGCAGGGCAGTGTTAGCTTGCTCACCGGGAGACTGCATTTATTTATTTATTAATTAGATATTATTTATTAGAATGATCTTGCTTGTTCTATAAACACCATGCACTGTGCTGTGTGGAACAATGCACATTGTGAAAATCGGTATATAAATAAACTTGAATTGTTTTGGTTCCTATAATCATTTTGTGTACAATACGAAAAAGGAAGAGGGGAACTAATACAGCCCTGTGGGGCACCAGTATTTGCCACCTTTATGTTAGAGATAGATGAGTTGACTTTCACTTCTTGTTGTCTACATACTGTTATGTGTTAGTACCAGTTTGATGGCGTGTATAGACTTGCATAGTGCTTTTTTTTTTAGACAAACACGCCCGTGGGTGCACAAATTAGAAACTAGAAATGCGAAAGGCTGAAACTAGCAAAAACACTTGCACTGTGCCTTGCGCCCTGTGTATGATAGGGCACATGAAGTGCATTCTGAGGCCAGACGGCTTTAATAAATACACACTTATGTATGCAGATCCCTAGACCTCCTCCAAATACCACTGCCAAAATATTTATCACCTCAACCTCCATGGTTTGGAATAAACAAATAACAAACTAGTAGATTCAGTCTGTTCCAAAACCATCACAGAAATATGCCAAAATATCAGCTCTGAAGCCTGCAAGATTCAAAGACATGTTTCACACTTCAATTCATCTCAGCTTAGTTTTGGGGAATTCAGTTCACATGGTGAAAGGAGATGATCCCCAGAAGGTTGAAACCGATGGCGGCAGCACAAAGTGCTGAAATTAATGTGGCAGTTTTGGAGATACAAACGTTTAGTCCGACAACACACAACAAGCATGCATCTATTTCAATAAATAAACCAAGTGTTTATTTCCTTTGTCTCCAAGATACTGTTGTTCTTGTACCATCGTTTTGAGAGTAACAAAGACATAAGTCATCAGTGTCCTAAAACGTGTCTGAGAAACAAAAAAGCTCCAATTGAATAAAGAGTGTGAATGATTGAAGAGATTGACTCTGATTCACTGTGTCTGTCCCACTCAGTCTCTCTCTGTTCACTGGCTCTACGCCCGCATTACACCATGACAAAACTGGCATCGGCGCTGTCATACATCAAACACTCTATTCATGTAGTGACACCTCCACTTTTAAAACAATTACCTCAACAAACAAGCATGCCTTCCTGTCACTGAGGGCTATTATTAGGTGGGAGTGGGTGTGTTCCAATCAGAGTTATGGGACTTTGAAGAAAGAATTAAGATGCAGCCGGGCAATAATTCAATCAGAGAGAGAGAAACACAGGACAATACAAAAAAAAGGGACCGGCAATGAGTAGTCATCATTATTGTTAAAGAGTACATAACATGAGATCATGAAAATTACATTTCATGCAGTGTTTTATGTTGCCGTGTTTGAAAGTAAGCAGTCTGCCAAGTTGTAGCTCCAAAGGTGAATGATTAACAAAGTTAAAGGGAGTCGATTAACAAAGTTAAAGGGAGTCGACTCTGAATCACGCAAACAAGTCGTCCCTTGTCCGATTCGGATTTACGCCACTACATATAGTCCCCGGCTATGTTTTGCTAGGACTGCCCGCGAAAACGTCACCGTTCCCCCCCTAACACTGCAGTTTGTGAGCACTGGTGGAAAGTAACTAATTACAAATACTTTCGTTACAGTACTTGAGTAATTTTTTCTTCTTTTTAAGTATAATTAAATTTTGGTACTTTTACTTTTACTTGAGTTGTTAAAAATAAAGTATTCAACTTCATTACATTTGGTTTCACAAAAAGTACAAAGTAAAATCTATTTTTTTTGACAGATTTGTTAGCCAATCAGGTTGCTTCGTGTCACTAGCAGAAAAAAACAGATCTGGCGCCAGTTCGCGTGACGCGTCAGATCAGTGAGGATCAAAATGGCCATGTCTGCAGAGGATTCCCACAGACCCTGTGATGATGAAGATAAGCATCACTGGCAGCATCTTTCTCCACAATTTGGTTTTGGAAGCAACTTAGGGTCCTTGCACATACAATCCGAAATTTTCGTATGCATTTTTTTCATATTTGACTACCTATTATTACAAAATAATATTGATTTTACACCTTCTATGAATATAAACTTGTTGTTTATCACTCCATAAACCAAAGTAGGACCTTAAAAATCCCTAGTTATGTACACAAATATACACAAATAAGACCCGCTTCTGCCAAACATCTCCTGATGTACACAAGTAGTGAAATTATTCTTTTATTTAATTCTAACATTCAGTGGTGTACATTCTTACTGGTCTCTTATCTTATTAACACCTGCTTTCTCGTTGATAATTAAATTGTGACAAATTCACACATTCATGATTTCTTATTTTATGACTTCATATTTATAGTTTGTCACCCTTGCCACCTTTTTTTCATTCTATTTTGACATATGAATTGAACATAATTAACAACTAAAACTACAGCAGAGGAAAGATTTAAGAGAGTGTCTGATGAATTTCAACAAAATCAAACCTCAGGAGTGACATCATACAGCAATGTGAAAGACTGACAGCATGACAAGACACATGAAAACTTGTCATAAAAATCTAGTGTAGGCTCTCACATAATTTTAACTTTTCCTAAATTCATATTACTGTTGATGTGCTTAAAAGTAAATGTGATTTACTTTTTCAGACCTTAAAATATTTGAGGTCTAAAAAAGTACAGAGCATATCTTTTTGCTATCCAGTTATCATTTTCTGCAAATAAATGCAAATAGAAACAATATTTTTATTCAAAATTTGGGAGAAATATTGTTAGTAGTTCACAGAATAAAAACAAAAATAATTAATTTGACCTAAACACAAACCTATAAATAGCAAATTAAGAAAAACTGAAAATGGTCTTTGAAATGGTCCCTTATTTTTTTCGTGGCTGTATTTAATCAACCATTACCGGGTTGATTAACCAAGTTAAACAAATTATCAATAACATGTTGTGAATTTCAATCATTTGAAGTGAAACCGTAAACTAGCTCTGCAATTTCACAACATAGCAAATATTGAAAACAGAGGTTATGTTGTGAAAACACTACACTGAATTATTTTCTGAGAAGTAAATTGGACAGAAAAAAGCAAGTTTCATTATGACAACGCCAAGGTCATGGGTTCGATTCCAAGGATTGCAAATTTATAGTATCATGAAATGTAAGTCGCTTATGATAAAAACGTCTGCCAAATGCATAAATGTAAATGAATGTACCTGTAGCACGGTTGGTTAAAAGAAGGTTAGGCAGTTTCTGAGAGGCTAGCTTTGAGTGTAACATCCGAGACCAGAGCCATTGAGAGAGAGAGTCACTTCATTCCCCGTAGACGCCAATGGAAAAGGTTCTTTCACAGCAAAGGCTGTGTGGCATCTCAATAGTTCCCAGAAGTTACTAGCAACAGATAGAGCTTCAGCAAAACAGAACTATTGAGGTGAACTTTAAACCCATTATCAAAGTCATTTAAGGAGTAAAAAATGAAAAAATAAAGAATTAAAGAATTAAAAGAAAATCATAACTTCCTGGAACTATCTGTACGTTCCGTGTATCTCGTTATATGATAAAAATGTGTACGTCCGTTGTCGCAACTCTCCCTCTCAATGGTACTGAGAGAGACCACTCCAAAAGAGTACTTCTCTAAAATACACAACCACGCTGATGATGGAACATTATTGACTAGAGTAGAGTACAAAACAAGGAATAAACCCATGAAAAAAAACATGTATTTGTCTGGCTGTGATGCTTTAACAAATAAGGCAACGTTGTTATTAGTTTATACTTCTTTACATACTAATGGTTTTCCTAGAGTCATCTCTGCATATTCAGCTGGGATAGGATGAGGTGATTTAACACAGAAGACCTAGCACACTTCACCTTTAATGACATCAAACTTTAATGTTACACCAAAAATATGTTTTCTATAAGTGAACTTACAGCATTAATGAGCAAAGAGAAGCAACATATAAATAAAGCCTGTATTTAATTACAGTATGAAACTCATTGCTGTCATTATCCCAATAATAGTGTCATGTATACGTGGCTACTTGCAATAACAGTTTCTGTTGTTTACTTAGCTTTGCAAAGAAAAACTGTCTCTACCATCTGTTGTGAAGAACAGACTAGGTGAGATGTAAATATCAGATTGCTTTCTCAGATTATCTTTGAATGTAATCTTGTGCAACTGAGGAATTGGTTCTATTTTATTTTATATGTCTGTGAAAATTGAGTGAGAACTGAGCAAACTGGTTAAGTTTTTTGCTTTTTAAGCTCGATTGACAGCATTTAAGACAAATTGTACAGTTTTGCATTTCTCTTAATATAGCTGTCAACACACTTTTTGGGGCTGTTTTGCAATTCACAAACCTTCAATTGTGCGGTGTCATTACAATTATTTTGCTAGCTGGACCTAGTTAGCCTCCCAAAATGTAAAAATAAAAACAAGTTTGTTGTTAATGACTCTTGATGAGAGTTAAGGTCTTTGCACATACAGTCCGACATTTTCTGATGTGTTTTTTCGTATTTGGCTCTTGTTTGTATGGTGTCTCTGAATTGTTAAAAAAGGCCACTCAAAATGCTTGCCACGGATGCGGAAAACGCAGAAAATCGAACTCGGTGCAAATTTTTTATGGCAGACGAAAATATCGGAGGCAGTGTGTAAATGTGATTGACACAACATGAGGTCGTATTTATTTTTTTACATGCAGAAATTTCGACTTTTGCAAGTGACGTCCAGAGTCCTCCATGCTTCAAAGTCACGCAAATTTCTGTGAGATCTCGTGTCTATGGAATCATTACTACAATCAGCATGTGTGTGTTTTTGTGCTTTTATTATAATGTTAAAAAATGTTAACAATTGGTTTTTTCCCACAATTTTATCATTTAGATAAGATTTGAAAATCATTTAGTGTGTTAGCTTCACCAACATAAGCTTAGTTTATCATTAAGTCCCAAAATATGCAGTTTATCCTATAACATTATTAGACAAAAGTATACAGTAATTTTCTCTTCTATGCAGCTTACGGGCATCTTCATGTCATTTTTAATTAGTGCTTACAATGCAAAAAATCCCTTTTATGTTCATCATTAAATAAAAAGCAATATCAACATATTGTTATTCTTGGCTAGTGTGTGATTTGTCATGCATTGTGTGCGCTATGGGCATGAATGATAACTACAATAATGAAACTTGAGGCGTTAAATGATTTTCAAAGCAAATATATTGTTTGCGTGGTGGATGAGAACGTTGGGAAAAAACACTCGGAAAACCCAACAAACCACAAAGACATCTGATCTGCCTTCACTGATCTTTTGTCTTGGGCCAGTAAACACTTTATCTCAGCACAGAGACATGTGGGTCACCAGTATGTTAAAGAGACTAAGTACTGAATGTGTGTGGGGGATAGAGAAAGTGAAAAAGGTATGTGTTCAGCACATTTCTTCTGGCCACTGTTCGGCCCTGCAGCCTGTGGCAGATCTGAAACATTAGTGTCGGTTATTAGGGGCATTTAAAGGGAAACAAGGGATTTCACCTTCCATTCACTTACGTCAGCGATGCCCTTTGTACAGCGCTGTGCCTGAGTTTGGTTAAAGAATGCATTCACACATTTAAAGATTTCAACAAAACGCCCTTTATCAAACCAACATATGCAATATATTATCTATTTTTGTGCTTTTTGTTAGATCACACCGTGTGATATCGAAACCAATTCACACTGGAATCCCGACACAATCTGGGAATTTCTTAACTCTGAATTAGTACTATCTTAATCATACGTTTTAAGTCTATTTGTTTTGCCATCAGTGATGGTGGAGTTCAAGTACTGCGTTTTTCTAATTATCATGTTTTTGTACGGTTCATGTCGCACAAACTCATACGCCTTAGGCACCTCCTAAAATAGTTACGAATTCCAGTGAGATCAGGTTGGGATTCCTGAAATTGAATCCTAAGATCAGTCAGGTCCCAAGTAGCCAACATATTAAATTACACTGAAATTGATTTGTGTCAATTTTTTGTCCAGTTTTGCACAAACTTGCAAAAAATAAATAAATTACAATATGTGGGCATTAGTGCTAATAGCCTAGTGTTTAGTGTGTCGATATATAGCGCTTGTACGCTCGCAGCGACCCAGTCTCACCCAGTCAAAACTTTGCTGTCAGCTCTCTTCTGTACTATCATAATAAAGGCAAAAAACTGTGGGCAACATTTTTAAATTCTAGTTGTTGTTTTTAAATGCCACATAACAGTTTTGGGACGAATTAGGCTCTTATGGCCTTATATAAACAGTCAATGCTTTCATTATACATGTTGAATTCACACTGTAATATTTAAGTTACTTTACAACAACATATGTTTCTATTTCTTTACGGACAAATGCAATTTAACACATCGGCTTTCTGCTCAAAGCATATTTGGGTGTTTCTGCTAGTATGGGCACCTTTGACTGTCCAAAATTGAAAAAAATCAACCCTTGTGAATTTTAATCATCAAAGTCAGTCATACATATAAAAAGGTCGACAAAATGGCATGTAGTCATTACGATTTTAATCTGGAATATATTTGGGTCACACTTTAATTTAATGTCCTATTCTCGCTATTAACAAACCATTAACTACGACTCTTGCCTCAATAAACTCATAATTTGGTGCTTATTAATAGTTGGTATGAGAGTTGTTAGGTTTAGCTATTGGGTAGGATTAGGGATTTAGAATTTGGTCATGCAGAATAAGCTATATTCTAATAATATGCAAGTACATAAGCAAAATTGATATTGAGAATCGGTCTCTATACTAAGTGTTACCTATATTTGTAATTCAATTCACAGTAAACCTTAAAAATGTGCTGTGTTAAAGACATGTTGCGGAAATGACATTTTGCTAATATATCAGCTAATTGGCAGTTAACAAGGTCTACTACATTAGTTTTGACTCTTAGCATCTTAGTATACATGAATTAAACAGCAATATACATTTATTTTTAAATGTAGTTCAAAGTACAGAATTTCTAAACTGTATGGTAAGAACACACAATAAATACTGACACAGAAAAGATGATATTTACCTTATATTTTTTAGATCTTGTGTGTGAGGCCTAACCTGTTAGCAATGTGCTCATGTGCTAATTTCTGTTTCAATAGAAACTAGACTTGTTAGTCTTTGATAAAATGTCATAATAAAAGCTTTTTCACATTGTTGCGGTAAGGACTCAAAATTGTGGGAAAGGCACATTTGCTTAAACAAAATCCTAAAAATGATCAGTAAACAATACACAGAAATTTAAGATGCTGTTAATTAAAGTGCAATTCCATTTGAAATAAACACAAAATCTAATTCAATTCGCTTATTTTACTTATCTTAACATTGTGACCAGAGTTATGGGACATGAACAAAATGGTGGTTGGACCTATAAATGCTGCATAATTTTATATTAAATCATATCAATCATTAATTATATTCTTCTCAAGGTGTGATGAAAATGTTTATAGATTTATAACAAATTTTGACAAAAATATAGAATTACACTGCTTGGACTTAAAAGTGCCCGCAGTTGCATAAACCCCTATTTACACTAAGTAGTAATGATGATTATTAACTAGTAAAATAATTAGAAGTGTTACTTTTAAAAGCATCCTTTTCTCAAAATGAAATATTTTGGGTCTCTAAACAGCGGTGAGACAAATGTTCGAGTAACATCTTATGAGCCTACATAATTATACTGAATGTCTATTATCATCATGAAAAAACTCTCTTAAACTCTCAGCACAGTTTAAGAAACGATCAACAATTAACTACATGTTCTTTTGAAAGGTGAATGTATAATATCTGTTATTTTGCCATCTGTGTTTTGGTTAGTTTCTTTTCTTGCCTCCAAAAAATACAGAAGGTTTTTCCTGCCAAATCAGCAGATGGAAACTGCTACAATATGTCCTTTCTAATAATTACGCACATTTATCACCAATAAAATGTTGCTTTTTTGTGTTCTGCACACACTGAAATGCAATGGACCAATGTTGATTTTTCGTATTTTGTCAAAAACTTCGAATTTAATACCTTAATAATAAACATCTGTTAACAGAAGCTAATCTTAATTTTCTCACCCTATTACCAGACGCATATGAATAACCTAATAATTTGATATTAAAATCATTATTGAATTCAGCGTGCTTTTATTTTGTTCCAAAAACATTAGAAATGAATAGTGAGTGATTAAAGACCATCCCTTTTTCCAGGGCTCTTTCTTCAGCTGTTGGGCAGCATGACTCTCGTGTTGTAAATGTGCTGATGTTTGTCATTTGTCCCGGGTAAATGTCATTATGGAAATGGAGTAAAGAACTGCAGGCTGTATGCTGGTATTCATTAGTTTCATGTGCTTCAGGCTCATATCAGAACCCCACATACAGCCAGAGATCTGTTCAACCCTGTTTAATAATTCTAGGACAATATTTTACTATAAAGCAGGGAGAGGACGAGAGTTTGTGTGTGTGTATGTGTGTGTGTCAAGAGAGGATTGGGTCTAAAATAAACAAATTCTGGGGAAACTGACAGTCTGGATTAGATATGGACTGTAGATACACAGACGCCATTGATGTGAAAGAGTTCACCTAAAAATGAAATTTCTAGCAACAGTTACTCATCCCAATGTCTTTACAAACTTGAACCGTTCCAAATTCATTGCTATTACAACTGTACCTTCTGCCAAAGCGATGAAACTGACTGCCACAGCCACATGACATTGCCGTTGGATAGGAAATGCCATTGGGTCCATGGTTAGGTTTGGTGCAGTATTGGGTGTAACTAGCTACTAAGTAATTTCTTGATGTAATTTAATTACTTTTCCCTTGAAAAGTAATTTTATAGATTATTCTTATTTTTCCTGTATTTCATTACAGTTACTTTTGATGTATCCATCCATCCATCAATCTTCTTCCGCTTCATCCGGGGCCGGGTCACGGGGACAGCAGTCTAAGCAGGGATGCCCAGACTTCCCTTTCCCTAGCCACTTCCTCCAGCTCTTCCGGGGGGACACCGAGGCGTTCCCAGGCCAGCCGGGAGACATAGTCCCTCCAGCGTGTCCTTGGTCTTCCCCGGGGTCTCCTCCCGGTGGGACATGCCCGGAACACCTTCCCGGGAAGGCGTCCAGGGGGCATCCGGAAAAGATGCCCGAGCCACCTCAGCTGGCCCCTCTCGATGTGGAGGAGCAGCGGCTCTACTCTGAGCTCCTCCCGAGTGACCGAGCTTCTCACCCTATCTCTAAGGGATCGCCCAGCCACCCTGCGGAGAAAACTCTTTTCGGCCGTCTGTATCAGGGATCTTGTCCTTTCGGTTGATGACCCACAGCTCATGCCCATAGGTACTTTTGATGTAATTAAACTAAATACGTTGTGTAATATATGCGTGTGCAATAGTGGAATTGACGTGATTGTATAATTCTCACATTTTTAATACTTTGGTCAGTTAATAACACTACTTTATATAGTTTAATATTATTTATTTGAATAAATTAAATGAGCAGTTTCATGTCTATCCTTGAATCACTTAAGAAAACAAGGTTGATATAGGATAAAGAAAGTAATTAGTAATTAGTAACTAAATACTTTTTGGAGAACGTCATTTGTAAAGTAATCTAAATACACTATTGAATATGTCATTAGTAACTAGTAATGAATTACTTTTCAGAGTAACTTACCCAACACTGGTTTGGTAAAACCAAGTCAAGTGGAAAGAAGCAGTGAACAGTGACCTTTATTTTCCTGAGTGTGATGCGGTCACAGGTTTGAGCAGATCATTACTGCAGTGATTAACTGCTGACAAACTTTCCTGAGAATAGCAGCATATGCAAATCACGCTCACCGTCACCACAGAGACCAATTACACACTGAGACGTTTTGAAGAAAATTACTGAGGGGTACGCTGGGAAATTCTCAACAGGATTTCTGCCCTGCTCTGAAAAATGACTCGATGCTTAAAGGTGAAGTGTGAACGAGAAATTGAGACATTAAGATTTATTTCATAAATACAAATACTTAAGTATTTTTAAGCATGAAACTTTATAGAACTGTGGTATTCATTGCACAGACATTTCGCATCCATAGTAACTCCAAGATGCACATTGTTTAAGTCTTTGTGTGAAATCTACATGTCAAACTTTTAAAAAGAAGTCCAGCACAAACCTACTTTCAAAACTGTTGTTATGATGGACACTCATCATTTAAATACAATAATTTATGCTATCAACAACTTTGAACATTACGGAAAACTGATAAATATGACGTGTGGAGACTTTAAAATTTTCTTTAATTCAGGAAAAAATTCAATAAACAAACCATTAACTACGACTTTTGCCTCAACAAACTCCTGGGTAGGATTATGGATGTAGAATATGGTCAATATGCCAATAATATGCATGCTAATAAGCAACTAGCTAATTGTAAGAATTGGTCCCTATACTAAAGAGTTACCATAAAAGAATACCATCAGACACCTTCAGGTTTTCTGGAACCTTCTGTTAAAAGAACCGATAGAAGAGCCCACTGTCCATTCTTGAACTTGAGAAAACACAATATCCAGAGCACGTCTGTTCTTCCTCCAACTACACTTCTTTCCGGTTTCCCAGAGTCCACCTGTTCCTCAAGAGCACCTCGTCTCCACCTCCGATGGTGCTCTGGGTCTACAGAGCACCTGTTCCCACTTCTACAGTATAAGACGTTTCTGTCTTACCCAACGTCTCTCTTCATTTGAAACAGAATGCACCTCATCACTTCACCAAAATCACGTATTACCCGTTTTCTCTCTTTGTCTCTACTCCTGTGCCTGCACAGCTGCCTCACACACCTGTTCCTCTCGCTAACACTATTGTAAATGTCACAGACCCTCCCATCAGATATCTGCCCGACAGCAGAGCCAAATCTGACAGCGGGCCTGATGCCAAAGTCATGCTGCAGACCAGAATAGATCACACCTGCATCTGCATAGCTTCACCATCCCACTGAATCGAACGGTGGGGTATAAGAACAGGTTTCTCACCTGTTCCCAACAAATTCCGAAGCACAGCAGCACACACACACTCGGCCTCTCTCTCTCTCCTCAATCTTTTTAAGTAAAGGCTTTGGAGATTGAAGGCTTCCATGCTACTGCCCATTTGACCTCACCCACCTCCACACACGTTTGAAGTGATTTCCACACCGGTGTCTAAATTGATTCCACTTCTTCTTCTCAATGTCATTTTGTCCATAAATACAAGGTTGTGTGGCTCTTAACTGTGTCAACTGCAATGTAAGTACTATAATTAGAGTCCTATAGAGAGCGGGTGCACTGCAACTTTGCTATACGAACAGTATATCCAATGGCAGAGATGTTCAATTAAAGGGACCCAGATAGCACATGTACGTCTGTATGATGTCTGCTAAAGATCTGAAGATCCGCTGTGTAATAACATCTTAGAAAAGGCAATTTTACATAAATTCTAAATCATTAACATCTTACAGATGTCTGACAGGAACGTCTCAGAGTCGTATTGTAGATTAACAAAGAATCAAAAAGATATGTCTGTCGGATGTAAATGAAGACATCAAATAGACGTCTCTGAGATGTATGTGTGCTATCAGTGGATAGTTCACCAAAAAAAAAAAAAATTCAGTCATCATTTATTCACTCTCAAGTGGTTCAGAATCTGTCAAAAACGACAAAAGAAGATATATCGAGAACTTTCTCGGTGGTTTTGTGTTCATACAACTGAAGTCAGTGGGGGTCAATGTTGTTTGGTTATAACCAACGTACTTAAACATATCTTCTTTAAAGTTTAAAAAATTTCTGTCTTGACGTTCCCCTCCCAGAAAAGTTCCAAGTGATTGTCGGAGTTGAAGACCTAATAAAAACGTACATCTGGTTTAGGTCAGTCTATGCTGGTCTAATGCTGGTCCAGCTGGTGCTTTCCGGGCACAACATTACTGAAACAATGTGTTTGGAACCAGGAGTCTTTCCAACCGGTCTGCACCACAGTCTAATATCAGTGATCTCCCCCCATGGTTATAGATAATCATGTCGTTTGGTAAACCTCTCCTAACAAATAGCACACAGACGCATCTGCATTACCCAAATAAGACGAAACACGAAAATATAACCCACCTGCGCACTCGTGTTCGTTTCAACCCTGAGGTTAAGTGCTGGAGCGAGTCATTATGATGTGTGCTAATGTTAGCAGGCTAATTTACTGCTTGGCTTGTTACAGTCAGCTTCCACCTGCACCTTCAACTCCAGCCAGCACTGCACCTGGAGACCTTCAAAACATCACTGGCATTCATGTGCACCAGACCCTTCCGTTATATACCCGTATATTCCATTCGGTGTAATAGGAATATTAACAGTTGTCATAGCTGGAAGGGAATTACATAATATAGTAAGCTGGGGTCTTTATTAGTCAAGTAGAACATTCTGCAGGCTATTGTTGTTCTGTGCCTTAAACATTTGTTTTGCGAACCTGAGCTTGCATCATATTATTGATTAGTTCATCGCTCAATGATCTTGATTTTAGTGGAAAATTCAGTCATGAGTAAAATAAGAGAGAGAGAATGTTACTTAAGACATTTAAAGACAAAAGAGATTAAATTGTCCTGCTATAGAACTTGCAGGGTTTCTTTTGGGACCACAATGGTTTAGGGCCATCCTGATTAAAGCTGTTAGCCCCCTGGCAAAGCTAGTTGAGCTGTTCATCAACAACAAAATACAGTAGGTGGTAAAAGGCAGAGTGTGTGTAAACTGCGAGTAATATCAAAGTTAAAAAAGAGTTTAGGAGACTCTTACAAACTATGATAAGCGTTTGGGTCCGATAAAGATTATTTCTGTTTTACCAGTGTTTTATTTAAGAGTTCATCAAATGACTACTAGTTAAAGAACTAGATTTGAAAGTAAGGAATGCGTCCAGGTTGGTGATAAAACTCCTGTGTTGTCAGAATAACAGTGATAACCATGATGACGGTTAAAATGACCAGGAGGCAGATAATGATGAGGAAGGGGCCAAGGACAGAACCCTGAGGGATCCCTGAGGTAAAGGGGGCAGTAAAGAATTTATGTTTCTGTACGGCCATGAAATACTACCTTTCAGAACAGTGCCAGATATATCAAAAGCTAAAAGCTGAGATAAAGGTATGAAGGGGGAAATGGTTTCCTAGGCAGAGCTGAGATCCAACCAGAGCATAGTTTAGCTGTTTTTCCCATACGATCCGAGTACTCAGAGAGACCAGAGTGAGTTTTAGTCTTATATTATTTTAGTTTTATAGTGCAATTTATGCAATATGGCCAAGTATATTAATGAAAAACATAATTTTTAATTAAATCAAGCACTTACAGCTCTGTCACAGCGAACTCTCACCAAATAACTGCAGCCCACTCCTCCTGCCCTTCTGTTTTTCTTATTCCATTCAGCAAATTAATAATTACCTCAGCAGATGAAGGCAGTTTTGGCCAGTTTATTGCTAACTCAGGTTATTCACTGGCCAAACTTCACTCACGATTAAATGAAAAAAGCTTTTTAGCTAAACAACCCCTCATGAATACTCCTAACTCACTGGACACAGGCTGATGAAGAAAACGCACAACTGGATGTGTTGGCCCACAATGAAAAGAGAATGGATCTTCTGGCAGAGCTGATTCAGAGAGGGACACACAAAGGCTCTTTGCCAGCCAGGATCCTTGATAATCCCGTCATCTGGCCAGTTCAAACCCCAAGTGGCAGATGAGGTAGTCATCTTCAGGCTTATCTATTTCGACCTTTACTGAATCCTTCCATCATTGCTGGGCAAACAGGGGAAAAGCTTTTCTTTTTCTCCACCAAAATCAAAGGTGTCTCATTGGTCAAGCAATAAACTATAATAGCCTGTGATTTTTTGCCTGCATCCAAGAATACAGCTTTTTCTCATGTAGTAGGCTGTATAAGAAAACACAGGATTCGTTTTCATAGAGAATGCCTATGAAACCTTAAAATATTGCTTACACAGGCAGTTTACAAGGATTTGGAACAGAGCAATGCTACGTTTGAGACCATAGTTTATAAAAGTATATTAATCTGAATTGTTCTGCTCAATCTTGAACAGTTTCCAGTCATGGGAAAAGCAGTCACTTATCTCACTTCTCACAAGATATCGTCAGATCTTACTCGAGTATGCCAAATGTTTGACGGCTCAATGGCCGGATGACACCGCTGGATTTATGGCACTGCTGATGCGGCTCAATAAGCATTAGTGCATTCAGCAGTGTTACCATAGATATTATCATGCCTCTTCTCTCGGAAACTCGCTCCCATTCTGAATCTGGACATGGAACAACTGTAGATATAATGGAACATCACACATCTGATTAAATATCCATTACAAAGGGAACAATAGCTGATCAAATTATAACACGCTGCATACAGTCTGCTTTAGCCGTCACTTTCTTTCAATGTAGTATTAAACATAAGGGCTGTATGTTAAAAATTATTAACTAAGAAATGTAAACATTGTTTTCATGTGAACAACAAGTAAAAGACGAAGTTACTCCATGTTAAATGATTTTATAGATTCTTCTTTTTTGTGCAGTATACAGACACATTTCCATGACCCAGTTTATTCAGGAGCATGCTCGTGTATTTCTATCATTTGAAGATGTACTGGAGCTGAGAGTTTCTCTGCGGTGGAGGTTATAGGTTGGCAGGTATCTCTGTGAGTATGTTGAGATTTTCCGATGTCTTTAATGAGAAGTGAAATCTGGGTGTTATTTATTGCAGGCAACGTCTAAATCTTAGAAAAGCCTTCGGATGGCAGATAGGTGTACTGCAGGAGAAACAGACAGACGACATTTCGAGAAAGTAATTTCTCCGTGTGTATCAGGTGGGGAACTTTGAGATTATTTGACAGGATCCGACAGCGTTTTGGGTGAAGTGATGAATATTTTATGGCTATTTTTACCTGCGACTAAACTGTATCTCTCTTCTCTCGCTGCCACGTGTTATTTTGCAAGCTTAAACTTAACTGGCAACAGTCATCTGACAGTTTTGTATTTAAACAGGTTAATTATATAATGTCTTTATATATTAGTTATATAATTATATAGTTATATTGAGAAAGGCAGTAATCAAATTTATTAGAATGATTGCTATTCTGATTCAAAATATGAAATAACAGCATACCTAAATACATGAAGTATAATACTTTTATATAATAATAATAAAAGAATTTAAGAGTTTTTATTAAGTATATTACAAAGTGTTTATTACATTTTTAAAACATACAATGAAAGAAAGAAAGAATATAATACTGCTACAGAAAAGTTATGGGTTTAACACGTCAAGCAAATTTAAACACTTTATTTAACACTATTTTATCAACATGAAGCCATCTGATCAAAGAAGTTTTCAGGATCGACTCAGCACTTAATTCATAAAAGTATGCGAAAGCTGGTCTGTTACTGCTGGCACATTTCCAGGCCTCTTAACATGACGTGGCACAAAAAACGAAACGTGATTGGTTGCTTAACTTGAGTCATTGTCAGTGTCTTGACTTCAAATATCTATCAAACATTTACTTTTTTCCACGATTAATAATTTCACATATTCATCACATATTTTTAAATAATTTTATGTGGAAAAGACTTCTTTTACTGGTGCCCCAGCTGCAGGAAAATTACCGTATTTTTTGTCCCCGGATTCTTCCAGCGTTTTGAAATATTTTGTGCTTTTTACTGCCACATAAGCAGTTTTTACTGGATTGCTTTACAGTCTACAGTACTTTATCTCAGTCCCACTTGTTAGTAAATACAGTTGTGTGATTGTGGCTATTGGAAAAACATGCTGAGACGTAACTTAATGAATTCATTCTACTCTGAAGTGGATGACTGAGGATCTTCACAGAGACGCACAATCACGCCACACACACAGATTAGAGACCCTCGGTTGAATTGTCATTGTGACTGAAGCTCCTCAGTGTGTATTTGTGTGTGCATGTGTGCGGTGGTCCCTGGTGGCCCTCAGAGGGGCTCGCAGCATTGTGTGTGTGACAAAGGCAGTTAGCAGAGGCGCTCAGCCCTCATAGGAAACAGGAATAAAGCTGCACTCTGACAAAATGTATCTGCTTTGTTAATGGGATGAGCGGGATCACAGGACAAAGAATCAAAGCCGCTCTATCTCGCCGTCACGGCCATTCAGCCTGCACACATACACGCCATCTGATTTCCTCTGAGAGGACGGGCGAGAGAGATAATATGCATCGAGGATTAGTTTCCGCGGTTACATATGGGGCAAATGTGAATTTATTTATCGACGTTTCAAGTGGACTGTGACTAGTGAAAAGTGACTTGTGTTGGACAATACAGTTCAAACGAATTTTTAAAGAAATATAACAATATTCAAGTTTTGGATTAACATGTGGATACTTAAGATTTATACAAAACTTAATTACATTACATAACAAAACAGTAAACCAAGTGTAATTTAATTGAAAGAAACACAGCACGCTTTTCAAGCAATAACATGATGTCAAATGTTAGTCAAGCATGTCCATAGTCATAGAGATGTATTATTCCTGTGATAAAACATTTGCTAGGACACCTGTGTGGCCAAGGAGCCATAACAATCCCAAATGAATATCTAGATTTTGGAGTAAAGACTTCTTTCATGTGAAAGATGATATAGGTCAATGTCAGCAGTCAGAAACAGCAAATTTCCTCCAGTTAACCACCACAATGGATAAGCAGCATAATTGGCAGAAATGTTTATCCAAATGTGACTTATAGAGCATTCAAGTTGTGCATTTCTTTGCCACAGTAGAGGCTCCGATAGTTGAGCTACATATTGGACCATATACGGTATCACTGCAAATTACTCTGTCACCAGCTGTGAGATCTTCCAGAGGGTTCAGAGGTCTATCCCTCGGCTCCCAGTGCACAAGAACAGAAGAGTAACTAAATACAGGTGACAAAACCCACCAATTCAACAATGAAATTCAACAACGAAGCTGAGAAGCATCTATAGCAAGTGAAAGATTCCCCTACACACATCATGGATCTGCGGGACAGGAGAAATGCAACGGCACCGCACTGCTTTCATACTGACAGTGTTCCTGCTGTGCATATGTACTGTATATATTACAATTTTAATTATAATTACAAAGTTATAATATAGGATTATAGAGTATATAAACATTGTTCTGAAAAGTCTTATGAGAACAACTGTTGCACTCTTTGGATGGCACAATATAATTGAAGCTCATGAAATATGACATATTGTATTTTTTACACATAGAAAATAGTTTACCCAAATGATCTCATCAGTCATCCAGCATTATGTGATCCTACAGTATATGTATGTATACGCTTTGTCTGAACACAAGCAAAACTTATCAAATCTTATTGGTTCTTAAGATACGCAAAAACCAGTAAGATTTGATGCTACACATGGATCACTTTTATGAAGTCTTTACGTGTTTTTTGCAAAGGCCCTTGCAATTTATGGACCTACAGTACAGAGATTGGATAATTTTGAGAAAAGGACATCATTTAGCATCTGTGCATGAGTGATTGTTAAAAAATATATATTATAGTAGATTATATCTACTTCAAGTAAACAACCTATTCTCACTATCAAATCGTCAAATTTTGGGGCCTTGTAAGTGTGCTTCTGCGTCACTTTTCAGCGCACAGGGCAAGTTTTCAACATGTGGGATACTGCTGGTTTACTACTGGTTTTAAGTGAAAAAAAACAGTATACAAGTATTACAAAACCACTCTCGTTGCAAACCTTGTGAGCTGAGGACACAAGATAACTTTATACAAAAAACTCTGTGAACACAATGAGTGAATGCAGTCGTGTCTCGTTCAAGCGTAAATCATGACGCGATCAGTCACGAGAGCCAATGACACTCACATATACAGCTGACCTCAAGGTCTCAATCGGTCATGTGACACACAAGATAAATGCTATGCTAGCTGACGTAGCGCTTCTTCTGGTGGCAATTTTGAATGCTTTCACCCGGACCCCCTGAGATTTGCGATGGATTGGGGTTTGCTTGTTACGCATACAAATAGAACGTTTTGTGTTTTGCATCCTGTGTTTGATATTATATAATAAATAAATGTGTTACGTAACTTTCTCAAAATGACTGAACAGATCAAAGCAAACACGGTTATCTTGGCTGTTTAAATTGAAAATCATACCTCAATACATGTCATTGTAAATTATGCACCAGTATATCATTTCATAATAACAGTGAAAACCACATGCACATCTCATCTGCGTATATTGACGTTGAATGTTTAAAATCAATGTTGTACCCTGCACTTCAAAAACCCTGTGCATTGAAAAGTGACGCAGCGGCGCACTGGCCAAGCCTCAATATGTGACGAATTGGGGGTGAGAATGTGTCGAAATAAAGTGCCTTTTAATATTTCATTACTACTGAACTGTTGCAGACTTGTATTTCAGTATTTGCAAAAGCCTGAGAAACATATAAAATGTATGTGAGCACTCCTGCAAAATGTATGATGTTTCACATGTTCATACCTAACTGTACTGTAAATATCAACCAAATAAAAAATTTAAAAAAACACGGAAAGGTTAATGCTGTATATTTACAATAATATGTTTTTCAGTGTCATTATCTAAGCAGATGGATTTGAACCACACCTTATTTATTTCCTCTCAAAGCATCAGTATTGTGGTTGTTTAATAGCTCCTCCCGAATACATTTTTATCAGAGGGCAAACACCACACTGAGCTCAACAGATGCAGGGAGCCGTTTCCGCAGCAACAGCGAGCAGCTCTGGACGTGACAGCCGAAGGGTCACGGATCTTGCCATAGGGCAAGACGACATAAAACACATACACCTATAAAAGTGTAATCCCTCCTCTGATCAACACCAGAGATAGATCAGGTCACATGAGGACAACAGAGAAACACAAAGGGAGAGTTTAAAGGACAACAATGCAAAAATGGATATGTGAAATTCCTGTAGCTCAGTAGGTAGAGTCTCATGTTTGCAGCACAAGGATAACTGGTTTGATCTTAGGGAACACACAAAATAGAAAAAAGTATACTTTGAAAAACACTGTCACTTGTTCAGAAAGTCTGCCAAATACATAAAGGTAAAAACTATTTTTTCAATTGTAATCTAGTAAAAACTGTGAGTAAGGAGTAAGGTAAAGTTCACATATTATCCATAAACGAACACATATTTTGCGTGCATATTTTTATGGCAGCTAGGGCGCTTATCTTTCAAATGTACCTTTAATAAAATCATAGTCAAAGGAATAGTTCACACATAAATGAAAATTTGGATACGATGAGCTTTATCAAAAATCTGTGTGTTTCAGAGAGGCGGGGCAAAGAGGAGATAAAAAATGCACAGTATGCGGAAAATATAGGTTTTTTTACATTAAATATACACATTGCAGAACATCTAAAACAAACAATAATATTCATTTTACCCGTGTCATATGACCCCTTTTATGAATAAAACACTTTAGCAGTTATGTGAATTGCTTCTCCTATCAAATTTGAATTAGGCTACAAATCTACATCATTTTTACTACTTCACTTCAAATTTCATTCAATTCAAACATGTTAACTACTAGAACATTGAGGTCATGTTAAATCTTTAAATCTATGTGTTTAGCCTCATACGAAAGAAGTGTACAATAAGAATTTATAAACTCAACAGATCATGAAGAATAAGAAAAGAGCATTCCATCGTGCCGGCTCAAAATTTTGCTGAGCAATACAGAGAATGACTTGAAAGTGAAGATACAAAAAATATCAAGAACCAGTTTGCACAAACAGAAATAAGATGCAGAAACACAATAAAAGATCATGGACAGAGAGTTTTGTGCCAGAGACAGCAAACAGACATCAAATCACAATAACACTTTCACAAGAGACAGAACTGTCCATAACAGAAAATCAAGCTCTCAAGCTGTGAGCCTCTATATGCATGTACAAAACTCAGATTTTACTTTCACACTTTTATCCAAAGCATTGTGGCACGTGCCACATAAAGTGATATTTAGGCTTTGTAATCCGGTCAGCTGTTATGAATCAGGGTATTTTATAACGGCTTAGCACTCGGCTAAACCAATCAGAATCAAGGACCAGAACTGATCTTTTTAATAAGTGCATTTTATTAGATTTGGTGTACAAATTAATTGGCGTCTTTGGTTCTGAACAAAACTCCGCATGAACAGGTTATGTTAGAAACTGTGAAAGCTTTTTGAGAAAGAGCTGAAATCACAAACAAAATGCTTGTGTTACATCATCGTACTTGCTCCTCATTAGTCATCGCCGCTAGACTCCGTTCAGAAAACAGCAGCAAAATTCATTCATGAAGCTTTTGTATAAAAAAGTCTCTTTAATTCTACCAAAAAGTGTAAATGCTGTTGCATGGTGAAAGCCTTGCTCGGTATGTGTGAGCATCAG